>NC_141772.1:9528125-9896250 GCF_051362555.1 Lingula anatina | reverse complement strand
AGTCTAAGGCAGTGCATGATATTGTCGGGTGTATTAAAATACCGCCACAAAAATTTCAGTGTGTTTATTAAAGGTATATTCCACTACGGTGATATTGAAAGCTTTAAGACGCCCTCGGTCTCTTCTACACTTCATCATATCAATTTTTTTCGCAAATTAAAAAGAGAGATGTGTACAGAACGGCTTATATTTGTAGATCTTAAACAGATATCCCAGCCTCAGGTATTTTCTTCAACACGGCTCTGGTATGTTCGCCAAAACTGCGAGGTTCGCTTAATACATTGTTGGTGTATTTTAAAGTCGTCCGCAAAAAATATTTATAAAAGTGGGGCATCAAACATCCGAAGCATGCCTCACTAAAGAAAATGTAGGGAATATGCCACCCAAAAGGAATGGGTTAAAATGTAGTGGTGGTTCACGTTACAGAGACACATGATACTCAGTGGTATGTAGTTTAGGGTAGGGGCTTTTTTTTTTAAATATTTTTATTTGTTTTGAATTTCTTGAGGGAACATGGTGATTATAAAAAAGTGGAGGAAAATGTTTTTCGGGAGGACAAACAAAGACGTGAGACGCACGATTATGCAGAAATGGTCATGACCAAGTTGTCTTCATTTATTCTAAATTCAACTTCGCTATAGTTGCTTTTAAACGAAACTGATAAATTAAAGTCATATATTACGATTGATTTAAAAAGTCGACTGCAAAACATAATGATGAATTTCGAGTACAATTCAATTTTCTTACTACGGTCTGATCAAGACGACGATCTGAGCTGATCACAACGCATCCAACGCACGCGCCTAGGCTAAAGCATTCTTGTTATGACGGCGGCGATTTGCAGTTTCAAACGTATATGAACCATCTCTTTCTTTTTTGTACATATACAAGGGTGCCAATACTCTAATCTCTCTCTACTGATCACGCGCTCGCCTATTTTTCTAGCATCTTTTATGTGATCCAAGAACTGCAATATTGTCTTATTATTCTATATTATCAGTCGAAATGTTTTCATTTATAGTAGATCCACATATTTGATCTACCTGTTGACTGTTTCGTCTGTTCACTCTGACAGACTTGGTTACAACAAAATTACCTGGTCAGGTAAAGGTGAACAGATAATTACCTCAATCTTGATGATAAATTGTTGTCCAGACCCCAGGGTGGGTTTGAGAATATGAGTGTCCTGAAAAGTAATTACTTAACTATTAAAGAACGAAAATAGAACCAAATACTGTACAATCATGCATCAAGTTCAAATATGACGAATATCACATTAATTTCCTTTTTCCTTCTAGCCCTGTCACACCCTTCCTGTCAAACAAAATCGGCAATAAATGAAGTGGAACGAGTCATGAAGAAGAAGAAACAGGATCAACTGAAGCAATAGCGCTGGGGGCAGGCTTTCTTTTGACTATTTTCGACCTAATCCTGTATGAAAAAAAAGACATATGTACACTACATGTATACGACTTAAGTTATTAATTGGAATAATTCTAATGACTATGACGAGAATGAAATAAACTTTTCACGAGATGGCCCCAACGCTAGAATTTTCTACATATATTATACGTATGCACGTAACAGACTGAATACAGGAATGAGCATTTTTCAAGGGATTAAGTCCCACAAAAGAATGTACAGTGGATTCGTTGTCATCTCTTTCAGACAGTACACTCAAAATAATATGTGAACCAAGTAACCAAATGTCTTCAGGCCCGTAGCCAGGGGGGGTTCGGGGGGTTCGAAAGAACCACCCTTTTTGCTGGGAAAAGGTCCACTCTGGTAAAATTTGACCTATAACGCCCTGTATAACCCGCCTAAACGCCCTGTATAACCCGTCAGCGACTGTATTCGCTCTGGGTAAAAGGGCATTATGATATTATTATACCACGGGGTGGGCGAGAAAACCAGCCTTTGAAAAAAATTACACAGGGTGTCCAAGATTCGGTGCTTTGGTTCCTGATTATAGCGGTCAGGTCTTATACAATGTTCTAATTCTTTTTTTATAAATGTCTTCCTGTGACTAACAGAATCAACAAGAGGAAGTCGTTATTTTCTATTGTTCTAGATCTTATAAAAATGCAGCTATCCTGTCCTATCCATATCGGACTCGTTGGGCTTCGATTCTTGTTGGTTCTTAAAACGCCGTCCCTTTTAGCAAGGCGGCTGGTTTATCGTATTTTCCTCGAAGTTGGAAAAGTCAAATGCACTTACATGGAAGTCAAAGTGAGTATTTGTGTATTTGTTCTTATAAATTGTTCAGTTTAAAATAATGGAGATATCAAGACAGGTAACTGTGAATGCTCCAATAGCCCAGCAAGTAAAGCCCTGCATAAATACAGAATACTTGTGATCGGCGGCGTTATCTTAAAATTTTTGAAATGCACATGTTGTTCCCTTGAAAATCTTTTACTTAACGAATTTTCTAGGGTAAACGTTATTTTTGGGACAATTAAGTCCTTACCCAAAATTTAAATGATTTTCTTTCAAATTCTGCCATCACTTCGAGCTCAGTTTTCACACTGACTCCCGTACCCCGCGGCAATTTAAAACTGGCATGGCGAGTCACAGGCGACGATGTTCGTCAGAAGTCGTCGGAGTAAATTTGAATAATTTTTGCGTCATTAATTCATGACATATAAATCTGTAAAGATATGATCAAAAAGTATTGCTCTCCCTCAAACAAGGCGTATTTCAAATAACTCTCTATATTAATCACGAACAGTTTAACAAATATTTTGACTTTTAAATCAAGAAGTGGTTTATGTTATGTTGCTTGACGTTGAATGAGTGTTTGTCACTTTATGTAGACGGGAAATATGACTTTAAGTATTGAAATAAGATCAAATAAGTTTATTAAGTTGTATTTGATATATATATATATATATATATATATATATATATATATATAAACGTTGAATATCAATCATGAATACATTTACAAACACCTTGACCACTGAATCTTAAAGTCGGACCATTTTCACATTTTGCTTTTACAGGGATTGTACCTCTTTGCCGTACTAGTTGTCGCAGTAGCCATAGCGTCACCCATGCGACGACACACGCACAGAGGTGAATGTGGAATTTTGGGCGCATACAAAAAGGAGGGTGGATTTTATGTGCCAATAAATCCTAGAGACAATCTTGCCAACACCACGGAGACATACTGCCCATGGTATATGATCTATGATGAAAAACCTGGCAGGTATGTTTACTATCTCTCGATCGATCTCATTCTCAATCTCTCTCTCTCTCTCTCTCTCACACACACACACACGCACACACATACTTGTCTATGTGTACCAACCGAGGACATCAGCACAACACCATACAACCGAGGACATCTTATTCCTTGGTTAAATCAAAATAAAAACATTCAATTTAGGGTAAAATCTATTTGAGTATGAATGTTATAAATTAATTTTTTATAAAAACTAATTTTTTGCTGACAAGAATTTTACATTCTAACCGAGGACACACACGGACACACACACGGACAGACACTACACATTACAACAGAGGACATGCATGCATCTACATGTAATAATGATTGTACTTTTAATGCAAAGCAAATTTTATATAGCGTTACTTTGCAGCAATTCACATTTTTATGAAATTCTTTCATATTTAAGGTAAATTCCAAAATAACACCAGAGGTGATGATTAAATGAACAGTTATACAATATTTAATGCTGGGCTTTGCCACTTTTTTAGAATTGAAGATTATGAGATAAAACATCAATTAATTTAGGAAAAGAAAGGATACTGATGAAATAAAATAAAAGACCAAAGAAATTCGTTTTCAAACATTTTATTTTCATAATGCTTATTTTCTATTTAGCACTCTTTTATTATCATGAATTTTGTATTTTGATAACACAAAGTGTCGTCCATTGGATACAGACTTGAACAGTACACAATCTTACAATTGAGGACATCATGCCAGCAGCACCCAAAATTGTGCTTTCTTCCAATTTGATGCAATATTATATAATGCTTAACAGCATAATGGTCATCAATTTTTTATAATAAAATATTAGTATCATGAATATTCAGAAAATGTGACTAGCAAAGGTTTTCAGGTTCATGGAACTCCAAAGTCATACTTTGAAAATGCTAAATGTATACAAGAGAGCACTGTACTGAAATGGGTTTCTTTCCATTTTTAACTTTTTTACATAAAATAATACAGTTTACTGCCATTTCACATGATCAACTAAGAAAATTGTTGAGATGGCAAAAATATCAATATAACAAGTTTAAATGTCCAATTTCCTCCATTCCGAACATTGTGAATGATTGAATCTGACAAACTACAATGATACGAGTTCATTTCCATTTTGGCACTTTTTTTACATAATACAAGATAACAGGTTTACCACCATTTTTATATAATCAACTAGCAATATTGTCAAGACGCAGAAATTGTCAAACAACCCATTTTACATATCTAGTAAATTCAATAATGAGACTGTTTACATGCCTGACAATCAAATCTGAGGAAAACCACTTATATACAAATAAAAGCTGAAGTCCCTCAAAACTCAACCAATCAATCTTATTTTTAAATTTGATTTGTATATAGATAACATTGATCACTCTTGTGAGTTTAATGACAACAGGCCTATCGGTTCTCCCTGAAATGTGCTTACAGTGTTACTAATATGCTTTTACTAATAATCATCAGTTCTGTGAGTTTCATGAAAACAGGCTTTAAGTTATTGGTTCTCCCTGAAATGTGCTTACAGTGTTACATATATGCTGAAAAAAAAAAAAAATAAAAAAAAACAGCATAACATTTGAAAGAAAAGGGCCTGGTCATGCTGATTTTCAATCTTGATCATTCTTTTTAATTTACTAATAATCATCAGTTCTCTGAGTTTCATGAAAACAGGCTTATTGGTTCTCCTTGAAATATGTTAACAGTGTTGCATGTACACTGAAAAAAAGGAGAAAAAATGCAAAACTTTTGAAAATAATCACCCCATTTCCTCCATTTTGAGACACTGTATTACACAGTACATGATAACATGTTTACCGTCATATTTATATAATCAACTAGCAATGTTGTAAAGATGCAGACAATTTCAGAGAAACACTAACATATTTACATATCTAGTTAATTCAATAACGAAACTGTCAACATGCCTGACAATCAAATCTGAGGAAAACCACTTATATACAAATAAAAGCTGAAGTCCCTCAGAACTCAACCAATCTATCTTATTTTTAAATTTGATTTGTATATAGATAACATTGATCACTCTTGTGAGTTTAATGACAACAGGCCTATCGGTTCTCCCAGAAATGTGCTTACAGTGTTACTTATATGCTGAAAAAAAAACAGCATAACATTTGAAAGAAAAGGGCCTGGTCATGCTGATTTTCAATCTTGACCATTCTTTTACTCATAATAATCAGTTCTGTGAGTTTCATGAAAACAGGCTTTAAGTTATTGGTTCTTCCTGAAATGTGCTTACAGTGTTACTTATATGCTTAAAAAAACAGCATAACATTTGAAAGAAAAGGGCCTGGTAATGCTGATTTTCAATGTTGACCATTCTTTTACTAATAATCATCAGTTCTGTGAGTTTCATGAAAACAGGCTTATTGGTTCTCCTTGAAATGTGCTTACAGTGTTACATATATGCTGAAAAAAACCAGCATAACATTTGAAAGAAAAGGGCCTGGTCATGCTGATTTTCAATCTTGATCATTCTTTTTAATTTACTAATAATCATCAGTTCTCTGAGTTTCATGAAAACAGGCCTATTGGTTCTCCTTGAAGTGTGTTTACAGTGTTGCATGTACACTGAAAAAAGGAGAAAAAAAATGCAAAACTTTTGAAAATAATCACCCCATTTCCTCCATTTTGAGACACTGTATTACACAGTACATGATAACATGTTTACCGTCATATTTATTTTATCAACTAGCAATGTTGTAAGGATGCAGAAAATTTCAGACAAACACTAACATATTTACATATCTAGTTAGTTCAATAACGAAACTGTCAACATGCCTGACAATCAAATCTGAGGAAAACCACTTATATACAAATAAAAGCTTAAGTCCCTCAAAACTCAACCAATCAATCTTATTTTTAAACTTGATTTGTATATAGATAACATTGATCACTCTTGTGAGTTTAATGACAACAGGCCTATCGGTTCTCCCGGAAATGTGCTTACAGTGTTACTAATATGCTTTTACTAATAATCATCAGTTCTGTGAGTTTCATGAAAACAGGCTTTAAGTTATTGGTTCTCCCTGAAATGTGCTTACAGTGTTACTTATATGATGAAAAAAAAACAGCATAAAATTTGAAAGAAAAGGGCCTGGTCATGCTGATTTTCAATCTTGACCATTCTTTTACTCATAATAATCAGTTCTGTGAGTTTCATGAAAACAGGCTTTAAGTTATTGGTTCTTCCTGAAATGTGTTTACAGTGTTACTTATATGCTTAAAAAAAACAGCATAACATTTGAAAGAAAAGGGCCTGGTCATGCTGATTTTCAATCTTGACCATTCTTTTACTAATAATCATCAGTTTTGTGAGTTTCATGAAAACAGGCTTATTGGTTCTCCTTGAAATGTGCTTACAGTGTTACATATATGCTGAAAAAAAACCAGCATAACATTTGAAAGAAAAGGGCCTGGTCATGCTGATTTTCAATCTTGACCATTCTTTTACTAACAATCATCAGTTCTGTGAGTTTCATGAAAACAGGCTTATTGGTTCTCCTTGAAATGTGCTTACAGTGTTACATATATGCTTAAAAAAAACCAGCATAACATTTGAAAGAAAAGGGCCTGGTCATGCTGATTTTCAATCTTGATCATTCTTTTTAATTTACTAATAATCATCAGTTCTGTGAGTTTCATGAAAACAGGCCTATTGGTTCTCCTTGAAGTGTGTTTACAGTGTTGCATGTACACTGAAAAAAGGAGAAAAAAATGCAAAACTTTTGAAAATAATCACCCCATTTCCTCCATTTTGAGACACTGTAATACACAGTACATGATAACATGTTTACCGTCATATTTATATAATCAACTAGCAATGTTGTAAAGATGCAGAAAATTTCAGACAAACACTAACATATTTACATATCTAGTTAGTTCAATAACGAAACTGTCAACATGCCTGAAAATCAAATCTGAGGAAAACCACTTATATACAAATAAAAGCTGAAGTCCCTCAAAACTCAACCAATCAATCTTATTTTTAAACTTGATTTGTATATAGATAACATTGATTACTCCTGTGAGTTTCATGAAAACAGGCTTATTGGTTCTCCCTGAAATGTGCTTACAGTGTTACTTATATGCTGAAAAAAAAAACAGCATAACATTTGAAAGAAAAGGGCCTGGTCATGCTGATTTTCAATCTTGACCATTCTTTTACTTATAATAATCAGTTCTGTGAGTTTCATGAAAAGAGGCCTATTGGTTCTCCTTGAAATGTGTTTACAGTGTTGCATGTACAATGAAAAAAGGAGAAAAAATGCAAAACTTTTGAAAATAATCACCCAATTGCCTCCATTTTGAGACACTGTATTACACAGTACATGATAACATGTTTACCGTCATATTTATATAATCAACTAGCAATGTTGTAAAGATGCAGAAAATTTCAGACAAACACTAACATATTTACATATCTAGTTAATTCAATAACGAAACTGTCAACATGCCTGACAATCAAATCTGAGGAAAACCACTTATATACAAATAAAAGCTGAAGTCCCTCAGAACTCAACCAATCAATCCTATTTTCAAACTTGATTTGTATATTGGTAACACTGATCACTCCTGTGAGTTTAATGACAACAGGCCTATCGGTTCTCCCTGAAATGTGCTTACAGTGTTACTTATATGCTGAAAATGGCAGAAAAAAAAACAGCATAACTTTTGACAAAAAATGGCCCAGATATGCCGATTTTTGATCTTGACAACCCTTTTACTAATAATCATCAGTTCTGTGAGTTTCATGACAATAGACCTATTGCTTCTCCTTGAACTGTGTTTACAGTGTTGCATGTATGCTGAAAAAAGCAAAAACAACAGCAAATTTTCTGAAAAAAAAAAGCAGCCCATTATGAAGATTTTCAAACTTGACCTGCGTTTAACTAATATTCATCAGTTCTGTGAGTTTCATGAAAATAGACCTATCGGTTCTCTTTAAAATGTTGCATCGCATATAATATTATGCTGAGAAAAGGGAAAAACAGCAACTTTGTAAAATTGGCCAGATCACACTGATTACGTTGATTGCAATTTATATAGCATTCCTTCTGGGAGAGATCGATCCATAGTTAGTACGATAGGATCTGGGAACGGTCCCTTAATCGTTTTTGCCGTGTGCATATCCGAACTGTAGGCCTATATATCAGGACGCGTAATTGTCGGGGCGTCTTTTTTTTTCTTTTTTTATTTCACAAAGCGGTTCTTGCAAATGCGGTGTTTATGAATATGTGTGCTCTGTGTTAGCGACATGGACCGACAGGGGCCCATTCAAAATATAATTTCACTTCAGTTGTTAGATTTAGTATTTATTCTAGCAGCCAGGTGTATAACAAACAGGTCAGATCTACAGGTGAAAAGAAGTGACTGTAGTTCGCAGAGCCATTATGTAATAATAAATGTTTCATAATGTCATAGCCTTCTTCAAACTGTCAGGGGTAGATTAATTCATAGTTAGCTAAGGGGCCCTTTACACTGGACGGCGTCCTTTCTGCGTCCTGTAGTACGGATCCATTTGAGAGTACAAAATTATAATACTTAACTTTCTGACAACTGGCCAATCACCAAATATTCATTTTTTTTCAACCAACGCAATGCTTGTACCTCCTTTCTACGACCACAGTGATGCCAGTTTCTTGGTCGCACAAAGGACGCCGCCCCAGTGTAAAGGGGGTTTACGGACGATCCATTTACCCTTTTCATTTACTCTGAAGTATCGAATAAAAGAACTGATGGAATAAAAGTACTGGGTGTAAAAAACCTTTGCACCACTCCCCCCCCAAAGAAAAAAATGAAATAAATAAATAAAAGTAAAGAAGAAGAAGAGAAAGAAAAAAGCTAGCTATTGATCATTGTAAAAAAAAATAAAATTCACCAGGTAAAATTCACTCAGTATTATAATTTATCTTAAAAACGGGATATCTAATTTATTAAAAAATATATATATATACAGTATATATATATATATATATTTGCCATGAGTTAAATTTCATAATCGTCAGGGGCCGAAGACCCAGATATGTCGCACCTAAGCCGCCTCCGAGAGCCATACCGAGACGTTATTCATAGTAAATTTATTCTCAGATATAAGGTTCGTTTTGCATACCTGTAAACTCCTAAGGGTTTATCTTACATAGAAATGTGATTTAACATCGTTTAAATCATAAATCGGCATGAAATAATTGACGTTTGAAAACAGGCACAACTTCTTTGCTGCACTTGAAATGACCTCCTTAGCTATAAATATGATCCTATCACCTTGTGACATTGCATCATTCGATCGATGTACATGAGTAGTTGTCACTGTTGAAGGGAAAGCACGTCTATTTATTGGAACTGAAATCAGGTGACGCATGTACTATTGTGTTCAGAGAGCGACTTCCGCTTGACCTACTTTCCAGTGCTGTTGGTAGAACAGTCGGTAATGAGTTGAGATCTCAATTTTCTTCTCATTATACTTCAATTTAAGAAAATAAAAAGCGTGACTTGTACTTGTGTAATTTCCCACCGGTACAATATGTATTTAATAAACATACCGGGTGGAAGATTTTTGAAAAATTAATAAGCGTACTGGGTGAAAATGGAGCGTACCGGCGGGAAGAAATTTGGAAAATTAATTAACGTACCGGTACGTTTATTTGATACTTCAGAGTAATTCTTGCACCCTCAAAAGATTGTCGGTCCTAAGATCTACCGAGTGAGCCACAAATTCAGACAGTTCTTCTTTATTTAAACCACTCCAAGTCAGTTGTACTAATAAAGAAGCGTGCCGTAATATGTACAGTGCGATGATAGTTATGTAGTTACGTAACGGCCTAGGAGAGCTTAATTTGATAAAAAAAGACCTTTAGTTTAAAAATATGAACTTACTGAATATATAGACATCTGAGATATAACATTAGTTTCAGTTTAGTCTGCCCTTTACAGCACAACCGAGGACGCGGAATTTGGTTCGCCCTTTACAGCACAACCGAGGACGCGTGTGTATAGCCCGATTTCAGACAAAAAGTTGGACAGTATTTCTGATACACTCGTGGCGGGAATTTGGCCCGCGCTATACAGCATAACCGAGGACTGGCTCAGAATAGCGTCAAATTTCACCACCTAACTTGAAATGGGCCCCTTTATGCATTCCACTGCTTATGTCAACCGAGGACGTCCTCGGTTGGAGGTGTGTCCTCGGTTAGTGGGTTTCGGGCGGGTGTGTGTCCTCGGTTAGAATGCGTGCACAAGAGCACACACACACACACACACACACACACTGTCTGTCTGTACATACATGTACGTACATACCTGACCCCCCCTCTTCGACTTTGAAAAAAATCACACCAATGGGGGGGGGGGGGGTCGGCGTCTTATTTGCGAAAACACACTCAAATAATAATCATGTATCCACCCCTGTACATACATACATACATACATATATATATATATTCTCTGTTGTACTACTTTCAATATCTTTGCAATATGACTTATTAGGCTAATTGCTTTAAATTCAATGTCGGACTTTCTTCGGAAGAGTTATAAAATTTGAGTTCTTCATTTCTGTTGGACTTATATAGGTAATTCGCATTGGCACTACACTGTAACTCCACGGGGACTCTCGCTGAGTGCAATCAGGGATTCTTGCTGAATGCAATTAGATCAACAGATTAACGCTCCTCTCGTTTTCAACGTACTCGAGTACTTACCCGCTTCTCTGTATTCTGCTCAACGCCAGGGGAAGTGTTAATCTCTCAATTTGATTGCATTCAGCAAAAATCCCTGTGATGTGAGTTCGAACTACCAAGTTCATTGTGAACACACCCTTTGCCTTATTTTCAAACATAGAACTTGAAAATCACAACATAGTGAATTCTAGAAATGATATTCAAACAATATTGTATTCCCTGTAGTTCTATACTCATCAATAATTAAAAACCTAGGTCTTGAATCCAACATAATCCTTTTGGCCACAGCCTAAAATATATAAGCATTGCCTTCAATAATTGTTGACACGTGTGTTTGAATTTATACAGGCAACCCGAAATTCTACCGAGGGCACGTTGTCTATCTGGATACCCGCTTGACAAACGCAACAGTTGCCAGTACGTTAAATACAAGGTCCGAGTAGACAGCAAGTGGGAGAGAATAGAAGCGGGCTGCGCTTTGGCGCCCTCTCGGTAGACGTAATGACGGATGTCCAGGCGGTAAAGGCCAAAGTTGTAGGTCACCTGGAATCTGAGTTTGTGGAACAAGCAGCAGCAATATTCTGGAATCCGAAGATCGTGTGAAAAAAAGGAACAACTACAACAACGACTGAATGTAATGAGTGTGTTTCTCTAGCATTTAAAAATTGAAAAAACTGCATATGATATCGCCTGGTATTTACCTTACAAATTCCGCCTTATGGCGCCAACTTTACGAGGCATAATTCATTTATTAATCATATTTTGAATTTGTATAATTTTTTGATGGTATCTTTAATTTATCTAATGTCAATTTTAACAACGCACTTTTTTATCATGCATTTATTTGAAATGATTTTAATATCTTAGTTTATATACTATTATAATATTAATAATAACATTTATGATATTAACAAATACTTATTCATATATTTACTACAAAAGTATATATATATTTTTCTATACTTTCTTTTATTTTAAAGACGCTTTGATATTTTTGTGGCCGTGATAATTAATAAACATTATAGTATTGCTAAATTACATGAAACGAAGCCGTCAATATGATATTCAGTGATTCATTATTATTTTGAAACTGTAGGCCTATAACATTTTTAGCTTTATTATTTATTTAATAACACATTTCTACCTTTTCTTACACGTTTTCGATATGTTTTACTCTATTTTTGTGTTTTATAGACCTCTACACAATTCTATGTATTGGTGTTTGGTTTACATTTCAGTATTAATAAATCTAAAATTGCGAGACTTATGTTCAGTTATTTCATATTTTCTTTAAAATCAAATCTTTAGATATTAGTTAAAATGCACAAAGGGCATTCTTGATACATTGTAAATGTACAGATTTGCTGGTTTGCCTGGTTGCCATAATAATATGACTTTCAAATTTCATACGTTGCCAAGGGACCCCGATCTCTATATCAAGCGCAGTAGATGAGAATGACAGAAGGCGGTGTCTGTGTGTGTGTGTGTGTGTGTGTGCGTGTGTGTGTGTGTGGGGGGGGGGGGGGAGTGATTGAAGGCTGATTTTGTAATTCGAATAATTTTCAAAAGAATGAGTATGTTATCCGGTAGGATTCGAAACGAACTTTTGAAGTCATCACTTTGCAAAAGAGCTCAAGTTGAGACCGAAACGTGAATTAGCCGTTTGGTATATATAAAAAGTAAGATTTTAACAAAATTAAAAACAAATCTTTTGACTGACAATATCAAATACATGTACTTCCCACGCGTGCACAAATCCGTCAAAGAAACCCTGATATACATGGATTTAGAAACCCTTTCCCGCAACAACACCTTTCTACTGCAATCAGAATTTTTATGCCTGAATTCCGGTTAAAAAAACTGGAAATCAAGTATGGTGCTACAATATACTAGCAACCATCCAGAACTCATGATGCAATACTGGTATAATCAAATGTAATCAGGAGAGAATTGTTGGTGTCGTATATCCGTGTTTTTATCTACTTAGGTTGGATTGCATGCATTATCATGACAAAAAAGCAGGCATGACACCCGGCGTCACCTGCGAGCACTTTATTTAGTAAAGCAAAAAGGCACCTCCATTTTATACATTGTAGTCGTGTGTTTTAGTTTGGGTAAACATAAAGGTAAAGCACCACTGTACCTGAGGACGGCCATTAATGGAAAATTTCTGCAAATCTTAGCATTATCTGTTGGATAGAGATATTCATTATCAACAGACGCAATTTAACCAAGACAAGTATAATCTAACCGGTAAGTCAATTAACACTTACCTAAGCAAAATAATAAAGTATATTTCAAATTTGTTTATTTTTTTTTTTGTATACAAGATGTGTGTGTGTGTGTGTGATATTTTATTAACTGTGATAACTTAAAGAGATACAAACGTACACAGATTTACCTCTCAGTTAGCCTATATATGTTGGGGTATAAAAACACTAAAACTACGGCATGTTGATGTTCAATATTTGAATTTAAAATACCTAATTTACATGTACGTTATTATGAGTAACAGCAGCGTTTTGATGACTAAAATCTGGGTCCCAACCCAACGTACGGGCTTCTACGTCTGGTCTATGGCCAAAAAAATTGGGGAAAACGTGGGATTTCGTGTGTGAAGAGCAGTCCATCGTGCAACTTTTGGAGGTCGCAGACATGATCAACAGTCGCTCACCCTGAGCTTCAGAGAACTTGACACTAACCTCTTCACTATAGCCTATCTTCATCGTGTCAAGTTACCTCTGACGAAAATAGTTTGACCTAGTTTATATAAGCCAAACGAATCCATATTTCAAAATTTTTCACCAAAGTTTGGCGAAAACGCTGATTGGTGAAGTCCAGAATTATGTCCAATGAGAAACTTGTATTTCGTTGCCTGTCGAGAGCACACCGGGTATGCGTCGCACGTGCGTCACCCCAACGCCTGGTGTATAAAAGGCGTGCTCACGACGCACGCTCGTGTCTTTACAATGAACGTCGTTTTTGTAACGTGTACAGCAATTTCCAAAATTTTCAAAATTTTGCTCAATTTAGTTTTTAATATGCCTCCAAAAGGCTAAAGAAAGAAACTTACATAGTAGAAAAAAGGGAGGAGGAAGAAGAAAGAAGAGGGGAACAGGAAGCAAAACTGACGTATGCCGTCAGTACTTGAACCACAAACGTGTGAGGCAAGTGTGAAGCAAAACTGACGCAAAAGGGCACTACTTTCGCCGTGCGTTGCATTCATTTCGTAAGTGGTGAGTGTGTGCCACGTATACAGGATGCAAGACAAACTCAAGAAATGAGTACAATTTCCACGACCATCGCTTCTTTCAATTAGCGTCCCTGCTTGAAAGGACATCTCATGTGGCCCTTGCGACTCGCAAGGCAGACTTTCCTCTACCTCTACGACCTCCACGGCCTCCGCAACACCCAAAAATCGCAGAGGACATACGATCCTGAAATTCGTGTGTCCGGTTGTGACCGAGGCTTTAGGCCCCATTCAGAATAGGGGACTTACTAGTCCGAGGGTCAAATATGGCGACCCACTACAAAGCTTGTAGTCCAATCCACTATTATACACTGAATAGATATTCCTCGGGGAAGTATTCAAGTGGGTCGGCCATATTTGACCCTCGGACTAGTTAGTCCTCTATTCTGAATGGGTCCTCAGCCACTGAATCTCTTGGACAATCCTATGGTTTGTCTTCTTTTGGCAGTGATGGTGAAAAGGTGAATCGTTTCAAAGTGACTAACCGTGCTATTGCCGTTACATGTATAATAAGCCTGGTGTAACTGCCCGCGATATTTTTATTTATTTATTTTTATTTGAGTTTCTGTGTTTACTTATGCGAAGTACATTTTCCGTTCTTTCTCTGTTTTCTCTTTCTCTCTCTCTCTCGCTCTACTAATTATAACGTTACAGGCCATCGCACTTACCTAACCGCACCGTAACATGCCTGTACCACACCCTGCACTGAATAGTTTTCACTTCACAGCGTATATAAGGCCTCCTCCCTATTTCTTTTTGCTCACGTCACTTTCTTACACAGAACGGTGCGGGTACTCTAACGACACCATTTTAGCTCACCCAGTCGGAGGAAAAGGTAACTATTTCAACGATAACGTACATTTCTCTGGCTTTGGGTCTTTCAACGTGTCTATCTATCCTTTATAACGATATTAGCACACTTGGTCGGGGATTAGTCATATTATTTCAACGCTAAAGTAAAGTAAACTTCTCCGGCTTTGGGTCTTTGCAACGTTTCCGTCTATCCTTTTTCTTACACTTTCGTATGTACTTCATGTAAATTTGTTATCAATTTTTAGGTAATTTTGTATTTTAATTTGTTTTCAGTATTTTTCGCTACATTTTTTGTTCTGTTATTTATTTTGTTTTATTTAATTTTTTTTTCAGTTTTACGTTTGAATTCAATAAATTCAATCAGTAAAGGAGACTTCCCTTTTTTGACTGAGTGCAGCTACACCTGGAAGTCACGTTCACGAGGCAGTCATGTAATAATGCTCGTTGATAATGGGTCGAAAGGGCAGTTTTCATACAAACAGTAGGTAAAATATAAATGGTTTCTTTTGAAACGGTAACCATTTTACCATCTGGTATATGAACTGAAACAAGTACTGGCTTTTAAAACATGCGTTGTAGATATTTTGATTTTCCTTTTCATGCGTGTGATCAAAGGCGAAACTTAGTGTTTCATGCTAGAATCACCTATATAAGTTGCCCATATTGACGGGCTTCAATTACTAACATGCTTTTGAAGGCACCATTAGATTTTTTCATTTGAATGACAATCGTATCTCTTTTCCATCAGATTAATTGACCTGGTTATGGAAAAGCATGTAAATGTATATGTGGATTAAAGCAAAGAATATGAAACACATTCCTTTTTGGTTAAATTTGGGCTGGTGTCATCTGCATTAATCAAACATACACATTAATATGCATATTATATTATAAATATTGCAGCGTCCCTTCTATATTGTCAACTTGGATGACATCGTTAACAAGCACAAGCACTGGGTGGAACTGATGCCTCGTGTCAAACCCTTCTACGCCGTGAAATGTAACAACACTGAGCCAGTCGTGAAGACCATTGCGGCACTTGGGGCAGGGTTTGACTGCTCCAATAGCGCTGAATTCCAGCAGGTTCTAACCCATGGGGTGGGAACAGATCGGATTATATATGCCCATCCCTGCAAAGATCCCCAAGACATCAAACGTGCCTCAGAACAAGGAGTCGACCTTATGACCTTTGGCAACGAGTATGAGTTAGTCAAGATAAAGAATCTCTATCCAGACGCAAGACTTGTGTTACGGATTCACCCACGAGTTGACAAGACTAGGTATACATTTGGTAAGATGTATGGTTGTGCCCTCGACCAATGCAATGAACTAATTGTGAGGGCAAAAGAAATGAAACTGACGGTCGTGGGTGTCAGGTAGTTGTTATAGCATTCTATTATTTATAGCTTCTACCTTTACACTAAAAAAATTAACCCGGTACATATTTGATGAAGACGAACGTGTTTAATTCTTATTTAATTTGAACATCTTTATCCGCTTTTTTGTAAATATTGGTGAATATTGTTGGTAGGCACACTTTGTTTATAAATTATTACTCTTTTATCTTATTTAGAATTGCTTCAGTTTGAAAATTTATCCGCGCTGCCACTTTGATAAACAAAGAGACTAAAATCAACTGTGTAAATTTCTATACTTGATGCGGTATTTCATTTGCTGTGCTTTGGTACCTCACAATATTTAACAGAATACTCAACTTTTTCTTAAGTTTCCATATCGGTGACACCTGTTTTGATTCCATGGCCTACCAAAACACCATACGCTTGTGCCATGAGATCTTCGATGAAGCCAAAGACATTGGCTACAACTTCAGCTTACTGGACATCGGTGGAGGGTTCCCCGGTCATGCAGTCAAAGGCAAACCAACATTTGCTGATGTTGCCAAAGACATAAACACTGCTCTGGACGAATATTTCCCCAAGGAAGAAAATGTTGTTGTCATTGCTGAACCTGGAACATACTACGCTCGGCAGCCTCGGACATGGTACGTGTATTTAAATCTGTTTATTCTTTGTTTTTATACAATTTACATGTATATGTGTGTGTAAATGATGCATCTATCAATTTGTCTGTGTGTCTGTGGCTGCTTCATTACATATAATATAATTTTAGTTCTCATTTTTCCTGCAACCAGAACAGGACCACGAACAGTCGTTCTTGTACTACCTCAATGATGGTATTCATGGGTCATTCTTTTTCACAGTGCTGGTTGACAAAGCGATTCCAGGTTTTCGTGTTATTAAGGTATGTAGTTAGTATTTAGACAGTTAATAAAAAGCTTTAATATGAGGTTTCACTTTTTTAGGTTTAAGTATGGTTTCATTGGGTAAATATATAGTAAATAATAGTTGACAAATGTCCAAGGGCATGTTTTTACGAATCACCCTTGAACCCAAAGAGTACGTCTGAATGAAAAAGGATAATCTTGCCCATGCTTTGACATAGCCACAAGAATCCATTTTATTTTTCAATTTCAGATAAATGATAATTGTAAATAACACAATTATGTTCTTAGTTATGTTTAAGTATTAAAGTGGGAAAAGATTTGGTTAAACATATTTCGCTTTTTAGATGTCGTTAATTCATGAGAGGTCACAAATTCGCACATTACCTTCGTGTTTTTAAGGTTTTAGAATCTATGCTTTTATTGATATAAGTCTGTCACCATGTTAGTTTTGGTATTCTTGGTTATTTTCAACGTGATTTCAGATGACTGCACAAACAGCCATCTACGGCGTTTGTCGTCGTCGTGCACTTTTCATTGTTAATGCAATAAATAGATAAGGGTGTAACGTATTATTACCAAACTTATCCATAGCACCAAAATACAGGCCAAGGTTGAATAGCAGCTTAATTGATCGATGATTTCCTTAAAGTGCAGTTTTTGTGAATGTATCATTTATTCATTGGCATTTTCAAAATGTTACTTTGAAGACCCATGGAATTGAAACCGAGTGCTAACACATTTTTGAATACCCTGTATATAATTAAAATTAATGGTAGTTATGCTGTTCAGGATAATGTAATATTGTATCAAAATTGACAGAAACGACAGAAACCCTATTTATTGCACTTTAATTATTATTAACACCATTAACAAAAACCCATGATATTAATTGTACGAAAACTTACAAGAATGATTTTATGGATTTGAATACATCTTGACTTTGAATTCCGGGCTGATTGGTTACTTTCTCCATAAGTTATGAAGTTTTGGGGAAACTTGAAAATTTTCCTTGCTTGTTTGTTTCAGGAAAATAAAAAATCTAATACCGCGTCTTACATATGGAAGTAGATATTATTATTATTTCAGACTGTAGTATTTTTATCTTCCCATGTAAAGAATATACGTTCTTAAACACTGCTACGTGTTTACTACACTTCACATACAAAGTACCAAAGTAACATAGAAAGCCTTGTAGGCATTAAGCATGATATCTCTTTAACCATAAAAGATAGACATAAGTAAAACTGAAGTTTCACAGAAACTCATTAGTAAAGAAGTTGATTCTGACACTGAACATGGTCTTTGGCCCATTTTTAAGGTCAGACTGGAAAATTGACAATGACAGTTTTGAAATATTCCTTGTAGGGTTGGTAATTGGATTTCCAATCCATATTTAATTTTGCTCAAATAATTATGTTGGGCTCAAACAATTCATTTTTTATGATCTTTCATGAAGTTTTCATTCATTACATATTGTTCAAGGTTTTAAGGCTGCATTAGTTTAAGGCGCACATCTTTACAAATCATGTTAAGTATCCATATGAAGTCATTTTTGCCACAAAAGCCAACCAAATGCCAGCATATAGTTTCAAATAGTATAGCTAAGAGAATTACCAAAGGACATTGTTTAATATTACCCGAATAATTATATTTAAACAGGTTTTTCTGCTAGCTTTCTATGCTGTTCATACATGCTGTTCATGGGGCAGAAAAGTAGGTCAGATAAGTAGGTTATATTTCTGACCACAAATTTAAAGAGAGGAGCAGTCTAAAGCTCTTTTCTGGATGATTGAGTGATTTATTCAGTTTATTCCTTGGCATGTTGAATTTATTTGAGTTGTACAAGAAACTAGGAGAAGTGGTTTATATATGTTACTGGGAATCCACGCTCCATGGCCACCGACGTCGGTTCATGTGTACCTTTAAAACGTGATTCTTTTCTAAATCGTTCTAATGAATATAGGTTATTTGTATATTATTATTTTCCCTCTTTGAAATCCTTTCTGCAACCTTGTTTATAAAAGAATAATAACTAATATGTGGAATTAATCAATGTCTTGTTTGTATTCATTTCATAAAGTGATCCTGAATTTTCTTTAGTTTTCATATCGATCTCTTCTGTTTCGATTCCATCACTTACCCCTTCACCATATCGTTGGGCTCCACATCTTTGATGAAGCCATATCCATTACCTACAAATTTAGTACACATTGGTGTGTGTGTGTGGGGGGGGGGGGGTCCTGGTTATGCATTCCCAGACAACCCAACATTTGCTGATGCTGCCAAAATCATTAACATGGCTCTGGACGAATATTTCCCCGAGGAAGAAAATGACGTCATTGCTGAACCTGGAACATACTACGTGCAGTCGGCCTTCACCTTGGCACTTAGAGTTATCGGTAAACGAGTTTTTCGTAACCTAGGTCAAGTTAGACGCATTACATACCTAGGTAAAACATAAATTTGAATTAATGCAGTGTATGGCAACATTCAGTCAATTTCATGACTCGTATCTAAAAAAGCGTCAGATATATATATTCATTACAGTGCAGGTGAATATAAACCCCTCTGAGGACAGCCGTTTATTAGAAAAGTTCTTCATCTCTCTAGATGAAAGTTGTAGCAGATAGTTTTTACCAAGTTAGTGTAGCCTAACAGGTGAGTCATTTAGCAGTTTAACTCTGCATAACAATACAGTATCTTTCAGACTCTGTATTTATTTGCGCGTACTTCAGAGGCCAGAAAAATTTCACGCAGACCAGTAGAATTTTTTGAATTTGTGATTGCCATCACATCACTTGTCCTCCACAGATGGCTTAACTCTGTAATGATCTCTTGAGGAAATTTTACAAACAACCCAAACTTTTTAGAAAAAAACGGGGACTAACTTAGAATGTCAGAATGGATTCATTAACCAATAATAAGGATGAGAAAATTGTCCTTTACCCAAGGAAAATCCATTTTTTGGCCAAAATGAGCAGTTGTTATCCCTTTAAGTCTACGTTATGTAAAGATGTTTGTACAGCACATTTAGCCTGCCACGAGTTATAAGTAACGAGCCGCATATACCTGATGCTTGAGCAAAGGGGCATCAAGCACTGCCAACCCGCGCGCCACCAGCGCGACGAGTTTCTCTTCAACTCCACCGCATGGCAAATTAACGCGCAACACGAACATAAAATCGTCAAGCGTGACATGAGATCAGCGACCAGAGGTGGTGTGACAGGCAGATATGAATATATATAGACGTGAAGATGATAAATGACTCTATGGTCTGTCCTAACAGATTTAGCTGAAATGTGTAATTCATTTAAAATAAGAGGGCAACTGATACAAAAACATGTACCAGTAGTTGAGAGGAACTGTCTTGTCTTCTGTTTAACTACACGGTTACTCAAAATTATATATAATTGTTGCACCTGTCGTATTCAGCGTGTCATTTTTTTATTTTGCTTCGTTGTGGAATCAGATATTACAAGATGTTTAGAATGCGTCTTTGATTTTATTTAGAAGAAAAGATACCACAACAAAATGACAACAGCGCGCCCTCGAATTACGCAAGATATTGAGCGACATCCTGGGCGTCACAATAACCAGGCAATACTGAAAGTTATCCAAGAAAAGATTATGGAAGAGAAAGACAGGGTAATTATGACATTTGAGAATTAAGAGATATTTAGCATGGCATTGACATAATGTCGAGGTCTAAGGTTTGTTTGAGTACGCAAGCATCACTGTGATAAATGTATCCCAATGGTTTCAAGGTTTATTCCTTCAAAAGTTACTTTAGGAGTTTGTGTTGTCTTGGTCACATTGGAGTCGTTGCCAAATCTTTAATGGTAACCTAAAATACCGTTATGAGGCGCTATTGAATTTATTGAAGCGTCCTGTCTTTGTTGTCAATTTTTTTGGTTGTGGCTTTCATACATTTAGTGATGGTGAAAAAGTGAATCGTTTTCTAATAGATTTAACTTTTCATTGTACCACCAGCGTTAGCGCTGGCGGTACACATGGTTTCGGTCCCGTCCGGATCGTTCCGCCGGCTCCGCCGGCTCCGTTGGCTCCGCCGGATGGCTACCGTTACCGCTTCTCCTCCTAGACGGTAAGGGCCCCCGTACCCATCTCATGGATTTAGGTCACCTATAATCTCAACTCGTTCCACGTAAAATTTGGGCTTTGTCGGTATTGGGGTCTGGGTGTGGCACTCATTGCAATGCACCCTTGTCTAAAAATGGCAAAATTAAATGCTAATTATCTACCCTACGGAAGGGGTTATGGGAAAAATTTCTATAGACGGCTTTCCAAAAGTCATATGTGTAGATTTCAAATATACCCTTGGATTTGACCTTTGACCTTTACTTCAAGGTCAAATGGGCCAAAATTTTCAAAAAAATGAAATTTTTTACGAAAAAAATTTTTTTTGCCCTGTTATTCAGACACCACACAGACTTAACCAATAATATTATTGGAAAGTGTTACCCTTCAGGTCATCTTTCATCTCCATGAATTTGGGGTCAATCGGTGCATTTTCACGGGAGTAGCGGCCATAAGATACCGAAACTGAAAACTGTCTCTAATTCGGGAACCGTTAATGCTAGAAACCCATTCTTTTTTGCATTTTGTAGAGCATGTAAAGCCCAACACTGGAAGTGGTCTCGGTTTTTTTGTATTCCATACGGTTTTCGAGTTACGCTGTATCAAAAAGCACATATTGGTGGTAAAAGCAAAATGTGCAGTACGGTAATGGATAATAAATTTTGAACTCTGGAAAAATAAAACATAAGGCTTGGCAAAGCAGACAACTTGTGTTCAAAAATGACATTATTTCATCAAATTTGAACTTCTGAAACTTCAGAGCACCTCCTATTTCAAGAATTTTGACCAAAATGACCTTTTCTTTATTTTAATTAATTTTTTCTGTACGAAATTTAAGGCACATTATGGTAACTCCAAAATTATAACATTTAGTCCCTTATATCTCCAAAACTGGCAGAGATAGGTCCATAGTTACTATTGAAGTTGAATAGGAAGTCATATACTGGCAATCTTACTATGACCTTGAAATTGACCTTTGACCTACTTTTCACCATGAACTGAACTTTGCAAATTTTTCTTCCCTTTTATCTCCAAAACTGGCAGAGATAGGTCCATAGTTACTATTGAAGTTGAATAGGAAGTCATATACTGGCAATCTAAATGTGACCTTAAAATTGACCTTTGACCTACTTTACACCATGAACTGAATTTTGCAAATTTTGCTTTCCTTTTATCTCCAAAACTGGCTGAGATAGGTCCATAGTTACTATTGAAGTTGAATAGGAAGTCATATACTGGCAATCTAAATGTGACCTTAAAATTGACCTTTGACCTACTTTTCACCATGAACTGAACTTTGCAAATTTTGGTTCCCTTTTATCTCCAAAACTGGCAGAGATAGGTCCATAGTTACTATCGAAGTTGAATAGGAAGTCCTATACTGGCAATCTAAATGTGACCTTGAAATTGACCTTTGACCTACTTTTCACCATGAACTGAACTTTGCAAACTTTTCTTCCCTTTTATCTCCAAAACTGGCAGAGATAGGTCCATAGTTACTATTGAACTTGAAAAGGAAGTCATATACTGGCAATCTAAATGTGACCTTAAAATTGACCTTTGACCTACTTTACACCATGAACTGAATTTTGCAAATTTTGCTTTCCTTTTATCTCCAAAACTGGCTGAGATAGGTCCGTAGTTACTATTGAACTTGAATAGGAAGTCATATACTGGCAATCTAAATGTGACCTCAAAATTGACCTTTGACCTACTTTTCACCATAAACTGAACTTTGCAAATTTTGCTTCCCTTTTATCTCCAAAACTGGCAGAGATAGGTCCATAGTTACTATTGAACTTGAATAGGAAGTCATATACTGGCAATCTAAATGTGACCTTGAAATTGACCTTTGACCTACTTTTCACCATGAACTGAATTTTGCAAATTTTGCTTCCCTTTTATCTCCAAAACTGGCTGAGATAGGTCCATAGTTACTATTGAACTTGAATAGGAAGTCATATACTGGCAATCTATATGTGACCTTGAAATTGACCTTTGACCTACTTTTCACCATGAACTGAACTTTGCAAATTTTGCTTCCCTTTTATCTCCAAAACTGGCAGAGATAGGTCCATAGTTACTATTGAACTTGAATAGAAAGTCATATACTGGCAATCTAAATGTGACCTTGAAATTGACCTTTGACCTACTTTTCACCATGAACTGAATTTTGCAAATTTTGCTTCCCTTTTATCTCCAAAACTGGCTGAGATAGGTCCATAGTTACTATTGAAGTTGAATAGGAAGTCCTATACTGGCAATCTAAGTGTGACCTTGAAATTGACCTTTGACCTACTTTTTATCATGAACTGAACTCTGCTAATTTCTTTCTCTTTTAACTTCAAACTTGACAGAGATAGGTCCATAGTTACTCTTGAACTTGAATAGGAAGTCATATACTGGCAATTTATTGTGACCTTGAAATTGACCCTTGACCTACCTTATGAAGAACTTAAATTTGATTGTACCATATATATTTTTTGCAATAGTTTAAAAATTCTTGTTGATTGCATTTTTACAGCTTGTCAAGCACAAAACTGGTGGCTGTGTCCCTTATTTTGTGTATGTGGGGGTCTATACGAATGCGCTTGCTCCAGCTGGTGGTACAATATTCGGAGGCGGTATCGCCTCTCTGATCCTCTAGTTTACCCTTGCCAGTATGAGGATTGAAATGATTAAAAAACTTTGATTGACGGTCGACATTACATGGCACACGGGTAAAGTAAAACACCGGGGCCCAATTTCATAAAGGACGTTTAGCACTAACCAGTGTATTAGTCTAACCAGTGGATAAAATCTCCTAACACCCGTTAACTGAAAGTTGGTTAAAATTGTGTTTCATAAACAGTGTTTATACAGCCGGTTAGTTAACTGTCCAGTGTTTAAATGGATAAACTAATCGGCTGTTTAAACTCTGTTTATAAAACACAATTTCAACCGTTGTTCAGTTAATGGGTGTTAGGAGAATTTATCCACTGGTTCGACTTAAACACTGGTTAGTGCTAAAAACGAAGTAGACCTATTATTCTTTAAGGGATTCTAAACATACGTTGCAAACTTTCTGATTTTCTATTTACGTAATTCTGTGTCATAAAGGGCGAAATAGGAAATATCAACGTAAGAATAATTAACACCCGTTTGTCAACAACGTTCAATTCGTGACATTCTTTTTTATGGCAATTGCATAACTATTTAAGCAGATCCATAGGCGTAGTGATAAAATACTTGCACCAACTTGATAATGGACATGGAAGCAAATGTAAACGAGCAATGTAGGTTTAAGCAAAAAACGTGGAACATTACGTTATACTTGTGGTCATTTTGAGGCTCTATAAAATTTATTGCAGCGTCCCTTCTATATTGTCAACTTGGATGACATCGTTAACAAGCACAAGCACTGGGTGAAACTGATGCCTCGTGTCAAACCCTTCTACGCCGTGAAATGTAACAACACTGAGCCTGTCGTGAAGACCATTGCGGCACTTGGGGCGGGGTTTGACTGCGCTAGCAGCGCTGAATTCCAACAGGTTCTAAACCAGGGGGTGGGAACAGATCGGATTATATATGCCCATCCCTGCAAAGATCCCCAAGACATCAAACGTGCCTCAGAACAAGGAGTCGACCTTATGACCTTTGACAACGAGTATGAATTAATCAAGATATAGAGTCTCTTTCCTGACGCCAGGCTTGTGTTGCGGATTTGCCCACAAGTAAACAAGGGTGTTTATGAATACGGCGAAATGTATGGTTGCGCCGTCGACCAATGCAAAGAACTTCTTGAGAAAGCAAAAGAAATGACACTGGTGGTCGTAGGGGTCAGGTATTCCACAATCTTTACTAAACTCGAATAGTTTTAAATTACACCTCTTGTACTTCTGCAGTTTAACGTAGGTTAAAACACATATCTAAATTGATGTTGTTTTTCGTAAATTGTTATCAGACCTCGACCTTTTTTCAGTTTTTGTTTAATGTTTCCCTTTGCTTTTTTGATTTTTAAATTTAATTGAAATTCAGCCGCGATTAGTTGTTATGTGCAATATTTAATATAAAACTTACTAAAGTAATTACAATGCTGTGATATTCAAAAATATTTTGTTTGTTATAGTGTGACATTTCAGAGTGTTACACAAAAGTAATGTTTCGCTTAGTTTTCATATTGGTGGATTCTGTTTCGATTCCATGGCCTACCAAAACACCATACGCTTGTGCCGTGAAATCTTTGATGAAGCCAAAGCCATTGGCTACAACTTCAGCTTACTGGACATTGGTGGAGGGTTCCCCGGTTATGCAGTCAAAGGCAAACCAACATTTGCTGATGTTGCCAAAGACATAAACACGGCTCTGGACGAATATTTCCCCCAAGGAAGAAAATGTTGTTGTCATTGCTGAACCTGGAACATACTACGTTCAGTCGGCCTTCACCTTGGCACTTAGAGTTATCGGTAAACGAGTTCAACGCTCGGCGCCCTCAGACAAGGTACATGCTATTTTTTTAATTTTGACATAAGTGTATCAGTCTTTCTGTCATATATATATTTCAACCTATTTTCATGTTGGTTTCTTTTTTCCTGCCACTTTAAGGACCCTGAACAGTCATACGTGTACTATCTCAATGATGGAATGCATGGGGCATTCCTTTTCACAATGCCATCATATGTCGAAAGGCTTAATGCAGAGTTTTACGTTTTCAAGGTATGTATCGAGTAAACAGGATCTACACCGCAAGATGAGCGTCAACGTAACGCCTCAACCTTTATAGTTTTAGTATGCTTACTAGAAATATAATTGATTGGGTAAATATTTTTTGGAAAAAAAAGCCCACTAAAAACTTCACTACAAGGCGTGTTTTTATGGACCTCCCTCATTCAAGAATATCCGCGGTTGCTTTGACGTGATAGTGACGTGTAATAATCCAATAACTCTGTATAAGACCCACTCTCCTTTTTGTCTCCTACCATGTTTCCATAATTTATACTTCTATATATCCATTTCTGCATGCTGTCTTTTCAGTTTGCAGAAGTCCTTGCAGATTGCAACGTTTTGTATATTTCGTCTTTGCTGGTATATAGTGTTTAGGTTTAAAAAAAACATTTGTGTAATATTGTAGGAAAAAGACAAAATGCCGGTCTATCAAAGCACATTGTGGGGTCCAACACTCAGCCCTACTGATCTCCTGGTACAGAACATCCTATTGCCCGAGCTGGACATCGGAGACTAGTTGTACGTGCCTAACATGGGGGCATACACTACTGTGCTTGCAACCTCCTTTAACGGAATTGCTCGACCGGAATTATTCTGCCTGGTGTCTGATGAAATTAAAGCAGGACGTGGAATTTAGGGCAACAGTTTATGTGTTTGTATGCATATATTTGCATAGAGGAGATATCAATTACTAGAACAAGATCAACGAAAAACTGAGCTCAACTCCGCGTGCGGGCAGATAAACAGATAATGGTGGCAAAAATCAATGAAAATTGGCAAAATGAAAGAAATATTGAATACATCGTTAATATTTAGGACAGTCTTTTATATAGGTAATATTTAGTAAAGTTATAGTAAATCAACAGCATGTATTACTTGGAACAATTATTTATAAACATTTCATTAAGTGCATGACTGATCATATATGTAAGCTTGTTTCAATTTTAAATACACGTTTCAAAACCATACCTGGATTGGATCTTAATTCTACATAAAAATTAAACTTTGGTTCAATGTACACGTACTGAACCGTTATGGGCTTGAATGGAGAGGGCTTTTAAAGGTTGCTGCCTGTATAAAACAGATTTCACTCAGAAAATTTATTTTTAACTTAATCAATTAAGTAATACATAATCTTAGATGGGATTCTAAAGTCATTGTCAACTGTGTAGTCATTGACATTTATGAAGCTTCCTTTCTGCTCCATCTTATTTTTGATCGAGTTCTGATATTACTTATATATACCAGTAATTTCCATCGCACCCAGAACAGATTTGCCACTGTCAGTTTCTCACAAAGGCTGCATATATTACAAATAGCACGCACAATTAAAAAAACATCATGCAAGTTGATTTTTTTTATAGTGCCTTAACGCTCTGAAAGCCTCGTTATCAAGTATTTCAAGGTCACACCTTCCTGAAAGTGCAGCTAATGGTAACTTTACAATAGAAAAGAAAACATATTAAAGTTATTTTATTTATAATTTTCACGCATATATCGAATTTTGAAAAAAATGCTATATTTAACATATTATGTTTTACGGTGTGGCGTAAACGGGAGTCGCCCAGAATTTTGTAAATTATAAATGGAAAGGGAAGACGAAATGATATGAATAGTTATTGCTAAACACGATCTTTTACGCAGAAACAATTAACATAAGCAAATCTTTTCGTTGCCCAAATTCTTAAATACACAGACCCACTTTTCATTGAAAGCGCACGTTTGGTGAAAAAATTCACTATTCCCAGTCTTCCCCGATAGATGGCGTGCATGAGCGGGGTCAGCCCGCCACAATCAGGAGCATCCTAATGCCATCGTATTAAAACATATTCTGGTTCTAAAGCGTATCAAATGGCACCGTTCGTCGTCTAAAACACCAAAATTCTGGGAGATAAGGGGTTCGGTTGAGGACGGCTACACATCCGCGGACCCCCCTTACCTCCTCCTTCAAATAATCCTGGATCCGCCCCTGGAGCGGGGAGACAGCAGGCACTGGCTATGAAGGACTGGGACGTCACCGGGCGGGATAGAACCCACATCCTCCCGATTCAGAGACGGGCACTACCAGTGGATCCTTAGTAAAAGTGGAAGAGGGGTTTCTGATAAAATGTGGGTTTTGGTGCTTGATATTCATTGTGTTTGTTGTGATTCATTGTTCAGAGTCTAATATGGTGTCATTTGTATAATACGATTATTATGTAGACATGCGATTCATACAGTGTGAGAGTGTAAATGTAACAGTTAATCTGGTGTTATTAGTTTTATATATTATTTTTAACAGATGTTCAGTGTACGTGCGGCCTTTATTTCTCCTTTAACCCTGACGTTGAGTGAACGTTTCGTATGACTGAACCTGTAAAGGCGCACCAGTCCATGTGACACTTTGTGCCATATTTCATATCACATGCCATGCGTTAACTCATGTCCTACTACATGTACCATCATAGGCCTAGCAATTTTGCTGTAGTGCAAGAAAAATTAACCTCAAAATCGAATTCCAAGCTGTTGGTTTTTGCAACAAATAACTGCGATGAAACTAATAAAGGCCTACATGTACGTGTGTCTCCAACTTTTCATCTGGGGCATATTTTAATTCTTTATGAAATATTAGATCATTCCAACCCATTTACAGCTTCTTTGGGGTAGTCATGGGACATCATACTATTACTTGTTCCATAGATAAACATCGTATGTAGTTTATTTTCGACATGTCATGTTTTACCTTGTGACCTGCAAACGCCACCATCATATAGTATTTTTACTTCTTATTGATGTGACAGACTATATACATATTATAGTTTTGATGTTGTGCATAAAAAGAACTTAACTCAAATAATTGCAGTGGGGGGTAAAATAACCCAACTGTTCACCACTGGCATATTCTTTATGACGGACATCGCATCAAATGCCTGGATATCGCCACGTAGGATATTATAGATTCGCCAACTATAGGGGTAGGAATTGATCAGGATTAGTACAGCAGCTGAAGGCTCCGAGAGGGAGACGCAGCCTCGAAAGCTAGACTAAATTGTAAGTCCAGGATTAGATTTCTAAAAATTAGTCCCTAACTGTGAAATACGGCTAGATGATCTGTAACATTCATATTATGACATGGATCTTGTTTATTTAGACTGTTTGAGGATCTAAAAGTGAGTTTTTGTGTTAAAGTCGCTTTATGTGTTATTCAAAGGGAGCTTGTACAACCCGTTTCACCAAAAACGCAATTGCGCAAGTGGCATTCGCGGTCGTTAGAGTATTCAACCTTTCACCAAAGTTGCCATCATCCCATTATATATCATCACATTTCAAAACGGTTTATCTTTTCTCTCGGACCACAGGGGTCGCTTCTAGCCTGTTGCATAAATGCTGAACCGCCTCTTCTTCAATTTTACAACAGGCTGCACCCCTGCGATATCAGAGTGCATTTTGTCATTATCTGCCTTGCCTCACAAGGAGTTCATATATATAGTATTGGTTGAAGACAGGAATAAAAGCAGCAACTAGACTACTAGCAATGTGCCGTCCAAGTATCTTATAAGTTTAGTAGCTGATGTTCTGCACAAATTACAGCACTGACGACTGTTGGAATTATAATTGATCATTATTCATTCAGAATTTAATGCTACGTGTTACATTGTTTGGTTATGCTACTTATAAAAATACTGTATGCTTATGTAACAAGAAGTGAACAAAATATCAATTAAGAAATTATCAAATTACATATATTCACTATATAAATTAAATTGTTACTCTTACGAGCAAGATAATGCTATGGTGATCAATATTTTACAAGGACGGGATTGAACAGGTAATTATGTTCTTTGAGTACTTAGCTACACTAAAAGTAGTGTGATGGGCGCTTAATTTTCATTTACAAGTGTCTCTGTCTTTCTTTGTGATACTGTTTCAAGAGACATCGTTTTGTGGACTAAGAAGCCTCTTTCCACTTCCTGCTATTTCACAAATCTGTAATTGCAACACAAACAGTTGTTCATACTGTCTAACGATATCGTGTGGGCTATATTGAATTGCTTTTTGATTTTTTAATGTGTTTATTGGTTAAGGCATGTACCTGTATGGAGGCGTCTTATGCCGTTGCACATGTACAGCTAGGGTATTTTGGAGAAGCAATGCTGCGGCGCACCCTTATCGGTATCACAACAAACACAATTGGAAATCGCGTAATAATGCGAAAGACATAATATATGTTATACATTTCAATTGCTACTGTTCACCAAGATAACGGTGTATGTAACGCAACAGAACTTGAATATTTTCACCGAAATTGTGAATCCCCTTTATAATTTTTTTATTGAAATGCTTCCCGCACGAAGTACATGTAATTGCAAAAATAAGAATTGTAACAAGAAGATTCAACAAATACAGAGGTAAACAAGCTGTCCTGTACTGCTTACATATTTAAACAGAATCATTTACGCAGTTGGGTATACCAAAGAAAACACAAGACTGTATACCAGTACCTATCGCATTTGACATTCAAAATAACTGCTCATATCACTAAAATAATTTGCATCACACCTTGTAAACATAAGCCCTACAAACGTTCCTATTATACCATGACAAGTAGGGTGTTACTTTTAAATAATTATACACTTTAAATGGTAGCTACCTTTTGTCAAACATTTGCGCCACATTACCATGCTGGCGATGCCGGTATATGCACGTTAAACCGTTTAATGAGCTAGACGTATTCACTACACATCAGGGTCACAGTCTGACTCTTTACAAGATATTCGCTGTCATTTCTGTAGCTAATTAATTCTATGCACTTTGCCATACTGTGGGAATCTTCCCATAAAACTGACGTCATCATTCAGCCGGCCTGTGGTAGATAGATGCTTACCCCCGCTCTTTTGATTGATTAACAAACCTCTTCCAAGACTGACAGTATTACAAGTGACAATGCCCAGGGTAAGTTAAATGGCAATTTCACATAAAGCGAGCTACATAAGTATCATCAAAACTGAAGGTATAGGCTTACATATCATGAAGGTGGTTCATCAAATCAGTTTAGATGCTTTCTTGAAATCACCTTTTATGATAAAAAAGCCATACTTTGAGTTTATGCTGTCAATGATTTTGCGTTCACTTGGAGGGTCAGGTGGTGGGATCTTCCGGGAGGCTATCTGAAATAAATTACTGGTAGGCCTAACTTTTACGTCAATATCTTATCCTAATGAGATGTACCCAGCACAATGTATCGAAAATTCATGTTACTGGCTATGCTTTTGTGATCAGTTACACATAACACAGTGTCCTGTAAGGGCCAAATTGTGAGTTTTGGTCTGTTTCACTTTCCCTTGCGACAACAAATGTATGTCCCACACTGCAGTAGGCTAAGATTCTGGGGTCGTCATCCGAGAGTTAAATTCCTCGATGTTCGAGGTGGAGAAAAATATCACTTTCACCCAGAGAAAATGCCACGGTGCCACTCTCCTGGTTTTAGACTGACTTGTGCCCCTTAATGAAAGCAGGGTGTTTAAAACCAATAGGCATTTTGTGGCTATATGCCGCCTTATTGACTTGTTTTGTTTACAGAGGAGCTTGCTCTCCAGAATGGCGATGTCACGCGGTATCTAGTCACGTGACAGCCACCTGCAAAAGGCCTGTTTGTACCGAAAGAGCACTGACACTTATACTTTAACTCATATTTTATACACAATCTAGAGATATTCGCACCCTAGAATGCAGGGCTAATTACATTGTTTATCCGACCGCAGTAGAAGAAATTGAACTTAGTAGCTAAATCTCTGTTACATGTCACTACAAACATTTTTACTAAATATGCTATTGCCATTGTGGACTTTAGACGTCTTATCATTTCACGTATTGTCTAACAAGCGATTCGTTGCCAAACAACAGAGGTAGAATAAAAATATGATACAAAATAACCAAACGTCAAAAAAATTACAAATTATTCAAATGGTTTCGGCATTTTCTATGACTTATAGGTCTTTGTTCTAAATATACCATTAATTTCAGTTTCTCTGAACATTCTTGGAAAGAAAGAAAAATGACAACAATTCAGACCCATTGCACGGAAAATCTTCATGGAAACTGTAACAGCAAGGCAATACAGCAACTTATCAAAGACAAAATAAGTGAAGGGGCTAACAGGGTAGGAATGGTACTTTGAAAACAGCCATAGTCGGTCTAAAAGCAATAGTAAATACCCTCAAAAGTGTCTGTCATTCATGATAAAGTATAACAATCAAATGATATTATTAAGTATTGATATTTTAAATATCATAAAGATGGTGTTTATGCAAAAACATTAAGCGTAGGCCTATATTCATTCTAATGCTCCACTATTACTATTATTATTATTGTTACCGATTACAAGGCCTGTTCTTTAGGTGCTAGTAAGATGTATCGTTTTCATAAACAGAGGTTTAACCAATTCAATAACAACAATTTGATTGCAGCGCCCTTACTATATTGCCAACTTGGATGACATCGTTAACAAACACAAGCGCTGGGTGGAACTGATGCCACGTGTCAAACCCTTCTACGCCGTGAAATGTAACAACACTGAACCAGTCGTGAAGACCATTGCGGCACTCGGGGCGGGATTTGACTGCTGCAACATTTCAGACATTGAACAGATTTTGAAGCTTGGGGTAGAAACTGATAGGATTATATATGGCCACCCAGTCAAAGATCCAGACGATATCAAATCAGCATCTGAATTTGGAATTAATTTGATGGTGTTTGACAATGAGCATGAATTAGTCAAGATTAAGAGTATAAACCCTACGACTAGCCTTGTTTTAAGGATTTTACCATTTGAAAGGGGCTCTGGTGACGTAATTGATGAAAAGTACGGGTGCCTGGCCGATCGATGCGAAGACCTCCTAGTGAAGGCCAAAAAAATGGATCTCAATGTGGTTGGTGTCAGGTAACCCTGCAGCTTCTGAACCAGTTCTTTGGTTATCTTTAATCGCTGTACCATTGGCACTATTCTATATTCTGGAGAATATATATATATATATATATATATATATATACAGCCAGAAACGTTAATATGATTGATTTTATTTGATTCACGTTATTTTCTGCGTTAATATTTTAGTTGAATATTTATCCAATAATGCTATATGGCGTAAGCTAGGAAATGTGCGTTTTATTCCTACTGAGGCTAGGCGTGCTTAATGAAATAAAGGCTTTAGATGTTCATGATAAATGCAGTAACTAAATACAATCAGAATTACTGTTCAGTCAACGAAAAGTCTGTAATTTGATTGGTTTAAAACACTCTGGTATACTTCCGCGTTATCTGTTCATTTGGAATGTACAACGCTAACGTCCGTGTAAACCGATAGACATAGAACCGTGGCATACGATTGCTTCGTTTTGGCACTAACTCAATGACAAAATGTACGTGTGTTTGATGTCAAAACGAAGCTCCATTTTGGATGATAATGGAAGTCTAGTTTTGGCACCAAACAAAAAGTCCGTTTGTCGTCTGCACACAAACTGATAAAGCATAAACAGGGAAAGCACTTGGATAGCAATTTTTTTAGCAATTTTTTATTCTTTCTGTTTTTCAAATGGATTTATATCGGTCATGTCTCATTTCGCTCTCATTGCAGACTCGTATTGCATAAGCAAACATAGACAAATGAGGAATACTCAAATTGTAACTTTAACCTTTATTTAGTTTTCAAATAGGTCGCTCCGGTTTCGATGTCGTTTCCCACTTGGACACCATAATCTTTTGTCGTCGTGTCTTCGATTTAGCTAAAACCATCGGCTTCAACTTCAACTTCCTGGACATCGGTGGTGGATTCCCCGGTTATTCAACCGAAGGCAACCCGACATTCGCCGATGGGGCAAAAAGAATCAATAAAACTCTGGATGAATATTTTCCAACTGAAGAAAATGTTGTTGTCATTGCGGAACCCGGGACGTACTACGTGCAGTCGGCTTTCACTTATGTACTAAGAGTGATTGGTAAACGGGTAAGACCCTTTAAATGTACTCTAACATTATCCGGGAACAATAAATTAATCTTGCGTTTTCTTCTTTTTAAAACAATATTTTCACTTTTTACATGTCACTACACATTAATGTAACCTTATATTAGGTGCGTCTTTATTATACATGTTTGGATTTTTTTGTTTACCATTGGTCGCATTCAGAACAAATTATCCGCTGACTAACTAAATAAGACTAAATACGGCTGACCCCACGTATAAACAAGCCGCCTTATCCCCTGATGGTCACCCCGCCTTCAGGCCAACTCAGTTAGATCGCGGATCATCTGTTCTGGATGCGGCCATACATGTCTATTTCCTTTCAGGTCTCAAATGATGTATACGATTACTACCTTAACGATGGGGTTCATGGCGCATTCAGTAAGACAGTGACATATGATAAGAAAGTTCCAGACTTCCACCTGCTTGAGGTACCTACGTAGATCAGACAAAAAGATTGGGAAAATGTTGGCACTATTTATGTTTTCAGCAGGCAACTTTGCGGCATTTTTCACCAAATGAATAAAAATATCTGTGACCAAAACCTTTCCCTCGCGATCACCTTAGCTTTTTTCTCTATCCAGATCCTTACCATTTACCATTTAAGTTCATATAGTTTTTAGAAACCCTCCACTACTTGAACCTATGTGATAAAAAATTAACCTGTAATGAATTCCAAATCTACCCTGAACTAAATGAATTCAAAATAAAAATTAAGAAAAAAAGAAATAATAATAATGATATGTTATTGTTAAGGTTTGATTTTGCAGGACAAACCCTTGGTGCCGTTCCATAAGAGCAACGTCTGGGGTTCAACACTCAACCCCGACGATCGCCTTGCACAGAACATCCAACTGCCCGAATTGGACATCGGAGACTGGTTGTACGTGCCCAACATGGGGGCATACACGACAGTCCTTGCCACCTCGTTTTGCGGGACGCCCCCTTCAAATATTATCTGGATGGCGTCTGATTCAACAACCTCTCAAGTCGGTTTTTAAGGCATTTGGGGGTACATTTGAGTTGTGAAATCTATATCATTATACCGTTCTATGTAGCCTAGTTATAAATACGCTTCAGATTAGGACATTTTGCGGAATTGATCAGTGTATAAGTAAATCTTCTTAACGTGCTTCAGTAAATCCAGACTCGGCCTACGCCCCCTTATTTTGCAGAGACCTTGCAATTTGTTTCAGTGGTTTAATTAAATGCAACAGCGGTAATGTACATCAACTATTTAACGTATCAGTCTTAAGTACATGCCAACGTAGTTGTACCTCTTCGTGCTATGTTAAACTTTAATGGCTTTTATGTGTCACTTTTAAGAGTAGCGACAGAAACCAATTCCTGAGGTAAAAAAATTCATTTGTCCGTAGTGATTGGATTATTGAAAACAGCTGAAGAAAGTGTTAAAAAAATTCTGACATGTTTTACATACATTAGCTGAATGTGCTATCACTACTTATTACTGGACTCATGCAATGTGTCTCCTAGTCAATCTAAAAACCGAACCAAAACTGTCGAAATTGGTTCATTGCTTTCAAAGAAATTACACTATCCCAGCCACCCCTGCGTCAGTTATTTATTCCATCTCACAGCGCATGCTTCGTCTAACTAGCCGGCTTAATTCTCAAATCGAGTGACGCGTTTTCGCAGCAGACGACCTTTGTGCGGTTGACCAAAACTGCCAGGGGAGCCATTGCCCTTCGGACTTCCAGTCGTAATTACCCGTAACACGTGTCCTGATAAGGTAGTTTCGGAGTATAATGGGTTCTTGGGACCTAGGACCTAAAAAAGGTGTTTAGCACTTGCTTTATACACAGGTTTGGCGAAAGTTAACCACAAGTACAGTTTTTTAGAGAATTTTCTGTTGATATTGATTATTGATCTTTGCTAGATTCATAGATGGCACATGAAACAAATAACTCGTTTTTAATTTTATTATTTATTTAAATGACTTCTTTCTCTCCTGATAAAATAGGTATATCAATAAATTGGTTTCACCTTCAATACAGTAGTCAGATCAATGCTAAACATTTGAACTGTGTACGTCACAAAAAACCATCGACTCCTGGGGACTTATTCTCGAAACTTTGTAGCTTACAAACCTTCCAGAATACCAGCTTACGACAACAATCGGATATACGTGAAAAGTTACAAGAATCTGTAAGTTACAACCTTTCAAGAATACGGCCTCTGGTCACATTTGAATAAAGAAGTATATAATGAAGTATTCAAAGCTGTAAAAACAAGTCCAAGACAGTTAGGTGCATTTCTTTCATACTGGTGGTAAAATCCCATAGAACCTGGCCTGTATTTTAAGTAATATACAGTGAACTCTACTGATTAAATAAAAATACGGATTTTATTTTTCTTACATGGTCGGCAGTTTTTAAAATTTCAGTAATTATATAAAAGATTTTCAATAGAAGTAAAATGGATACAACGGGCACAGTTTTAAAATGGCAAACAGTGCGTTCTAAGAAAACGCAATCGCCACTAAGAACAACATTGATGTGTTGCATAGCAACCGCAATGACAAACAAAGACTACCTACTATTTTTACATCTACATACGTTTTAACATCTAACTTTGATGTAACGGTTTGTTTTCTTTAATGGTAAAGTTTCTTAGAACAGTTCCAAATTAACCTTTGCTATTTCAGCACAATTTTCAGAAAAGGTCAAAAGTAGCATCGTAAACAACAATAACGCGTCCAAATAAATACCACGTAGTGTGAAAAGACAAACAAGTTAATTAAAGATCAACCATGCCCTCAAAACAAGGTCTACTAGTGCAGTCGTCAGGGAGCCACTGTGGACAGGCAACGCCAGATCTAGAGCACAGCGCGCGTTAGGACCAGGCAGGAACAAAAACGTGCAGTGTAAATGCGTCATACATTTCTGGTTATAAATCTCGCAGCAGCTTAAAGAACAATGTGAATTCCAATTCAAACTCGAGGCCTTGGCCATCGGCGACAAGTCGATTATGGGCCCAAATAAATAAGGGCGGACGGTGTCCAGAAAAGGTGGCCAAAGAAGAGTTAAAACCTTGTACTTTAAGCCAACCCTGGCCAGGTCCTAGAGTTATACTCAGGAGTGACTGCGCGCTAGAGTTGCAGAAAATGGACATAAAAACCTCTTGGTGCCTATAAAGACGAGAAAATTAAAGTGCTTGATTTGTTTTGATAAAGCGTGATAATGTAAGGAATGCGTCATCACGGCCTTAAAGAGCGAACATGCAGCGATTCTGGCAGCTCAAGCCTTATAATGAACCATTTATATGCATAAACTCAGCCGTGTATTTTATGCGTTAAAAGAACAAAAAGTGGCATTTTCCATACATTATGCAGCGACCTTATCAGGGTGAAGACGTTGAATTTAACATACAGCAGCAGTGAAATATCCGAAATATACCATACTCGCCAGTGGACTTTTAACGAGCCATTTTGCGTTATGAGATACTGAATTATAGCGCAGTGACATGAAATTCTTCCAGTAAACGTACCGGTGACGAATTTACAGAGTAAAAGAAAAAGGTTTTTGCTTTCTGGTGTAATGGCAAGCACAAAAACTTTGGAAAAACAGACAAGGCACAAATTATCATCTGCCTCCAGAGTGCGTACAAACATGCTGTCGAACAAAGCACAAACTCTTGAAGCTAGTCGCAAGAAAAAGACGGAGAATTGCGTCAACGAACAGCACAAAGTTAGGAAGAATTCAGCCTCCTCACATACAGGTAAAACTAAGAGACCGCAAGTTGCGCGTGCTCGTAGCTTTCCGGACAACGAAGTTCTGTTGCCGAAAAGACCTCGTCGCCCCAAAGTCGTCATCACAAAATCGACTGGGTGCGAAAATGACGGCACTTTAAGTTGCCCGCCTGTATTCCAGCGCACAGTGAAATTTGCCAACATTGAAGACGTGTCTGAGTTAACTCCTTGTCGTCCTGAAAGACCTTATTCGGCGTCTGATGTGGAGGAAATCCTGAGCCCAGCGTCGAATCGCCAACTTTTGGCTCCTCCAATTAACAGGTTATCGATATCAAGTGACTCTGTTCAGACTTGCAAAATTCCCAACATTCACCAAAAGAAGTTCAAACGAACTGACTCCTCGCGTTTTCAAAAGGTAAACCCTAGAGGCAAGGTGGAAAAGATGGCGCAAAAGAAAACGCTGGTTCCCTCTCCGCCGAGTAGCAAAAATAAAAATGACGCCTCAGCTGTCCAACTTGTTACCGCGTCTTTGCAAGATCTGAAACTGAAGGAGGTAGAAAACAGGCAAAATTTAGAAAGAAAAATCTCAACTTTCTTACAAAAGCCAATACTGAAAAAAGGCTGCTCTTCCAGTCCTGTCTCAACTTCCAAACCTCACTGGCGTCGCCTTCGTGCCGCCATCAACGGCAAAATCACCTCGTATAGAAATGAAGCGCGTGACGCCGCAACGCCACCGACGTCCAAGGTGTACAACTCTCTGCCGATTCACTTCGCAAATCGCCCCAATTCCGGCGCGCAAAACCCGTGTGGCAGACTGCACAACTGGGCCGGGTGTGAGTCGAAGGAACATCTTCACAAAATGCAAGGAAAATACAGACATGCCTCCGAATATGAAATCCTTGTCAATCACATCAGGGAGTATATACAGACTTGAGAAGAAAGGTGAAAATCAAGCAAAAATATCACTTGTCTTTGTTCATTGATAAACAATTTTGAACAAAAAAGGGGAACTTTGATATTTGACTGTTTGGTATAAACGACTTATTTTCTAACAGATTATGTATTCTGACTGTGAAGGCTGATATATTTTTTGAGAGGCATTTAAAAATGTAAAATTCACACCGTAATTTGCAAAACTTTACAGTTTACTGAAATTTGACTCTAGTTTTACTGCTGGGTACGGCGCTTAAGAAGAATGCATTACGACAATCTTAGCTAACTGATCGAGCAAACTGGACTTATATAAACATACTGTATTAGCAACAGATTTGCCGTTTATAGCAACCACCCGATTAAAAAAAATCTTTCACAACGTGCATTATTTTCCTAACTCGGATAATGTGGTCATTAAGGATGGTATAGTTTAAAAAAATAAAAACAATGAAAAATGAGCCGTACTTTCAATGTTGTTCTCATTTCATTTTACACTGTTCCATTCATTTATTTATCTCATTTTATTTATTATTATTATTTTTATTTATTTATTTTATTTATTTATTTATTTTTATTTATTTATTTTTTTTTTTGTGAAACAAACTAGTCTATATAGTTTTGGGATGTTAATAGATGCAAAATACAGATCTTTAGCAGTGTTCAATAAAGTACTAGAATGTGGTCTCTATTTGTCGTATGTGTAAGCTTTGTTTTTCAACTAAACTAGACTGCGGCACGACTTGATGTTAAATTGTACGCTGTAACACTGACCAGAGAATAATACACGTAGCTGTGCATCAGTTATCTCTAAAGCTAATCTACCTCGAAGCTTCTGATGTCAGTTCATTTCTATACTTCGGGCTTAAATTTTCTATTGTAAAGCACAAGAATTTCCTTAATTTGAGCATAAATTTTTTACACATTTTTGTGTAAACAAAAGATATAACAGAGCTTAAAAAAAGTTTCTTTTTTAAGCCTAAAACAAACTTTTATATGTATATAAAAGATATATAACTGTGTTTAAAACATCCATGGAAACAGACTCAAGAAGCAGACATTGTAAATTATCATCATGGGAGGTCATGACACCAGTCAACTTTGTTCTTCAACATGTTTACCGCACACAGTGGGCTCATGCATGACTGCGAATAAATCTAGCTCAATTAAACACCAAGGTAGACTTTTCTATTTGCTGTTCAATTAAATTTTGTGCCAAATATAGGCGGTAACCATAATTTGACGCCCTAACTGACCTTCTGGATGTTTCGGGATGTCCAAGTTTTCTCTCTATTATCGGAATAGTTCTCAAACATTCTATGTCATTTTATTGTTCATCTTACAAGGTGAAGTCTTGATTTATTCAATATAAAAAATGTGATTATTAAATAATTATACATATTAAAGATGAAAATTCAATGCCAAGCTTTACTCCTTGAATGAAAATGTAAGAACATATTCTGCTTTTCTTAAATTTTGGATTAACATGGCACTTGTTTAAACAACAAAACTTGTTTAAAAACTCATATTCACAGATATATTTTTTTAAAAATCCATGAGAATGAAGTAAAACAAAAACAATCAAAAGTCAGCTTTAAATTATTTGCTCTTTTACTCAATTGCACTTGCTATAATTTATAAACACATTAAAAATATTAAAAATCCAATTTGACACATTTAATTAATTAAAGAGCCACAGATGGAAGAGTAATATCTTTGTGTGATAAGTAAGGATCCAAAAATATATTCTGTCTCTGGAATTTACCTTGCAAACTTTTAAACCAGAAATTAATCGTTTGTTCACTGTTCACACTGTGGGGAATGCTGAAAGAATACAAAGTATGATCCACAAGCTCTTTCTTAGCTGATATGGCACCGTCAGTGTTCATCTTACAGGTCACCTGATAGTTCACTAGAGGTGTATAACCCAGACAGTTATCAGCGTCAGGGGAAGGTGGGTGGTACCAGTATGAGAACGGGTACCCCAAAAGAACCCCAGATAATGTGGTCAAATTCCACTCAGCAGAGGTAGGAATTTCCACCACATCAAATTCCCTGCTCAGCTGAATATGGGTAATAATTCCACCCACTTGCTCCGTAATGTCCGTAATGTCGATTTTCACCACGGGTCGTCCAACTTCCTTGGATACGTCCACAACAGTAACCGGGCTGCCACCATTCAGTACGCTGTTTAACCAGTCAACAGTGGAATTTCTATCGAAAATGAATACATCTGGTACAAAATCGTCCATACTGTTCATTTCTTCCGGTGGATTAAATACTAAAACTTGAAGCTTGTGTTGAGTTAGTCCCGAGTCCCTTAATTCCTTGAGAAGGTTCGTCATTTCAGCAGCTGTTATTGCCCAATAGTCAAAGAGAAATGATGGTTTTATCCCTACATCTACAGCCAATATATCCATTGAGATACTTGCTACTAATTTTGGTCGTAATCTTTGTTTCTTCGATATGTATTTGTTCAATGTTTTGGTCCATTCCATCTTGACATTTTCGCACCAGGGCGCTGACATCTTGTTAAGTAACGGAGTAATTAGTCCAGCAAATGAAAATTTTAGAAAAGTATTATTCAGAAAATAATCCAGATAACTAAAATGAATTTTTTGACAAATAATAAATATCAACACATAATGGTGCATTTTTTAGACTAATGAATATTTATGAGATGTGGAAGTATTACAAATGCGGAGTTAATATCACGTGATACAGGCCCTTAGCAGAGTGTACACATTCTTCTCGGCGAGTGGTCTGAAAATGTTTATTTCTCTTTTTAGCCTTCGTACAGGCTGGTCCTGAACAAGGTGAGCACTACACAGCATTCTAGTGTCATTTATGAAGAATTGGCTGGTATTAATTAATATATTAGCAAATACTGGTATCGAAGTAACTGCGAGCAAAACTTGAGCAAAACAGACTAATTTCCAGGACAGTACGAGTACAGTGACAGTAAGACACGGGAGGGACTTATATTACATTTATTTATTTATTTGGGATTCAAATTTGTCGCCAAAATAAACATTGTGTCTGTCACTTCAGTTAAAGATTTAAGGTATCACTTATTTGGCTCTCTGGTAGATTTTAACGAGACTGGCCGTCCACACATAAGTAAACAAGATGGGGATGCCAGACCTGAGTGCAATCTTCGATATTCTGGACCCCATAGGCAATGGCTACCTAGTCCTGGAGCAGATAAGGCAGTTTCATCAGACACTCAACTTTACTCCTATATCCAAGCAGCATGTACAGGCAGCCATTTTAGAGGTATGTGCCTTATAAAATACACAAATTGAGTGTCTAAAATTATTTTATCTGCAACATCTTTCAATACTGATTATTATATTTTTGACACTGACTGGAGATAGAGATGGAGTCAGGATGGAGTATCATAATCACAGGCATGATTCTATATCTCATAAGTGTCAAAGCAAATAGTACAATATTTTACAAAGAGCTATTACAAGGAATACTTTGCTTAGGTTTTATATATTTAAATTTTAATCTCTAGATATGTCAAAGCAAGGATGACAAGGTATACAAGGAGTACTTTGCCCAGGTGTTAAGAGAGCTAGACAGGAGACGACAGGTGGAGGAACACGCACACTGGGAGTTTGAACTCTTGGACTGCAACGGCAATAACAGGATATCTCTGAAAGATGCTCTCTTCTTGTTCAAAGTCACACACGGGGAGAAGTTTTCTCTGCATACTTGGAAGCAGTTCTTAGCATCAAGGTGAGTTTGTTCTGTCGTCTGTCTTAGGGAATTCAATATGGGGTACAAAACTTTACCTCTCCTTTAAGTGAATGAAAAAGAACTTTTTTTTTTTGCATTGAGTTACTAAAGGACCAATACACATCTCTGAGCTTGAAAAAATCGTAATTGGTTTTAGTTTAGTGCACTGTAATTAAGTAATCAACCAAGAAACTTTTCTAAGCCTGCGTTGTGTGTTTGTGTTTAAATAATTACAAGTAGTAATTCTTTGCTCAGTTAAAAGTTTAAGCTAAATTAATTTAAAGAGATAAAAAACTTTTTTGTTTTGTTCATACATAGGTCCACATCTCAGCACAAGGATGTGTGTTTTGATGAGATCAAGATGTGGCTGTGTAACCGGCCCTCTGGAGAACCCTGTACCAGTAATGAGTACCAGTCCGCGGAGGAGGAGCTGGAACAGCGACAGAGGGAGGAGGACAGGGCCGAGTTTGAGAATACTAAGAAACTAGGGGTGAGAGAATGGGATCACTCAAATGCTTGTGAATTAGACTGAGTTTTATTTTACAAGTACTAGTAGGTCATTTCATTTAATTTTTTTGATTTCATGTATTAGGCAGTAACAAATACTGACAGTAACAAAATTGACAAGTGACTGAAAGTTGTATTGGTATTTAGTTTCTGTGATCCAATTTCTCTTTAATGTACGTAGATATGCACACACACACACATACACACACACTTGCTTGCACCCAAACACAGACTTTTATCCCAACACATGCATTCATATTTTATTTCTCATTTCAACAGCACGTTTCAATTGTCGTTTTAGGAAGATGAATACAGTCTTGCAACAGAAGCCAGAGAACGTGAAAATTACAGGGAGCAAACACTCAAACAAGCCAGAAGAAAGCTGAACAAGTAAGGAATAACATACAAGTCTTGTGTAGTGAATATAATGTTACTCACATTTGATGGTATATATTATGAGATGGCTGAAGATCTAGAAAAATAAACAGTTTAAAATATGGATTTTAAAGTTTGGCATGAAAATGTTTTACTTTGACATTTGATGTATCAGTGAAATGTCTTCAAAAGCACTGTTGCTTGACTTACAACTCAAAGTGGACAAAATGTCCCATTTTAGGGAAGTGCACCTTGTTCTGAAATTAGGTCATTGTCTTTAATAAAAAAAACGTTTATATTGCCCAATTTTTACATGTGGGCTTCCTTTTCTGGAGAAGGATAAAAACATTAAACTCTAATATAAAACTTCAGTGTCCTGTTTTATATTTAATTTATTGAATGTGGTCTACACCAGATGGCAGAAGGAGGGACTGAAAGGTCTCCTCCATGACGACGGCCTTGATCGCTATGACGATGAGGGACCCCAGAGGGAACGGCACAGTGTCAGCATTAATGAGCTACTGGACGCCCTGGACTACAAGTATGACCGCCTCAGAGACATGCTGTTCTGGACCATGCTTAAAATGCACATTGGTAAGCAGTTAGTCATATACTACATGCCAAGGATGTATTGCCTTGTATTTTTATATTGATTGTGTTGGTATGTAGAACATCGGGTGTAAGAGTACATTATTGTTTTATATGTTTGATTGCTTTTGCGTGGGATCAGGCTCCATTGCCACCAAAGACCACAGCATAATTCAGTTGAAAGTTGGCTGCAGCTTGTAATTATAATTTTCAAAGTTAAAAGCTTTTTTTTTCACAACTTTTTTCTCAACAAAAGTACTATAACGTAAACACTCATATTTATTTGAAAACAACTTTTCTCAGGCGATGCCTTGTGGTCCTCCATGTCAGAGAGTGAGCATTTGGAGCAGTTCCAGCACCTGAAGGTGCGTGAGAAACAGCTGCGCAAAGATAACCAATTAGAAGCCATGGCTCATCAGCTGCATGGTGGACAAACTACCCAGGATGCAACACTTCTGATGATGATGGGAGAGACTGATAGGTAGAAAAATAATACAAGATTACTCAGAAGAAATTTTTTGAATAAAGGAGTCTTTAGAAAGAAGTGCATAGATGCTGTGTTTATTTTTAAAAAGTCACTTGAAAATAGCATAGTTTTGCTCTGGTTTCTTTTCCACGTGAAGTAGAGCAAGAATGGACATTACTGGTATTGAATAAAGCAAAATAAATAGACTTTCACACTGAAAATAAATTTACTTATTTACTGCATTTTGTATTTTAGATAATCCATTTCAACAATTTTTAAAGAAAATCAAAATTGATTTTGGAAGCACTGTGTGATTGAAGTATTTCCAATTTCAGTAAACATGCAGCTCATGTGGTGGAAATAGATAGGAGGAGAATGGACCTGGTGGCAGAGGGAAAACTGCAGGATCAGATCCATGAAATATTGGAGAGAGAATACAGGCAATCCCTAGAGGGTGAGAGATATGGCTTTTTAGATTTAGAAAGAAAAAAACATATGTTAATTATATTAATTTATATGGCTGAAAATCTGCATTTGTAATTATTTTCTGTTTAAAAAACTATATTTAGTCCTTTATTTGTATAATTTCATGGATATTTTTAGGTTTTTACTAGACTAGTCATATTCTATAGGTATAGAGGTTTTTAAAGTTAGATAATTATTTAATTTCCTGCATACAGCCTCTTAAAGTAAAGTGAAACAAATTACTTTAAATAAATTGTTGAAACAAATTTTTTTAGAAACACTTTAATTTCCTGTACCCAGTGACATTAAAAAGCATCAGGTATTATCTTGGAATCACTTGTTTCTTCTCAGTTGGTCCCACAACCAGTGCTCATCTCCTCGTCTCCCTCCACGCTCGCTACACCGAGGAGAGAGAACACCTGCTGGAGCTGGCCAAGCCTAACAAAGATGGCCACATCTCGTCCAGTGCTCTGCTGCTAGAGTATTGTAAGCTGTTACGTCAGCACACGATACTGGGAGAGGAAGAACCCTGGGTCACTTCAGCGCTGGCCGTGGGTCTGGCTGAGAGAAAACAACAGGCTGACGCTGAGAACGGGTAAAATTCCCCTCTGCAATTTTATTGAATTTAATCGCAATTTGTTATTTAATTGCATGGCTAAAAATAATGTTGGTCTGGATGAGAGAAAACAACATGCTGAAGCTGAAAACATGTGAAATTCCTTTCTGCAAATTGAATTGAATTTTCAGTCACAATTTGTTACTTATGTACATGTTTAAAAATAATTAATCAAAAAGTACATTGTATGCATTTATGTTAATAGCTCCATTGTTAGTACCATGTTTTTAGAATATAGTGACTGCATTCATCTGACTTTTTACTTAGTTTTAAAAAAAAATTCATTACAGATTTGATGTCGATCACTCCCGCCAGGAAGCGCTGGCTGATGAGAGGATAAAGCTAGGAAAGGGGCGCAAATCGCAGAAGGTCGCTGAGACTGGTGCTGACCCCTGGAAGGGGAGATCTCCCGGAGTGGTCGACCTCCAGGTGGAGACTGTGGCAGAGCTTTCTAAGAAGCACTTCAAGGAGAGAGAGGTAATGTGATAGGTATTTGAATGCCATAGTGTACTTTCTTTTTCTGACAGAATCAATATAAAGAACTTTGAAAAAGAATTTTCTGGCAAATTCCAAGAAAAGGTGTTTATTTACCTATGGTCTGTGCACAAATATGGTTTAAGGATACATACAAGCAAATGTTCTTTGGCTTACTTAATATAGGTTGTATTGACCTCGACATAATTGGACACAATTGGATAATTTAACAAACTAAAGGTGTTTAGAAAGAGAATTAAAAATAGATGTAGTAGATAAACTTGAGGTTTACTGTCTTTTTTCCCAAAGAAACATTGAGAAAGCAATAACATTGTGCTTTCGTAATTTGTGTCCAGATGATGCTTCAAATGCTACAAGGCAAGCAAGCAGAATCATACAAAATGGAAGCCAAGAAATTTTCTGCCATTGAGCGAAAGAAGAGGCTTACAATTCTGCGTAGTCAGCGTGATAGCTGGAGTCGGAGCACCGCTGAATATCGATCTTCCCAGCATGCTGTGCTCGTCAATATTCTACACGAAGGTAAGCTCGGTAACTTTACAGCAGATTTGATTACAATATTTGAAAAAAACATTACAGAATTTAGTAATCCTCAAGACAGTAATGAATCACTTTTTCATCATATTTAGTGACACTGTGTGTGTGTGTGTGTGTGTGTGTGTGTGTGTGTGTGTGTGTGTGTGTGTGTGTGTGTGTGTGTGTGTGTGTGTGTGTGTGTGTGTCAAATATAAATTAAGAAATGTAAATTTGATGAAATTGCTTGAAAGTGCCACATGTTTATGTAAAGTATGACTTCATTAATAAAAATGGTATTCCGACATCAAACATTATAATAAAAACATAAACTATCTGCACACTGAAGATTTTATTTTGTTCTGCTGCTAAATATTCACCCCCATAATCAATTTCTTCGTGTTGCAGGTGTCGCCATCTATCGAGAAGACACGAGAACTGAGCTGTCTGCCAGGAGAGATGATTTGGAAGACGAGGACAGGATGAATGGCATCCTCCTGGCGCGTCTGCAGTTGGAACAAGACGAAGAATTCTGGAGAATTATAGCGGAGATGCAACACAGGGTAGGGGGAAAGTCAAATTGTCATTCTTATTTCATTTAGAACCTGGTCATTTTGTTATTCTTTTTGTTTAAAATTCAGTTGGGATATACATTTTATGTATCATAATAATAATAAGAGACATCTTAGGTACATGTATGTCGAGACACTCAAGTTTTACTTAATACTCTTAAAGAATTGTATTGTATGCAGTTATAATTGATTTGAATGAAAACTTATTTTTGACCAACAAAGTATTCATTGTTCAAGTGAAACCACCGAGTGAAATGTTTACCAACTGCCCTAGGCTTTTAGTTAGTCTGAGAAAGGGGTGTAATAGTTCAGTATTTCTGTCAGTACCAATCCATCAAAAAAAAAAAAAAAATACAATTTGACTGAAACTACACAAAATTCTGGCATGTGCTCAGATTTGATATTTTTCTTCCACAGACCTCAGAAGAGATCAACAAAATGCGTAAACACGAGAGGAAGGCCCGCATAGAGGAGCACTACGACAACATCGCCACACTGGTTCTGGGGACCTTTGAGGCCAGTAAGGAGGAGAAGGAGTACATTGCAGCCCTGGAGGAGAAATACGAGGCTCTCAGGGACAGACTGCTGGTGTTTGCCCTGAAGTTACAACATCAGGAGGAGTGGAAAGAGTGAGTGGATTTATTTTGTAATATATTTGACACTTTCTCAAAAGAACTTAGTTGAAAGTTGATTTAAAGACCCAATGCTTTGGGTATGCTTCAGAGAGAACAAAGTGAAAAGCTAAAAATGATGACCTTTGACTGAAACTTGGGCCAACATGTCTATTATATTTCAATACATTAACCCCCTCCAGTCCCCTCCATCCCCCAGCATATACTATGAAGACTTGTGAAAATGATGATTAAAATGGATGACCCCTTTGTCCCCAAGTCAAGAATAATTGTTATAACATATTAGATCTGTTGAGACTCAAGGCTGTGTTTTTCTTTCTTTGCCTCAGGTTTACCACAGAAGACAAGACGAGGTTGTTGGTCAAACACAGGCAGGAGGAGAAGAGACTGAGACAAGAGGGGAAAGTGGACGACATGGCTGCATTCCTGGGACAGGCAGCTAGGGTGGGTACAAACCCTCAGGAATTACCTGCAGCTGTTGTGTAATAAGATGAGCCCCAGTTCTTGGGTTAATTTTTAAGATAAATACTACAATTCTAGACTGTTAAGATTATAAGGTGTTTTATAATAAGATGAAATTTAAAAATATGATGTTGTTTCTCTAGGGTGGTTTTTTAAAAAGGCCTAAGAATGTCCTGATTCATATACAGTTTGACATGTCTCCTGCCCATTACATTAAATTGGTCTCACACAAAGAATAAATGACTGATAAAAATGAATTTAGAATCTTAAGATTTGACTTAGTGAGATATAGCCATTATATTTATCATACACAGGAGTTGAAACTGAGGGCTCTGCTGGGAGAGAGCCGGGAAGAGTTTGCCAGCAGACTGGAGACGCAGTTTGAAGAGTATGAGAAAAGAGTCTTGCAGGGGCTTCCAGAGCCTGATGAAGAACCTGGTATGTAATATATACATCATTAGGATGCACTAGCTTGTTTCTTCAGCATCCATATCTGTTGTACCTTGAAAGGAACAAGAGAATGACTTCTGCAGGAACAAGCGAATGACTTCTGTTTATATATATATATATATATATATATATATATATATATATATATATAACACACACACACACACACACACACACACACACACACACACACACACACACACACACACACACACACACACACACACACACACACACACACACACACACACACACACACACACACACACACACATATCCTGGTATGTACATATATCATAATGATAACTTGCATCTGCAGCATCCATATCTGCTGTACCCAGAAAAATTCTGTATGATCACAATGACTTCTATTTCTAAATAAAGAGCCTGGTATGTGGAGTACATCATTAGTATACCCTGTACATTTGGCAGTGCATCAGCATCATTCATATCTGTAATACCTTCATCAATTCCAAGAGATTACAGTGAGTACTATTGCTAAATAGATAGCCTTGAATATAAATAATTACATTGAAATTATTTATTCAATTGGTTCTGCTATATTTTCAGATGAAGAACCAGAGGCCGAATCCAAAGTGTCCAATCCCCTTGCTGAGTTACAGCAAAGGTTCTTCAACGAGCAGCATGCCCTCATACATTGGCTGAGGGCAGACGGACAGAATCTGTCCCTGAGGCGCCGTCTGCTTCATCTCCTGAGCCTGAAAAGAGAGACATATTTGATCAAAAAAGAGGATGATTTCCGCAGATCAGCACTGGTGTTAGGACTGGTGGAGAGGAGTCAGGAAGCAAGAGAAAAGAGGTAAGAAACTTTGAAAAAATAATTTCTTTTTTCTATTAAAGTCTGGTAAAGTTCTGTTTTCTGTTAAAGTTTGTTAAAGTCAAATTTTGTAATGAACAGAGCTTCTTTATACATATCAATTGTCGTAAAGTTTAAAATATTGATTCCAATTTGCCATTTTATTTTATTATTACTTTCCCAGAAATCTAAGAAAGAGCAAAACATCTTTCATCTTAGTGAATTGGAGAATGTTCTGTGAGTACATAAATGCCATCTTTGACTAATGTGAACATAACTTTCTCTACCAGACATAAGTCTGACCGAGAGAGACAGCAGCATTTGGCCAGGCTTAGGGTGGAAAACAGGCAGATTATCATTGACCGAGGAGAAAAAATTGCCAAGGAGCTAGATGACCATGTTAGGCCTGATAAAAGTAAGCCAATCATTCTTAAGAATCTTCTGCTTGTGATTGGAGATTGTAAATATGACTAGTGGGCAGAAATGAAAAATTAATTTTTTTTATGCTCACTAGCTGTTACAAATCCTTACAAATAAAAGAGGTAATTTGAAGATCCCTAGAAGCAAGTTCTCTCTCTCTCTCTCTCTCTCTCTCTCTCTCTCTCTCTCTCTCTCTCTCTCTCTCTCTCTCTCTCTCTCTCTCTCCCCCCCCCCCTTGAGGAAGTTTTGCATTTTTCACTTAAATTGTCACACATCCATCTGAGTATGAATATACCTAAAATTCCAGATGATCTCCAAGCCATGCAGGCAGCCTATATGATGGAAATGGACAAGAAGCATTCAGAAGAACGTGAGATTCTTCTCAAGATTCTGATGGACCCTGGTCTTGCCGACCTGCTGGAGGTGGCGGACACCATGCCAGATGATGAGAAACAGAAGCGCCTCACAGAACTGCAGGGCAAGAAGAGACGTCTTGATCTAAACAGTTTATGTGAGCAAAGTTTGCTTTTATCTGATTAGGCTTCTTACTCAATCTATGTTCAACTACTTGTTTTGTTAATTGTAACCAAGGATGTGAACAAAACTTATCATGAATAAGCAAAATTCAATACTAATTGTTGCTTAGGTATGTATCATGACAAATTATTTCTCATGGCTAATCTAGCATCATATTCTGCTGACTTATGTAGCATCTTTCAGTTTTTACTACTGTTCATAAAAGTCAATATAAAAAAATGTTTAAGAGAATGTGGTTAATTTTTCCTTGATTAGAAAGTGGTTCAAAATGTGCCCATTCTCATTAAAACTTTTGCGTTTACCAGAGGATGTAAAGAAATTGTCAGATTCACTTTTTTAGATTATTGACACTGCAAAATTACAACTGTACAGTTACTCCTTTCTTTATTGTAAATTATAATGGTGATCTCATATTTACAGCTGACAGAGAGGAACACGTGTGTGTACTGGAGGAGGCAGCCGCCCTGAGGTCAGTGATAAAGAGGCGCTACCTACAGGAGCAGACGACAACCGGAGGAGAGGTCGGCCATGATGAAGTCACCAGACGTCTGCTGGCGGAACTGCAGGATGAGCAGGATAGAGAGAGCGCCACAGTGCTGTATTCACTGACACAGAAGGTAGACGGAAAACTTGTAATCTGATGCTATATCTTTCCTGAATTACTTAATTGACATCTTTGATTTCGTTATTAAGATAGATGCAGTCATGTTGAAGAAAATGAAAAATTTATCATATATTTACACAGAAAATATATGATTTTTAAGTAGTGACTGAGTAAGATTGAACAGGATAATGATTCAACTTTTTGTTTCAGATTTCATCAAAAAGTTTTTTTTAATAGCCTTGATAAATTTATATCTAAAGACTGTTGCCAACAGGTATTTGAGAAAGATTAACAAAATTATAAATTTTTAAATTTGTCTATTTTTAAGCAGAAAAAAAGGTTTAAGTTTTGTTTGCATTACCTTGATATGCAAATAAAACATAATTGAAGTCACATATGGACATAATAAAACACAGCAAAAACAACTTTCACTATTCAGGATGCAGATGACCTTGAGATAGGTCACAGGTTAGAGATCAGGGCACGCCACCAGGGGGCAGCAGAGAATGTCTTCCTCGTGTTGACTAGGTATGAAGGAACATCTCCAGATGATGAATTGCTCAAGGTACGTTGATGTTATTTATTCACTGTAAAATAATGAAAATTCTGTCAAATGGAAAATATTGGAGTAAAAAGATGGTGAATCACTTAAAAAGATATGACATGTATGATAATTAATACTTTTTAATCTGCTTTATGTAATTGAAGAATCAATCAAATGAAAAAATACTTCATAATTAAAATGCTGTAATTGTGTGGGAGAGCAATGTTCATATCAATTTGGTCGTCCTTTTATCTTGAAAGGAGCTCCTATCAATTCCTACTGTACGTATAGGAAGTTCATAAAATGTGTGGTGATATTTTATATCCAGGCAATAGAGGACAAGTATGACACCCTGAGAGACAAACTCCTGATGGAACTCCTCATGAAGCAGATGGGAGAGGCGGAGTGGGCCAGCCTCAGCGAGAAGGAACGACAGCGCAGGCTCATGCAACTGAAACTACAGGAGAAGAAGTTGCGGAGAGAAGGTGACTTTTGTTGTTGATTGAGATTATTATGAAATCATTTAAGTTCAAGTATGTGCCAATTCTAAAAGCACAAGGATATTTTATAAATTTAAGAGGGATTTTTAAAAGGCATGAAAAAAATAAAACGTAGTTTTTTGATTTACAAGCTCATCACTAGAATGTATCAATGTATATTGGTAGACATCAGTCATAATGAATCATAACATTGTGATAAATTGAAAATTTTTCGTTTTTTCATAGGCAAAGAAGATGAACTGCAAAAATTATTTGGTGACCTTCTCCAACAAGAAGAAAACCTGCGTAAGCTGATGGGAGATAACAAGGCGGAGTATGACAGGAAACTCCGGGAGAGATTGGCCAGGAGACAGAAGAGGATTGAACAAGGTGGGGGTGGCGTGAATACCAGTGGACTGTGTTCTATGTCTGCATGTTTTTTTTTAATCTTTCATTTATGCATTTGCATAATTAGAAATAAATGTGTGAATACCAATGTATTTGCTCTGCTTGTTCTTTTTGCTCTATTTTTTTTAACTTTCAACTGTTTATTGCCATATTTAGAAATGAATGGTATTGACTTAAAATAAGGACACAATTAAGCACACCAGATATATTTTTTCTGCGTAAGTATTTGACATAAAAAAGTTATTACTGTGTGTTCTTTTTTATATTTAATATTGCAGTTATAAATGTAACAAGCTTACTGAGAAAAAAGAATGTTAGTATTCTATTACAGCAATGTTTTTTTCAGGTTTGGATCCTGATGAGGATGAGGATGGAGATGGTCTAGATGAGGAGGAGAGTGGACAGGGTGACCCCCTCAGTGACCTGAACAGCAGAATGGAGGAGGAAAAGAGGGCGCTACTGGCAAGACTCCACGGTGAGGATCTCTAACGCTATATACCGTGTGATGCCATTATTACATCTCATAGAGCATCTCTGACTTATTTTCTATCTAGCTAACAGCAGAGACACTTTATCTTAAATAAACTGGGGGCATCTTTGTGATTTTTTGAAACACCTAGCCCGGCTTAGTGGTTATTTGATAGTAAAGGCTAATGCTCTGTTTAATTTGAATACAATGGAAGTCTTTGTGATAATTCTATTTGAGTGTAACAGTCAACTACAATTATTACAAGATGGGGCAATGTTCTGATTTATAAGTGGTTTCAGCTGTTACAATTTCTAAGTGCAGTTCGTTTTAACAGTCACTGTGAAAGCTCCTGCTCTGTCATAACTTCATTTCAGCAGGTCTTCCTGAATAATAATCAATACAACTGCTGCTTTCAGGTCTGAATGATGAATACCTGAGTGAGCGTGAGAGGCAGGCAGAGCTGGTGAGACTGAGGAGAGAGGCAAAGAGAGCTGGGAAAGAGGAGAATTTCCAGAATGCTGCTCTCCTGATAGGTCTGGCTGAGAGAAACCAGGCTACTTTAGCTGAGAGGTGAGAGAATATACAGGATGTCACATCAGGGGATGAAGTAGAGTTTTGTAATGTGGGACTCTTAGAACACTTTCTGGATTTTGCTACTCAGATGTATGAAGTGGTTGGTGACACAGAAATTGAATGGCTTTACTGTAAAAAAAAAGAAGCTCTACTGTGTATTGACAGTCCGTGAAATTTAAACAACATTTTATTGCTTGCTAAATTAAGTAACACATAATATTATAGTTAATTTATTAGTGATCTTCTTATTATTATATAATTATATTATTTTTATAACTGTTATTTCATTTCAGGCTGAAAAATGATCGCCAGAGACAAGAGCAACTTGCCAGAGAGCGTCTTGAAGCTCTGAGGAGACGGAGAGCACAGGGAAAGCTAGGAGAGGATGACTCTGAGGATAAAAGTATGTCTTGCAATAGTCAGTCTTTGAAGAGCTTGTACCAACTCCCCCAAAAATCTGACTTGGAAGATGTTTATGATAATAAGCACTTAGGCATTTAAACTCTTTTTATGTTTATTTTTTAAAAATGTTTTTCCATTAGAACCTGTACAAAGGGATGGTCATAAATTAAAGTGAGGACATTCACATTTTTATAATAATATAACAGGACTGCTGAATAAACAAGTGAAAATGGGAGACATTTTTTTTTAAAGAACAGGATTAATATCACAAGTTGGCACATGGAGATGGAAAATTTTAATCGTGTGTCTTTCAATGAAATTTAACAAGTTCTATGTAATTTACATATTTAAACTACTGGCTGTTGAATGATTATACATAATTTAGTAGATAATTTACTAAGCATTTTTTCTTTAATTATTTATTTTTTTCTCAGTCGTGACAGAGGGAGACAGGACAGTCCTCCAGGAAGCAGTGTTAAACCTTCTGGAAAAGAAACACGCCAAAGAGAGGGAGCAATTTCTGCAGATGATGGAGGACAAGACCAACCAGGAGCTACGTCTGCTGGCTGAGGCGAGCTCGGAGGAGGAGAGGAAGGAAAAACTGGCAGAGTTGATGAAAGAAAGGGAGGCACTGAGACCAGGTGATACTTTGTTGGTTGATTTAATTGATAAAAACTGAATCACTTTCCGGTTTGTTTCAATAAATGAATAAAAATAGAAGCAGACAGACAAGAGGTGTGCCAATATCTAAATGAGAGAAGTCTACATACCTACCTACACTAGTTGCCAGTGACTAGCAATTTAACAAGTCAGTCTTGCTTATTTATAAAATGCATTAGGGGTCAGGAAAAATATTTTTTCATTAAAATGTAAGACTCTGGAATTTTATTCCTTTAGTTTAGATCACATTGATAAATGTTAGTGTAATTAGTTTAATAAATGTCAAAATTATATTTTAATTTTGTTTTGTGCTTTAAAACACATTTTGTTGTTAACTGTCTTTAACCTCAACAATTTTTTTCCTTATTGCTTACAAACATGTCTTATTTCAGATGATAAAGATTCAAACTATAAAATTCTCCGTGATGGCACAATGGTAAAGATCGAGAGTAACAGGATATCTATAGGAAGAGAGAGCGGAGCAGGGCAGGTATCAGATGAAGAAGTTCACACCTCTCTCATGGCCGACCTCCAGGAACGACAAGACCAAGAAGCCAGCGACATCCTCACAAAGTTCTCTAACACTGTAAGACTGCTGAATATGTGGTTGTTGTAGTGGCAAAGTCATTGTATTAATTTGGTCATTTTGAATTGGTGATATTGACTGATGCAGTGTTTTCATTCCTGTGTGCTTTTTTCTTTTTAGCAGTAATGATAGGCTTAAACTTATTTTCATATATCATATAGTATTATTGTGAGTTTCCATTCTTTTGTCTTTGAGTCAGTAGACTAAAACTATCGGTTTTTTTATGTCTAGATTAGTTGCCAATAATGATTTGTTTTAGATCTAGCTGAAATGAATTTCATAATGTTTTATTTTATTTAATGCTATTTCACCACTTTGATGAGAAATGTTATATAATGGCTTTACCTGATTCCCCAGTCACATATATATGTAGACACAGGTACAAGAGCATTGATTGTGGCATTCAATCATTTCAGAGTGATGCTGACTTGGTCACAATGCAGGAGTCAATTGCGTTAGAGAAGAAGCAGGACAAAGGCGAGAACATTGCCAGGGTGTTGTTCCACAGTAAGGCAGGGGGAGGCAAGGCCAAGGAGTCCGACCTTCTTGAGGCTCTGGACGGCAAGTACGAAGAACTGAGGAATAAGTTACTGATGGAGGCCTTGGTACAACAGGTAAATGACTGGGATTGGGGTGTTACATTTGGTAGCTTTGAGGACATAATTATGGAAATTATCACAATAAATCACATTTTGATGAAGGATATTGTAACAACAAAGATATGTAATATGCTTTGCTAAGTTAAAGATGTTACTTGTGGCACTTTCAATGTTTTTAGTCACAGTTTTTTATCAGAAATTTATTGGAAATTTGTTTGGAAAGACTTACTTGTGGTAATATTCAAGTTAATATTTTTACTGCACACTCTTGGTTTTTTTTTTTTGTTTTGTTTTTTTTTTGTTTTTTTTTTATTCAGTAGAAATTATATGTTAATGTCAAAATGTTTTAATGAACAAATTATATAATTACAACAGGTGGGAGAAGCTGAGTGGAAAAACATGAGTGAGCAGGAACGTCAGAGAAGAATGATGCAACTTCGTCTGGAAGAAAGGAGACTGAGGAAAGAAGGGAAACTGGATGAGGCATCTGCGCTGTTGGGTGAGGAATATATTTGTTTTGAAGCAATTTTGTTGTTTTTGTTGCCTTGTATTTTTTTTTTTCTCAAATTAAAATGAAAAACATCTTCAATTTTTTTCGATACTCCTGCCATACCAATTTATAAAACTTTCTGTAAACATTTTCTGGCAAGGAACATTTAAATCATTTATGAATCATACCTTAAATGGACATTGTGTAGAGTATTAGGATTTATCAGGTATGTGATGAATTGATAGGCTTAGTCTACAATAATTCTATTTATAATTTAGAGTTAATTTAGAGTTAATTTTTAAATCCAAATTACTCTCTTTTAAAGGAGAAGCACTCAAGAACAAAGAGACACTGGAAAAGTTAATGGGAGACAGCAGGGCGGAACAGAAGCAGAAACTCAGAGAGAGGCTGGAGAGGAGGAGACAGAGGCTGGCAGATGGTAAGGGACATAATGCTATTGTTATAGTAATTAAATTTTGAAACAAAAGGAGGCTGGCAAATCAAAGACAGGGACTGGAAAGCAGTTTTGCCTGTCAGTTGAAACCTGTACTCTTATGAAAAAGAATTGGACTATACATGATCAGTGGTTAATGTGTGGTCATTTTTATAACTTTTTTTTTAATTTTCATTTTTTCTGCAGTTCAAGTGTTATTACTGAATGTTAATTTTCTTGGTCATGCAGGAATGTCAGAGGAAGAAGCCAAGAAGTTAGAACAGGAAGAAATAGCACAGGAAGAGGAGGAAGAGAAAAAGAGAAGAAATGTCCTTTTGGATCTAGAACACAGATATGATAAGGTAATCTTTACAATTGATATAAAAGTATCTGCATTTAATTGAATTATTAGCAATAATCTGATTTGTGCTATTCTTTTGCAAATTGCAGCATGTTATTAGAATAATAGAATTAATCGAACGAAGCATAATCTGTGATATAATTTAACATCACAGACTCTTGTTATTCAGAATGACATTCAAAATTATAATCATGTTAATGACATGATAATGGCATCAACAAACAAAAAAGACCTCAACTTCATTATTATTATTATCATTATTATTATTATTATTATTATTATTATTATTATTTATTTATTTTTTTTTTTGAAACCCTTTTGATTTTTATATAAATTATTTATATACATTATTTTATTCAGGAGAAAGAGGAGTTGCTGAACAGACTGCGTGGCATGGGGGATAAGAACTCTGCTGAGCGTGCTCGTCAGCTGGAGCTGGCCAGACTGAGGCGTGAAATGAGGAAGGCGAAGCAGGAGGAGCAATTTGATGCAGCGGCCATTGCACTGGGGCTGGCGGTGCAGGGAGAGAAAGCGTAAGTGTAGATCAATTATTACAGACTTGTGGAAATCAAAGTATTTGGATATTTGACCTTCTTATAGTTTATCTGTGCCAAAAAGATATTTTTTGGTAAATGATTTAATTATCATTTGCTCCATAACATGCAGAGTATAGTGACCAAAGATTAAAGAGGCGTCATTATAGGACTGAATTTTTATACAAATTTGCTTTGAAAAAAAAAATACATTAGTAGGTAATGCCGTCATTACCTGAATTGAGAATCAGACATAAAGCGATTAGATATTTCAGAGGGTTGTAGCCCACTGAATTAAAAAAAAAAAGCAGCTTCTAATTTCTCATTTTTCTTATGCAGGAAAGAGCAAGAGAGACTGAGACAAGAAAAGCTTGCCAAAGAAAGAATAGCTGCCAGGCGTAAGAAAGGGCAACAAAAAGGAGAGGAGACGACACCTGGACAGGAAGAGGAAGTGCCCCTGCCAGAGAATGAGAAGGACCCCATACTTATGCATGAGGCTGTTGTCAAGGAGATGGAGCTGAAGCATGCAAAAGAGAGGGAACTTTTGCTACAGGTATGTCTGGGCACCTGACCATTGAAAATAGAGAAGGTGAAACAATTGCAATCACTTTTATTGATTCTCTTCATACTACTTATTTTCAAGTTTTAAGTTAGAAAGTACTTTCATTATGTGTTAAGATCTAAAGGATTAGAAACTATGTTCTCAAGTGTATTGAGATGAGGTTCTTCATCAAAAGATTATTATAAGGACTATTTCTGTGATCTGAAGTTCTTTAACAAAAGACACCCACTTGTATCTTATCAAAATAAGATAAAGTTTTAATATAAATGGGTTTATTTATAGATGTTGCAAGACATCAATTCAGACCGTCGCCAAGAAGCAAAAGAAGCTTCAGAAGAGGACCGTCAAGACAAGCTGGAAGAGCTGCGAGAGCTGAGGCAGCAATGGCGAACAGGTGGCGCCACCAATCCAAATGACCAAATGGAGCTGTTCAGAGTAAGTCAAAGCTGTCCAACATGGAATATGAAAAAAAGACTGATGACAGTACTGCTCTGGTTTAATATTTGTTCTTGAAAAGGAAAGAAACAATACAGTGGCCAGATGTTACTGTTATCATTGATAGTATTTTTTCTTCTTGGACTTTGAATTCTTTATTTGTTTTTCTTTAAAGCATTTGAAAAAAATTCCAGTTGAACCCTTTTGAGTGTTTTCAGAATTTGAATAGAGTGTGTGTATAACAAAAAATGCAACAAAAATGCACAATTTTCATATCTTTAATTTCATATCACTGAAAAAGAAAATTTTAAAGGAGAGTATAAAAAACTTTTTTTATCTTGTGCTTCCTACAGGATGCTATCCCAGTGAGACTGGAAAGTAAGCTCGGTCAGCTAGCAGCGGAGGGCAAACCCAGCAGTGATGAAGATGGAGAGGTAGCCATGTTGGCTGACCTGCAGCAGAGACAGGATAGTGAAGCTACCAGTGTGATAGAGGAACTGTCTACCAAAGTATGTTTTATATATATATCCTTGTAGTTTTGCTGCTGCAACACTACTATGAATGCCAAAATTTCAAAGATCTGTTTTGTTGTAGTATACTGTTGTTAGAAGAATTGCACTTTAAACCTTAAAGTACCAAAAACATCAATTATCTTTGTTTGTTGAGGTAGACCAGTCTTCACATTGGACACTAAAAAAGTTCATATTTCCCTAAATTAGAGTTACAGTATTAATAATTCTATTCATATAAAGATCTTATACATAAAGATTTTTCTCTATATAACTCCAGAGTCCAGAGGCCATGAAGCAGATGAAGATGGTGCAGGCCATGGCCAGGCAGCAGCAGTGGAATGATAACCTAGCAACAGTGTTGCTAGGCGACAAGGGAGAACAGGAAGTGCTGCCATCTATTTCCTCAGGTGGCGCTGCAGTCATGTCAGAGGAGGAGAGAGAGCTGGTGCAAGCCCTGGAGAAGAAGTATGATGCCGTCAAGGATAAACTGCTTCTGGAGGTAAAATAAGTTTATTTTTTATGCACATATGACCAGTCATAGAATAGGGCATATATTAACATAAGTAACATACTAGTTGTGGAATTTAGGCTACAACATCATATATTATGCTATTTTGTAATATGTTCATGCTCTACGATTATAGTGTAAGCACATTGATTTCCAGTTGTGTTTTACTTCTTTTGCACTGACTTAAATATCATGTAGAGAACACATACAAAACTGCCTTTTGGTATATATTTATAAGCAACATTTATATTATAAATTTAAAGCTAAATTCATTAAGTATACTTCTCTACCAGTACCAGTATTTCACTTCAATATCATGTTATTCACATTTGTCATGAATATTTTCAGGGCCTGATGAAGCAGTACGGGGAGGCTGAATGGGCAAACCTGACGGAGCGTGAACGCCAGAGTAAACTAATGAAGATCAAGTTACAGGAGAGGAAACTGAGAATTCAGGGAAAGGAGGACGAGGCTCTGGCTCTCATTAACCAGCTGATGGAGGCAGAGAAAGGTAGCTTATAGGAATAAATTAGTTGAAGATATTTTCTTAGCATAGAATTAATAGCCTCTGTCTTAGGATTTTTGTTGTGCTTCTTTGTTGTGTTAAATTTCGAAGCAGCTTACCCTGAAATTCAGTGAAATGCTGTCTTCACATCTGTTATTTTTAGCATGTTCACATCTAAACAGCTTTAAAAGACATATTATACTTTAAATAATACCTCTCTCTCTCTCTCTCTCTCTCTCTCTCTCTCTCTCTCTCTCTCTCTCTCTCTCTCTCTCTCTCTCTCTCTCTCTCTCTCTCTCTCTCTCTCTCTCTCTGTGTGTGTGCGCATGCACGAATGAGGACTCTAACTCTTCATTTGAAATAAACTATTACAATAACATTATCTCTTTCATCCAGGGTTTCAAAAGAAGTATGGAGACTCCAAAGAAGAGCAAGAGAGAAAGTTTCGTGAGAGACTGGAGAGGAAGAGACAGCTGGTGGCACAGAGACAGGCGGAGGGTCTGGAGACAGACGACGCCACGTTGGAGGGGATTATAGAAGAGGAAGAGGCCAGGGAGGTGGAGGAGGAGAACAAGAAGAGAAAGGTACCACCTTGGCACCATTTGGCAAGAAATAGTCTTAAAATTTTATATACAGTTTTGTAAAATTGTTTTGGGGCTTGCAGTTTCTGTTGGTGATATCATCATATTGACTGGCATTTTTAATTCAGAATGAGGTAAAAAGAGTTAAAGGAATTTATTTATGTTATCTAAGATAAATGTATGATAATTATATTAGTCACAATATTACTTTTTTAATCAATTAAAATTTAAAATAGATCATTATCCTTCTTCATCACCCTTCATCATCATCTTCTGGCCAAAAGATTGGATAGGCTCATCGTTATGTGTTTTCTTCAGACAGTGTCCTACATCGTTTCACCCAGACTGCTGACCTGATTTTCTACATACAGCCCTGTCCATGTCGCCAGAGAAGGAGAAAAGATATCTCTTGAAAAGATATCGCTTCCCCTGTGGCACAATGGCACTGAGAAGTCAACTATTGTTTTCAATTCGCCTTTTTTTTCATTCTTGTAGAACATATTGAATGGTCTGCAGATGTCCCTGGAGGCAGAGAAGCAGGCTCTCTTGGCCTCTCTACGCAATCAAGACGATCGCTATGCAGCAGAGAAACAGAGACAGCTGGAACTGGCCAAGTTGAGGCGAGAGAAGAAGCGTCTGCAGCAGGAAGACAAACTGGATACTGCCACCATATTGATCAGCATGGCCAAGCAGCAGGAGAAGGATAGGGAGAAGAAGTGAGTTATCTGTAGCATTTTTTGTTGGGGGAGAGGGGGGAGTTTAATTTATAATTATATTTCATTTAGTGAAAATTTTGAAAAAGATAGCATGAAATTCTACATGGCCACCTATTCAAATTTTACTTCATGTTATATGCTGTGAATATGTTTCTATTTTTTCTGTTTTCTAAGAAGACTTAAAGACATATTTGAAAGATTCTTGTTATGAAACTTGAAAAAAAGTTTGTTTCACATTTAGATTTTAGCACATGTTGTATACCTGGTGTATATTTCAGCTTCGTGACAGAGAGAGATCGCCAGAAAGCTATAGCCAAACAGAGGCTGGAGGCCAGGAGGAAGAAAAAACAGGAAGAGAAGGCCGAGGAGGCGGAGAGAGACCGCAAACAGATCGAGGATAAACTGAAGCTGGAGGAAGCAGAAAACAAGATGAAGGATATGTTGGCTGAAGTCAGTGGGGGAGGTAGGTAGCCATGGTGACAGGTCACAATGAAGGGTCACATGACTCAATTGAAAATATCAGCCTATAGACTTTAAGATCAATGTAAAATAGGTCTTGTATGTTTTGATATTTTTCCATAAAACTAATTTTATATCCTCTAGTTTATTAAAACTTTAATAAGATAACATAGAAAACTATCATTTTGACTTAATAAGATAACATAGAAAACTATCATTTTGACTTGATAATGAATAATAATGTAACAAGTTTGTTGTATTGAAATACATATCTGTAATACATGTATTAGTTTAGTAGCTGCAAGTTTGTTTTTTTTGTTTTTTTTTTTTTTTGTTTTTTTTTTAACATGATAGCATTTTATTTATATAATATCACAATAGCCATTAATTTCTGTTAAATCAAGACCAGTTAAGGGTCTTGTGGCCATATTAGGGGGGAAACAGGTAGATCATTCTGTGGAATCTGTTTGAATTATGTGGTTTGTTTTGACTAACTGTCTGTGATTGACCTTGGTCCTATGTAGAAAATTTATTAGAGGCTATAGATTTAATGGTATATTGTTTTTTTTAACCTTGTGGACAGTGCTAACATCATGCATCAAAATATGTAGCCTTTCTCCCTCTGAATCCCACTGTGTTTTTCAAGTAGTCTCTTTCTGTCTGCTGAGAAACTACAACTGATATGACACAATATGATGTGATATCTTACTAAAAAAACATGCCCACTTTAACATTGGGCTTGTTAGTAATTCCTTTCTTTAAAAAAACTTACCCTTTTCTCAGTGCATGAACTGACTTGTTTATCTCTAATTCTCTGTATGTCACGATAGTTATTGAAGATCAAACTAAGTGTGTATGCAGAAAGTGTGCAATCATGTGGTTAACTTTGTTTTGATTTTCAGGAGAGATAATTAATTTTTAATATATTCAGAACCCATAAACCCACACATTGTTTTCTAAAATGAAAACTACTGATTTTGATCAGTCTCATTCATTATGACAACTGATTATTATCAAGACAAGTGTTTTAATAGACCCTAACAGCATAATAACCTATATTTCATAAGATTTCTAGTTAAAGCTAAAAATAATCTTAAACATTAGTTTGCTAATGTAAGGTAAGAGCATTGGATACCCCTTCTATCCATATAGGAAAGTTATTGTTAGTGGCATTTGCATTTAATTTTATTTCTTTCATTTCTGAATTGTAACCCAAGAGATGAAAAGGTTCATGTATATTGCTACAGAAAGGGAAAGCATAGTCAAACAGTCATAAATTAACAAGTTTAGCAGTAAAAGAACATTCATGAGTAATTAAATTCAGTGTCAATCACACATTTTGTTTTCGTTCTGTGTAGGCACTGCAGCCCTGCAAGACTCCCTGCTTGCTGAGGCTGAGCAAAAACAACAGGCTGAGAGAGATGTCCTGATGCAGCTCATGCAGGCAGCAGAACAGGATCCTGGCTGGGAGGCAGCAGGCAGCATGTCTGTAGAGGTAAGACACAGTTACAGGTGGGGCTGGGGGGTTGGGGGGTGTATAACAAGACCCTGGCTGGGAGGCAGCAGGCAGCATGTCTGTAGGGGTAAGATGGTGTGAAAGGAGGGGGTGGGGGGTTGTATAACAAGACCCTGGGAGGCAGCCCGCAGCATGTCTATAGAGGAAGGATAGAATGATAGTGTAATAGACATAAGTAGGGGCAAGCCCATGTGAGACCCAGACTAGATGTATGCAAGGGCTTTATCTTTAAATGCAATAAGGAGGTTGAAACCAATATGTAGGGGTTGAAGAGGTTGATTGGATACTAAAAATATGAAGGATGATCAATTAAATGATAATAATACTTTTTTGCCTTAATCTCGTAAGTATCTAACTGTTCCTATTTGAAAACTTTATGTATATATAACATTGCAACTAAATCCTTCTACAGGATTTGAAAGCCAATTTGGAGAAGGTGCGTCAAGATCGTATGAAATGGCGCAGTAAGTGCCGCCAGACAGCCTTGGAGAGCAGGGAGGCAGACATGACGGAGGCGGAGAAAGAGCAGTATCTGACAGAAGTGGCACAGAGCAGATCTGAACAGTTCAAGCTGCTCACCACTGCCATGGTGTTCAGGCTGCAAGGTGAGCTTTGTATTTATTAATTAATTAATTAATTTATTTATTTATTTATTATAATATATTATAAATTTGGTAAGTTTAAGAGGTGTTGTGGCTTTGTTTTTAAGACCCAGTATTATTATAATACTAAAGACATCAGTGATATCATTAAAACCAATAACTTTTTCATTTTTTAATTTCAATAATTATTTCACAGATTTGGTCATGTTTTATTTATACTTAATTTCATGTTAAACTGTATTATTTTGTGATGATAATTGTTTTCTGTTACAGCTGAGTACAAGACCATTCTTGAGAAGAACCCCAATGTTAGCCCTGAGCATGTCAAGGAAGACATCTCCATTGCTTTGCTAGCTGACCTCCAGCAGAAACAGAATGCAGAAAACAATGCCTTGGGCAAAATTATCTTAGAACAGGCAAGTGGATTGGTATTTCTCTGATACATTATGATAATATTGTTGTAAAACAAATTTCAGTAGTTGAATGGTTTTGATTGAATTTTAGAGAATTTCTCAACTATGATCATTGCACATACCAATTTTTCTCAGCTCAGTTTTTGTATGTAATATATTATCATGTAGTTGATCAAGTTATTTAACATTTTCTGCTATTTATGTGAAAGACTTGAAATATGTATCAAAAAGGTAAATGTTATCATATTCTTTAGGATGACTCTATGCTGATAAAAGTGCAGCAATCACAGCGTCGTGCAAAGCGCGAGGCATGGATGGACAATCTTACGAACTCTCTGTTCACAATGCTGCCAGAAATGGAACCAAATCGAGGCTGGGAAGAAAAGAAATTGCAGGACTTGGAGAAAGAGTTTGAGAAAGAAAAGGAAGAAGTTGAAAAAAGTATGTTTTGGTTATACTTTTCTTTCTGTTTGTCTGAAATTTTGTGGCTTTTATTGTGACTATAATTTGGCTGGATGTTTAGAAAAGAAGTAAAATTATACAACAGTTACTGTTTCTAAACTGTTTTATATTTATTCATTCTATCAATCATTTCAATAAAATACCGTAGACCTAAATATTGCAGTTGCTGCTATTGATAAATACAATTTTTGATAGACAGAAATTTCATAAATAAATAAATACAATTTAATTTGTCTGCAGAGAAACAAGCAGGTGAAGAAGTAGATGCTGATGCCATCTTGAAAGAACTTGAAGCACAGTATGCTGCAAAGAGGAAGGTAAAAGATGTTTATCATATTTTCCTACTGTAATCTGTATTATATCCGGATTTAATGTTCATATGGTGCACTGATTAACTGCCTACAAAAACAGTGATGGCACAAGCCATATGCTTTAATTTACCTCAGTTTTCATGTCAAAGATTTTCAGACTGTCTTTTCAAAAGTGAAAAGAAGCTGAACCAGATGAATGAGTTTCTTTATCATAATACCATCTTCAAACTTGTGACCTTGACCTGTGACCTTATCATATGACCTTGCCCTTTGACCTTGTAGGCCATGAATGAAGCCCTGGACAGGCAGAGAGAGATGTATCTGAAGAAACTGGAGGCCAGGAGAGAGGCCAAGGAGAACCAGGAGTACGAGGCAGATGCTGCCTTGGCCATGTTAGAAGTGGCCCAGAGACAGGACAGCTTGATAAAGGAGAAACAAGACCAAGAGAGAGACAGACAGGGGGGCAAGGTGAGTACAGGTTATATGTGTAGGGGTATAGTGACATTACAGCTTAGTGAATAGAAAAAAAAAAGATATTTGTGGATAGAGAGAGAGAGAGAGAGAGAGAGAGAGAGAGAGAGAGAGAAAGGGACAAACAGCATGATCTGGAGTATGGAAGAAATAAATGATTCCATTTGCAAGACTCAAATTTATAAATGAATTTATTAATGCAGGTATGTTAAAATTTCTATCCATTTTCATGTTTATCAATACTTATAATAATTATTGTATACAGTCGCAAAATTAAAAAAAAAAGTAAATATCATGTACCACTCAGAAAGCATCCAGATATCGATTGATTATTACACTACTCTTAAGATACCCCCCCCCCCAAAAAAAAAAAAACAAAAACAAAAAAGCAACAGAGAAAAAAGAAAAAGAAGGGAAAAAAAGAAAAAATAACTGCACTGTGTTTCCTTGATAACTTTCAGATGCAGAGTTTGCTGGCAGCCAGACGTGAGGCCAGAAGAAAGGCGGAGGAGGAGGAAGAGGAGAGACGCAGGCGGGAAGCCACCATGTCCTTGCCAGGATCTGTAAGTTTTGAGTTATCCATTTATTGGTATTTGTTTGTCTGTTGATTCTTGTTGGAAGTGATAAAAATTAAAATTTTTTCTGTGACAGTTTGGTTACCACTTTTAAATAGAATCTATTACAAAAATTGAGCGTGATGGCACAGTTGATTGATCTGATGTGATTTGGAATTTTTTTGATGAGGATTTTATCAAATTCATACAACGCCATTTCAGATTAGATGATAATAATTTTTTCTGAGGGGACATTTCCAAATACAAAGTATCAGTGTGCTCTCATTATATGGATCAGGAATGTTACACATACATGTACATAAGGTTTAGATTTTCTGTGTTTTATTTGGTGTCAATAAGGATAAACGTTATAACACAAAAAAGCTAAAATAACTATGTTGTTTCTCACTATAGGGTCTTAGAAGAGAAAAGACGGCATTTGACGTGGCCATCAGTGATGACCAGAAGCAGGCTCAGGTCCAGAAACTGGTGCGAGACCAAGCCAAGGTTCAGCAGAGGTACCTGCAGGAACAGTCCCGCTTCTCTGAGAAGGTACGGTGAAAATCTCTCTCTCTCTCTCTCTCTCTCTCTCTCTCTCTCTCTCTCTCTCTCTCTCTCTCTCTCTCTCTCTCTCTCTCTCTCTCTCTCTCTCTCTCTCTCTCTCTCTCTCTCTCACACACACACACACACACATGCAGATTTGTGAGAATATTTATTCACCTTAGCTTGCTATAGTCTAAAAGTGTTGGCGGTACTTTAGTAAAAAGAATGAAAATAGAAAATGATCTGTTAAAAAAATGGTGCCATAAAAGTAGATATTCAAATAAGGAATAATCAAGGATTTTAGTTAGTTATGAAAGTGGACATGAGAATTTTGTGAAAACCAAATGTTCTTAAAAAATTAATGTTTGAGTACCAGAGTAGAGAGTAGAGTTGTCTTTCAGTACAAAGTGTACATGACTGGTTTTATACCTGTTGGTTATATGTTTAAATCAACATGTTAGTTTTGTTTGTGTGGTAATGGTTATCATAACTTTATTCCAGCTCAAAGCCCAGCTAGAGGAGAGAAAGCACAAACGAGAGAATGAAGCCGAAGCCTTGATGAGACTGGGAGAGAGACAGAAAACCATTCTGGAAACCAGAAAGAATGTGAGTACACCCTGTTATATGTATTACTATAATAGTGAATATAACTTGCACGTCAGTTGTAGTTTGGTATTTTCTGTATTAAAATTAAGATGACAGTCTGATATCAGTATGAAATAGAATTGCTAATTCATGCATACACAGTGTGAATGATAATCCAAAGAAATGAATAAATAAAAGAGCAAACCAGTCAATAGATGGAGAAAAAACTGTAAACAGAATAAGCATCATATACCTTGGCCTGTCATTACAGCAAGACAGAGAGCGCCAGATCGCCATGATGAAGGAACGCATCGAGAGGGTCAAATATGAGCGAACAAGGACAATGAAGGAGAAAAGTGACCGCCATGTCAAGCAGTTCAGCGACCTGGTCAATGATCAAGATGTTCAGGACATGACGGAGGATGAGAGGATGGAACTGGCTGCCCAGAAGATGCAGGAGAAGTTTTTGGCGGAGGAGAGCGAGGCTAAAGAGGGGAAGAAAACTGTGAGTATTGGCACCAGTTTGAGCAATGTTGATGTAAATTATAAGCAATTTCAGATACCTATGGCATGTTTTAACTTTAGGAATTAAAATTTTGTTATTTCCAGGAAAATTTACAGCTTGATGAAGTGCACAATTTTTTTTTATATCTTAGCAAGTACATGCAGATAAAATTTGTATTTCATGCATCGGTAAAATTAATACTCAAAAATAAATGTGCACAAGTATTTAAAATCAAGTCAGTATGTGCCAGTGATCTTTAATATGATAAAGCAATTGATGATAACTGAAATTTCACTTGCGTCTGTCACAGTTCTGGGATATGGTGAGAGTACGCCTAGACAGTGTCTCCTCCTATAACACTGTCAGTACCATCGAGAAGGAGAACTCCTTCCTGCACTCTGAGGATGATTTCACATTGTGATGTATGAGGATGATTTCACAGTGTGCCATATGAGGATGATTTCACAGTGTGCCATATGAGGATGATGAGAGTGACTTAGAACCCAAGTCCAGAGATGTTGTTGGGAACTGTCAAGTCTTAAAGGGATAATAACTCTTCGTTTCGGCCAAAAAATGAATTTTCCTGGAGTAAACAACAATTTTCCCATACTTACCAATGGTTAATGAATCCATTTTTACATTCAAAGTTAGTCCCTGTTTTTTTTTCTAAAAAGTTTGGTTTTTTGTTAAAATCTCTTAAGAGATTATAACAGAGTATAGCCATCAATGGAGGTCACGTGATCTGAAGACAATCTCAGATATCAGAATAATAGCTATAACTGCAGTTTTTGTCGTAAAACAGAATATATTATATTTCTATGAGCTATTCACAATGTTTTTATTGTGAAATATAGATCTCATATGAAGAGTTATTATCCCTTTAACTAGAGTCTGTGAAATATCATATTGTATCCCTCCCTCCCTCCTCAGATTACCTCCAACTAATACCCTCTTCTCTCTTTGAAATTCTGAATCATACCTCAGTTGCATATAATGGTAGACCAAAAGGAAAAAATCTGTTTTAACCCTATTTCCTGACATTTTTTTGGAATATATCTTATATTATTTGATATTGTACATGATAGTAAAATTTTCCACTATTAGCCAGAGAATTATGGATTTATGACAGAAATTTAATTTCAGTGATCTCTCAATTAAATTATGTGACCTGTACCTTGGCATACTTATATGAATTCAATATCTCAGGCCCCTTATGCCGCTCGCCCCCCCCCCCCCCCCCCCCCAACATGACTCTGGACATGGATACCTTGAGTATGTGAGTGTGTGATACCTTGAGAGTTGACTTTTTGGGATTTCTTTTGAGGTGGATGTATAAGATTTTAAGTTTTAAATAAGATCATTTGAAAAAGAATGTTTGCATTATACTCAGTTTCAGTTTTGGTGAAGTGTCATGTTGTGATGTGATATGATATTATATGATGTGATATGCATAGGACAGTGTTTATGATGTGATACAATTTTATGCAGTGTGATATATACAGTGATACACTATGGTAAGATATGAAATGGTGTGAAAAGATATAATTATGTGAAGTGATTTGGTGTGATTCTTTTGCTGATATTGAAAATGCAAAATTATTATTTAAAGGATGATTGAACTTAAAGAATGATTTTTAGAAAATGGAGTAGAATGATCATTGTTATTTCTCTCTGCACACATTCTTGTCCAAGTTGTCTCCTTAAAAATTTTGTTAGGTGCATAGTGGGTTTACCCAAGAAATAATGCCTGCATTTCTTCCAACGAACGAAGAATTTTCCAAGTTTTAGAGTCAAAAGAGGAAGTAACTAACATGCTTTGTGAAAAAGATGCATCTGGCTTGGTTTTCATGAAGACATTCTGTTTGTCAAACGAAATGAAGCCGTAACTTTGGCATTCTTACGGGATAGGGGATCATTTTCCCTTTGAAATCAGCTCGGTGGCATTAACAGCTTTGATTGAGGTTATTTTTCCGATATAAAGCTTTAAGTGTTAAAGAATTTACATTAAGATTAATAAGTCTCAGATTTTGTTATTGCAACTTTATCTGTTCAGGCTGGAGAAGAAAAGATTTTGTTGTCGTCCCAGTTTGGGGATTAGATCGCAGCAGACGATAGGATTGTGTGGGGACATGTTGTTCTGATTGCTATTGGGTGTTACCCTTTCTTATGTTACGCCTGCCTCAGTTCTTTTTGTGTCTTTTTTTTTTTTTTTGGAAGGTATAAGGGTAGTTTTTGAAGATGCTTTCTGTAAATGCACTGTCCTACCCTAGATGAGGTCTTATGCCTTGTTGACAGCTCTTTCAAGTTTAGAGTTGGGTGAAGTTGGTGTTTTTTGGGGTGTGGTCTGATTTTAGCTTTGATTATTTATCAAATTCCTGATAAGTGAATACACCCTCACATCAGGATTTCATCTGATTAAGTTCTGATGCATTATTATTTTCTTTTAACTGAAAGCAGTTCTGAAAGAGGGTTGAGGATTTTCATACCAGCCTTGTATATAGTCTCCCCAAAAAATATGGTTGAGGTGAGAAAAGATGGATAATGTTTCTTTCTGTCTTTTTTTCCTTTTATTTTTATGCATTTTTTGCTCCATGCCATTGAGGTACTTCAGAAATAGTAAAAAATATCCTTTCAGGCATGAACATTTACAGACAGTTATAGGACCTCATGGTATGCTTATTACGTGGTAAACTTGGTTAGCTGGTTTCATTTAACATGTCAACATTTTTGAAGGACATGTGCCTCCCCCCCCCCCCCCAAAGAAAAAAATTTAAAATGGGAAAAGGTTATAGATTGGTCCTTAGTTATTTATCAAATCACTTGTGCATTAACTTAGTAAAAATATGTGATAGTCCTTTTTTTTTTGTTATTTCCTCATTATAAAAAAGAGATATGAAAATCAAAGAGCTTTTTACTGTCTTATGCTTTGCTATGACAGTAGTTTAAAATTTTGAAATTGTAGAAGTCAACAAAGTCTTAAGAAAAGTGACAAAGATGAATCATTTGTCCAACCCCATTTTGAAAGAAATCAACAAGTTGTTGGTTTGAATTTCTTTCTTTTTTTTTTTTTTTTTCAATAAAAACACTTTATAGTTATTTTTAATCCATATTTAAAGCCTGCATTTTATGGAGAGAAAAAGATGAAATTTAAGAACAGACAGACGTCAGAAATAGTTATAAAAAAGCACCTCCAATTAACAGTTTCCTTTGACCTTCTGGTTCAAATTCAGTCTTCTCAGACATGGTCTGCTGAAGTAAAATCTCCGACATAGATAAAATGTCGGATTTTCCCCAACCCCCCGTGGTCGTGTCGCAGGGAGGTGTCTTCAAAGATAAAGCCCCTTGTTCCATTAAAGAGACCAAGGTTAACAATTGCGTACTCTCTGCAGGCAATGCTCCCTGTCTCTGGCCAATATACACCAGAAACCTAATATCATGGCTGTAACCTTAGACTGGCCACGCCGTGCTGATGATTTCTGTGTCTGTCAGGACAAACCGTGCTTGCTTCTTGACACGCACGTTTTTAGTCACGCCTGCCTTACAGGTCAATTGCAGATTGTAGAGATATGTACCAGTATACCCTTACACCTCACATCCCCTCAATGACCTCCTCATCAGTATGCCGCACTTTGTAAATTTGTGCAATGCATGCTTGCGCACACATGAATGCACAAACATAGGTTCACACACACACACACACACACACACACATTGTTACAAATTAAGCTGTTTCCACTCCCCTGTATTAATCTCTCAGTTCTGTACATTTTTAATGAATTTTAAAACATGCATGACCCATTTTTTATTGAAGCCAATAGTTGTTTTGTAGTGTGTTTCATTGAAAAATTACAGGTTGATAAATTCAAAATTTTATATACTTTTGTAAGCAAAAAAAAAAAAAAAAAAAAAAAAAAAAAAAAAAAAAAAATACATGCTTATTGCAGAAATGGATGCAGGAATTTATGTTTATTTGTGCATTTGTATCCATAATAGTCTAAGTTTTATACTGCAACCCCTAATTTATAAGTATTTTGTGAAAAATAAATAGAAAAAGGGTAACAAAAATTTATTTGGCTAGCTTGGCCTAGGTGTACTTGCAGGTAGCAATTTAAGACTGGCTGGAAAAAAAATGCAATGATCTGATATTTTGAATACAGTATAAAGGATAAAACTGTCTATTTTGATGACTTCAAACCAACAAAGCTGTCTGCTTTCACGCGAACAACCAGAAAATCTCCAAAAGACCTCACACAATTTGTCTGTGCACATGTCTTGTAGCTGAAGCTTTATACCACAGATTTGCAGATAAAATCTTAATTTTTTTTCTGGTATAAAAGAGATGTTGAAGTTACAAGGCTAACTTCTTCTTTTAATTTGGAAATCTAATATGTCAGAGGACATGGTTTGCTGTCTTTTAGACCTCATGTAGTGCTAAAAATTGTGTACGAAAGTTTCATATTTCTTACCATTAAGTTGTTTCTATGTCTAAATATTTGGATTTCTTTAGAAGGAAACTGCTGAGCCAAGGTACATTTAGTCTGCTGGAGAATTAGGATTTTTAGTTTAAAGTTCTTGAGTTCTGTCCAAATAGTAAGATAATCATTGCCAACTGGAATAATACTTTACACTACATGTACTCTCACCAAGAATAAAGAACCGCCGAAAAATCAAGAATTCAATTAAAGACAAGATATGACAAAAAATGTTTTTTTTTCTTTTTTTACAGAAAAAAATGTTAACAAAGTGCTTTGCTCAGTTGCCATAAGGTGTTATTTTCTTCACTTAATCAAAAAGGCCTGTTATTTTGATGGATAGAAAGGCCACATTGTCAAAGAGGTAACTACCAGTCCAATGCCACACAGTTTCTATGTGACAAAGAAATGGATGTCAGATTAGGTGAAAAATGATTCTCGTAATTCTTCTACATTGGTCATGAGATGGGGATTGTGAGGGTACATTTTCAACTTAACGAGATAAATGATTATGTTATTAAGTTCATTTTTCATTTTATGAGTGAGTTTTAGGTCTCAACAAAAATTTAAGTTACTATGTAGCTTTGAGCACTGTGAACTTCATCTGTGATGAGGATTTTTTTTTTTTTTTTTTTTTGCTAGAGGACCCTTACCTTTTATGTGATGTTAAGTCAGTGATACCTGTAGCAATTTTTTACTTGTGCACTAGCTCTACAAAAATTCTTTTCATGTATTTTACTTTGCAGCTAAAAATTAAATTTGTTTTTTAGTGTCCATTTTTAGCACACTTCTGGTTGGTGATATATTCCCAGTAGGGGCAAGACTGGTTGTACTTAGAGCAAAATTTACAACATGCAGTAATGTTTTTTTTTTTAATTTATCATTTCAGTGTATCAAAAATGTTAAATTAAGCAACAACTGGTTTGGTAAAAGGTTCTACCCTAGTCCACCCCATCCAGTGTAAACGGGCCTCTGGTTTAGACTCAATTTCCATAAACACCATCAGTCTATGTGGATCGACCCAACTCTGCGAGGACTCTCGTTAAGTGCAATCAGCTTAACTTTAAGATACACCTCTTCATGTTTCCACATACTTGAATAATGACCATCTTTTCTGTATTCACCTTAAAGTCAGGAGAAGGTGTGTTCAAATCTGTTAAGCTGATTGCATTCAGCAAGAGTCCCCATAGAGTTGGATCCATCTTAGTTGCCTGATGGTGTCTATGGGAATGGGGCCTTATATGACAGACTGCAGTAACCCATAGGAGGGCCATTAATTACCAGATTCCAGTCGTGTTACAGATTGTCAGTTTACTTTGGTTTTCCTTTCCGGGGAGAGACCAAACACAAAGATGTTTGATGAGAATTGAAAAACACCACCCGTTGGAGTGAATAGCCAAACCCATACCCTGCGGAGATGACACTTCTGATGCCTCTGGGTTCATTACATTTGGTACTTTTCTTTTGACAAGGTCGTATTAAACGATGAGCACCTCTTAAAAGATTTTAAGTGGCTACCAGCAGGGAAGCGAGTGGACATTGATAACATGATCTCCTTGTAAGACACCTGAGGATTTCTTACCACAGGTGTGACGAGGTCATCCCTTACGTCATTGTCTGGTCATTATCTTGAAACCGATCCCTCTTCAGTCTATCATCAGAGGTAGTATGCAAAATGCAGGTAAATAGGCCCACTTTGATCTTTGAAAATTTTACCCTTTAAATATTCTTATTGATTTTTTTTTTAAAGTGAAGATTGTAGGGTGCGTTTTTCGTTGAGGAGGGATTGGTGAGGTGTCTGAGAGGTGTCAGGTTTGGTTGTCTTTGTCCAAGACATACCCATCCTGTGTTTTCTATCAGTGATAGATCCACTCAGGGTTATTGCTGTTATTACATGGGTAATTTTCATGTCATGGTATACGTGTCTGAATTTGAATCATCTCATACATGTCCCTCTGTATTAATATCACTGGGTGCACTTGTGATGGAAAAATGAAAGCACCTGTGATAGAAAACATTGCATTTTAGAATATTAGGAATAGAGATATCATGTTATGGTATTTAAATGTTATATAAAGGACTCATTGTTTCATCATAAACTTAAATCCTAATGTTGGGAATTTTTCAAGATGTCATATTTTATGTTATTTTTCAAGAGGTTATTGCGAAGAAAGATTGTGTTTGATTTATGATTGACATATGTACTTATCTAAACATGCACACGCACACACACATATCAGCAAATATGTTTGTGTGTATACATGTGTTCTTGCCTATAAATAACTTAGTATCCACCCAGCACAATTAATAGTACATTGCTATCAGAATGCTTTTTGCATGGAGCAAAAAGGAAAGTGAAAGTAACTGCTCCTGTTTCCTTCCAGCTGTGGGTGCCCAGGTTCCTACAGGGGGCACCAGTTACAAAGGTTTTGTCTCAGCGTACATACGTTCATGTTGCATGGTCGTTGTTTTGCATGTCCTGAATGTCAGAGTTGGCTGGTTACCAATCATGTCCTTGTCTTCTGACTGGCTCTGCTATTTTCATTTCTGTTTATTGAAATGGCAGGGATGTTCTGTTTGGTATCTGGTTAACTCACAGTGTAACTCAGGGTGATAGGGTTGGTGTCAGCTATGGGTGCTTTCACAATGAAACCCATACTCGGAGGCAGATCCAGAGATACTTTCTGACAGTCTTCCAAATTATCTTTGTTGATCCATCCTCCATTTCTGACCGTCTTCCGACAAAAAATGAGATACTCATCAATGTAAACTTGAAAATCTGGCCGTCTTCCAGAAGACCCAGAAGACGGCCTCAATCTGCCTCTGCTACTAGTAAGATGGAACTAATCAATCACATGAACACGCCTCCTCCTGGCTCCACCATACTTGTATAATCACCAGTTTTTCTGTATTCTACTCAATTGATTGCGGAGTAAGTTCAAACTATCTTAGTACAATAGTTTCATTGTGAAGGCAGCCAGTGAGTGTGAAGGCTGATGAATGGGTTGCAGCATGATTGACTGTAATTACATAATTATATGATATACAGACTGAGATATCACCTCAAATTGAAACTGTACTATTAGTGAGAAGAAGCTTGTCTGAGGACATGCTGTGGTTCAGTAAGAGCTGTGGCAGTGGTAAAACTGAGCCTGTGATTATTTCTATTTCTGTAATGTCAGGTATGCTGTATGTGTGTATTTTATATAGGAGAGCTTTCTTCATATTAGTACTTGGTGGATTTGATTACTATTTGTGAAAGGCATGCCTTCAGTGTTATTCTGGATATTCCTCCTATTTCGCATTATTCCATTTTTGTTAATTCATTTGTAACTATTTAAATCTAAATGTTGAATGAAAACTTTTGCATATGGTCTAATTGATATTTTTTGTTCTCATTTATCTATCTTACTCTATTTTCTTTCCAATAAAAACAATAGTCTTATCATTAGGCCTTTACTCCTTTACTTTGTATTTCACATTTACTTTATATGCATATGCTCTTCCCTCTCTTTTGAAAACAATATGTCCAGTATTGCATGGGTTTGGGTATTATTGTTGTGGTTGAATTGAAAAGTTGCGTCATTACTTTTTGAAATTGTAATTTGGATATTGGATTTTAGATAATTGCACTGGCAATAGAGATGTACACCCTACTAAAATTAAAATAATTATATATATGTAAGCCATATGAACTTCACACCATTCATTTAACAGAAGTCCAGTAGAGACCAGAAACAGCTGAAGGTTAAGATTCAAACATACAGCCACAGGAGATGAAATTAATAATCTAAATCAACTTCAGACCCCAAGTGTTTGTGGGTAAAATATTTATATTTGTTTGCTTGTTAAGCATATTGCTTATCAATTGCCTTTTACTCTCATTTCAGTTACTGACACCAGAAGAAGTAGATGAAAAGGAACCTCCGGAAAAGGAAGCTCGACCCAAGACCTCCTCGATGGAAGAGCGAATGTCCATGCTGAAAGAGAAACGGAGGAAGAGGAAGAAGAAGAGGGCTGAAGAGGGCGCCACAGGAGAGGAAGTGGAGGAGGAGGAGCTGGTGTCTGAAGTGTAATCAAGGCCCAGAACACAGAGGTACCATGTAGAGGTACTTGAGCATGGTTCACAAACCTGACAAACTTCTGCATTTCTTGATTTTATAGGAATAGAAACCGTTCGTGTATTCAGACAGTCTACTGAAAGAGGATCATAGTTTTCCTTTTTTTTTTTTTTAAATAAAAATGTGCTTTTTGTGAGGTAAAACTCATGGTGGTTTGATGTCTGTGTTATATTTTGAAAACTGTCAGCTGAGATGGAAGCATCTCACGAATTGTCTTATGAAGATGACATGTTGATATCTCTTAGCAGAACCCTGTTTGGTATTGATAACACGCTTCCTAGTGTCTCCTGATAGCTCTCTCTCTACTTGTCTGCAAAAGATGAGAAAAATAGAAACAGAAGTGCCTCTGTTCATCCCAGGCTTATGTTTCCAGTGTGTATTCATTGTGTCAGGCCGAGTGCAGTTTGGGGTTATTTCATTACCCGTGGCAAGATGGGCTCCTGAAATCCCTGGGTCTGGGTCAGGTACGCTGAAGTTACATCATTGTTCTTAACTGACAGCGATACGATACTCCTTTGAGAGAGAATTTCAATAGGGAAAAACTGTTAGGTATCATACTTAAGTGAGTGTGCTCATGCATGTTTGAAAGCACTTATTTAGGTTTAAGTAATATGCCTAGTTAAAAAAAAAAGTAATAGGTGATGGAGGTAAGTTTAATTTGGTGTTCGAGCTGAGTATTGTCTTAAGTCTCCTATCTGAAAAATCACTTTAAAGCATGAACCTACTTGTCCGTTTGCGTTTTTTAAGGTTTTGATTCTCATGGTTACATAGCCTTACATCATGTCACGTGAAGTCATGTGCATGCACCCGTGTGAATACGTACAATATTTGTGTAAGCATTTGACACTGAGTAGATGGCATTGTATGTCAGTTATGTCAATAGGTGAGGAGAACAATCGGTTTCATCAGTTTAAGCTTGGATAGGGATTTTAAAAAAAAGACCTGTACTCTCCCTGGTATGAAAACGGCTGATTTTAAAGGTTTAAAAATGTTTAATTCTACAAGCAGAATTTCTCTTTGAAATCGGATAGGTCTGGCAGTGGTTACGTGTGATCTTGAAATGAATTAAAAGTCACAGCTGTGGAACCTGTATTCGTGCTTGGCACAAAACACACCTGGTGGATGACCTTTTGTTTTTTCTTTACTTAAACAGATAGTCAACATATTTTTTTTTTGAGATTGTCAGTATGTTTCATTTAACTTAAGGACATGTTTGATAAAAAGTTCTGCAATTCTTGTCATCAAAATTTTTAACTGAAAAATTATCAATGCCCAAGGTGAATCATGAATGTTGATATAACAATCTAAGTATTACAACCATGAACGTCACAGAAGCTGTTTTTGAGCTGCCAACAAATCTTACAAAAAAGGGTGGCGGCATTATTTAAACACATTTTAATTTGGGAACGGACTCTTTCAGCTATGATAAATAGACCAGACAAGTCATGCTGAGTCCATGTTGTGCTCTGCTGGGCTGTTTGTATTTGTATGGACGCGTCCAGCACCATTTCAACTAAAGATGTTTTAAGACTTTTTTTTTTCAAGTTTGATTTGGTTTGATTACAGGTTGGCTAGCACTGCTATAAGTCTTACACCAAAAGGAAACTCTCAGGCATGAGTGTTTTTTTTTTCTTGACATCAGGGAAGTTTTGAATTCAGTTCTGAAATGCCTCCTCTGATGAAGTGATTTGTCCCACAATAAATATTCAGAGATATTTTTAAATCTCCGGTTCCTGTCTGAACCTTATGCAGCCATTAAACCAAACCAGCACACTTGTGCATATTTTTAAAAAATGGGAGGAAACAAGTTGTCTTGTTGTCTTTATGGAGTCAGTCTGAAAACATTTTAGTTAAAAATGTGCTGAACTTGGCTAGTGGATCATGCCATTGATTTGAATAAATCAAGATTTGAATTTTATCCATACGCCTGTGGGACGGGGGGGGGGGGGGGGGGGGTGTCTTGGACTCATGTTGTTCAGGCTTAGTTAAAGTTGTGGATTTTATTTATTATTAATAAGCTGATGTATGATTCTATTAACTTGTGCATAGTGCAGTTTTTGTACTGAAAGAGGCAATTGCAATTGAATGCAAGTACTTGATCGCATGACACAGCATTATGTAATATATATTTTTTCTACTCTGCATGCATGCTATGTAACTGCTGAGTCAAGGTTTGTTGGAAACCATCCCGAAAAAATTCTTAAAAACTCTCAATTTACAGTTGCTGTCTTTGAGGAAGTTTTAACATTACGAAGGTCATAACAGGTGTAGGGACAGTCTTGATGAAAGTAATATCACTATAAGCCACCGTGACAGTTGGTTTGATCATGCTGCAGACAAAAATTAAAGCTGATTATTACTAGTTGTCAGTGATTGAAAAACACATCCTGAGGGATATTATCTAAAAGACAGATTTTAGAGGATGATAGGCCCAAAAAACCTTTATATCAAAGTGAACTATTTGTATAAACCAATAGTGGTTCCAGTGAATGGGCCCTCATATCACACCTGGTGGCGGGCACAGGGTATAGAGCAACTTGCTACTAATGAAATTGGAAACGGTGATTATGCCTGCACCTTTAGTCCTCCTATTGTACGACACAGACATTTGGGAAGTTGAAAGCATATGAAGAGATTGGGAACAGTGAATGAACGTGATTGTACTCACTTTTAGGACTTGTTCCCATGAGAAAATATCAATTTTTTAAACTTATTTGCTGGGGAGGTTCTGTAAATAGTTTCTGTGCACTTTTATCCCTGCTGGAACTGCACGCGATTTGGATATAAAAGTTATTGACATGTTTCAAATTTATATGTTTATCTTCAGTGGGTTCCTTTAAAAAAACACTTATTTGTGATGTTAAATGAAGCAGTGGTAATTTGTATTTTATACTGGGGGTTATAGACTGAATAATTTTATTTTTGTTGCCATTTGTTGCTATGTTCCCATGGCAAAGGGTCAGCTTAGGTGAAATAATTTTGATGCAATCTTCACTTTGGAGTTTGTGTGTGAAGACATCTTCATGGCGCCCACACGGTGATCTTCCAGTGAACCAAAGCAGTGAAATTTTTTAATTTCGGGTGAAATCATTCAATTTAGCAATCATGGACATGTAAACTTTTTTTTTTTCACAAGAGTGGCAGGATCCTAGTTATACTTCACATTTTATTTGCTGGTCAGATAAAGTGGTATCTTTTTGATAAAATTTATGATAAGAAGAAATATGTGTACTTAATATTTTTATATTATACTGTGATGTGAATGAGTTCAGATTTTAAGATTATCTCTGAAAATTTGTATTGAGTTAATTTGAATGTATGAAATGTATGAAATGAATGAATGAAACTAAACAGGTGTTATTCATGATTCAATAATTTAATTTTGTAATACTTTTAATAGACTAATTTTCTTTCATTGTGAACTTTAAACTTTTTCAGATCTTCAGATCTCATGTTTTCTAGTGGCATAGATTGTAATTCCGTCCATTTTAGTCAGAATAAAGGAGGTTTTAGATTATATTTTTATTGTTTTGTTTAATAACAAGTTTTTTTTGCATATAATTAGAAGCTTTTTAATTTAAACACGTTAACCAAGATATATATTATACAGAAATGCTGAAATTAATAAATAATTTGAAAGAAAATGTTTTTGTGGTATATTAATATTTTGATATACTTGATATATTTGTTTAATTATTGACAGCATTTTACATGTTAAAGGACATTTTATGGAATTTGATTTGATGAAAGTATTAATTTTTTGGGGAGGATGCCAAATATTTAGAGCTGATTTTTACCAAACCTTTATCAAATGACTTGCAAAAGTGCTGTCACTCATACACGCTCGAATGCATGCATGAACATAAATGTAATGGCACATGCAAAGTCAAAAACATATATAATTTTTTTTTAACTTGAGGTGGTAATTTTGTTGCCAATAAAGTATGCCCAGGGTTTAGGAAAAAAAACTTAAGGATGCTTAATAAGGCATTGCATAAAACAAGGACATTGAAAGAGTAAGTCATCATGAAATTGGATATGTATGGGTTTTAAGACTCTGAAGCTGTTCTGTCCCATATCTACCAGTATGATGATGATGATGATTAGAAAACAGTGAAGACACCTACAAGAGCAAATTATCTGCAGACAATTTCATAGTGTGTTGGCCATGAAAAGACAGTTCTTGTCTCTTACTGACCACCTGTTGTGCCTGCTTAGGGTGGGTAATGGCCTGAAGGATAGATGCCCCTATATGGCCACACCTGACCATACCTGACCACCACCACCATCCACTTTATATTGGGGGGGTCTGAAGTACTGCAGTTAGTTTAATATGATTATACATATCCCTGAAGTAAAATATCATTAGTCTGATCATTTTAGCTATATAAAATGAGCCTAGAGGACACCTGTCAGGGGTAATGGAGGGGGGGGGCGTGGTCAATCTGTACATCTTTCCCAGCTGTTTCCATTGTACCAACAAGGAAAGCTGTTCTCCCAGTATAGATCTATTCTGCAAGCTGGAATAATATACTATAATAATATAATAATAGCATAATATACTATAATATGGCCTGTGGAGCCAATATTTGGGTGACCTGCTCTACTGATGAGTGCCCCCCAACCTATCTGTACCAAAGATCACGACAAGATGGTCACCCTGTCTGCCAGGAGAGATACTTGGGTCTTATTGCTGCAATTTGTTTAATCATTCACTCGTCAGATCCAACATACAGAAGTCTTGTCTGACATCCAGATAATAGGATTGATTTGATTGGACATGTTCAAGTGAGATGGTGAACTTGTAACAAAGCCTGCTAATGGTCAGAGGTACAGTAACTGAGCAAATTGAAATTTCTGGCCAATTGTTGAAAATTGCCTGCAAGAATTAGCGACATAGGCCTACAAAATTTACCATTGTAGCACATTTTCAAATTGGGATTTTACATGTGTTTTTTTTACATGTGCTTCTAAGCTTGCTTTGAAGGACAGAACTGTTGTATAATGAAGTCATGTTTTATCAATTTTGTTGGCATTAAATTGACATAGGATATTTTAATTGGCAAAAATGGTTGCTAGTAACAGAATAAAAAAAAAAATGGTGAAAAGGTCAACCAATTTGACAATTACTTCAAATCAGAGTAGATGAGGGCAGTGACAGGGCATTTTTCAGGATGGGACAGTTGATGTACAAAATTGGGTAAATTTAACGTAGTCCCAACCCACGATGTATCAATTTACACTTGATTACAGAACTAAATGCACCCACACTACATTAAAAAGGCATGATCATATCTCAGGTATCACCATACTGTTACATAACCTAGGAATTTTGCTCCTCTATTCATTGTGTCTTTAAAATCAAATGGATTACTTATTAAGAGACATGAAGGCTATTTCAGAAAATAGCAACATTATCAAATCCTTACGGATTTCTAAATATTTAAAATTCCAATTTGGGTATCATAATGTACAACATCATCATTTATAGGTATGAGTACTGTTAATAACAGGTGATAGCACTCCAGATACAGTATTGGAATTTTTTAATTATACTTTTACATTTGCAGGCTAGGGGTGCCTGAGAGGTCACACTTAATTGGTCTCCATAATGACTTTCTGAACCACCAGCATGTATCATGCAGAGACCTCTTTAAGATTTTGAAATGTATATTTTTTATTTGTTTATATTATTAGTATTTTATTTTATTTATTTATTTATTTATTTATTTATTTATTTATTTATTTATTTATTTATTTATTTATTTATTTAATATTTGTCAGGCCATGTAATATATGTTGTTTTTCTTTCAGTCAACTATATACCGGATATGTGCCACAACACTATTGTTTATGTACAGTGTAGTGAAGTATTTCAAATGGATTTGCTCTTGTTTTATCACAAAACATAGCACTAATTTTGAATACGGATTTTAAAGCAAAAACCAGAAACTTGAAATCCTAGATCTGCAATAAATTTTGAAACGACTGATTGAAAATTTCACCAACATTAAAATGACATCAGATCTCAGTTTATAATTCAAGCATTAACAGGATCTGAAGGATGCTTTTCATAAGTAAAGGTACGTGACGGGCACCAAAACAAATAAAAAGAAGACCAAAGCGAAGAATTCAACAAAAGCAAACATGTGGTCACTTTGTAGTGGTACCTATTTCATGCCGCGTTATAATAGTAAGACGTTAAAATGTCATTTTTCACGTAGGACAGTTCTTTTGTTCTTGTCCAGTCTATTTGTTCTTGTTCAGAGCATTAGAGCAATGAGTAAACTATCAGACTACGACATCTGAGGAGCCTTTTGCTCCTGTTGTACAGCAAGCATTCACAGGGACTAAAGTGACGAATAGAAGATGCTTTTGTGAAATTGGTGTTGAAATCATAGCCATGTGATTTGTATGTCTGCCAAGTGTCAATTGTGTTCACAGTATCCATGTACCATAGAGTTTAAGTATCTTAACTTTGGGATTTGCATTTTCAACTATGATCTTACATGAAAAAAACATGAGAAAAATATTTTGCTGAATATGTTTCTTTAAAAGTCGCAGTATAGAAAACAGATTTTTATTACTTTTGATGCATTATTTAATCGCTCGTTCTTAGCTTGGGCGAGAAAAGTTGTCGTATGGAAATTTGAAAATGTTAATTGTGATCATGTTGTCATTTGATAGCTGTGACAAGACATTTATCTAATCAAAAAATTTAATCTGCGTGTTTGAACCCCCCTGCTTAATGAAGTATGACTACACAGCAAAGAAACAAAACTAATGTAGGTACTTTATTATTCAAATATTAGAAAAAATTACTTGCTCACTTTACATATACCTCTTAGCTGCATTCATTTTTTCCAGTTTTGCACATTAGTGTAAAGGAAGTGAAACAAGATCAGTGGGGATTTTTTCTTTCCTTCCCTTTTTTTCTTCTTTTTTCATTTTGGATATCTGTAGTTGTGGTTCCTCCTTACTTTTTGGTGCCTTTGATAAATTCCATGCTATCTGTCCATAATAAAGTGGTTTAAATCCCAAAAATGCCATTAATCTCTTTTCTTTATGGTTGTGGACCACATAAACCATGTATCTCCTAAAGAGAGACCCCCAGATGCAGATCGGTTTCAACAAGCCACCTTTTCAAAACAGATCACATTGGGGAGATAAAAAAAGGGAATTTGCCTAAATCGAAAAAAAAAAATTACTGCACAGTCTAATGATCAGAACACTTGATCAAGGACACACAGCCTGTTCATGACTGTGAGTAAGAATGGGGGAGGAGAGATTGAGGGTGGGAGGTAAAGCTGACTGGTTTTTAAATTGAATCTTATGAGTTGAAAAATCAATTTTTTGTTCCTTTTTGTAATGCTGAACACACCGTATGTAGACCAGTGAACGGTTGCGTGAGTTTTAATTGGCCTTGTTAAGTACAGGATCTATGGAGGCAAATATGGAAAGTGTCATTAACAAAAGTCTAATTTCAAATAAATGAAGCTAATATTAAGCTAGGCGTCAAAACTTTTTTGTTGTCTTCTCAGTGATAGTTGGAACACATTATGAAACATCGCTTACAGGTTCATAAATTTTGTTTTTAATATTGTTCCTCAGGAGATCATTAAGATAAAAAATTGCAATTTCTAAAAAAGGTTCTGACTACAGAATGTAAATTGGATTGCATTTAGCAAGAGTTTCACTGAGTTGGATCAAATGTACATAGAACAATAGTTTCCTTGGGATTGAGCCCTTGTGTAATAGCTGCAGACCCTTAGCAAAATATCTGCAGACCCTCAGCAAAATATCAGGCCTGCTGCAAATTTGCAGCAATTCTTGCTGCAAACTGCAATTTCTCCTTGCAAATTTGCAGCAAATTTGCTGCAATATGGCTGCAAATTAGCAGCAACAAAATTTTTCTTGCAAACTCCAACAAACTCAGTGCTGCAGTTTTGCTGCAATATTGCTGCAAACTTTTCATTTTGCCAAGGGGACTGTTTAAAAATTGTCCATTTCTAAATGTGCACTGCGTGCAGACTGTACTGTAGTATTTAATTTAGTAAAGTATACCACAGTAGAAAATGTATATCACTGGATATGAAAAGGGTCTTAATCTTGTCTAGAAAATGAAGTTTAAAGACCCTCTTGGTGGCTTCTGAATCAGAAAAAATCCAGGGCTTTTTTTTTAGAAGTCATGATCAAATGTGTGAGTTACTCATGCAGACCTACAAAGGTATTTTCTGAAACTGGCTTGCAATTAAAGAGAAGAAAGCCCCTAATCCACCATGGATTGCACTATTCTTGTTAAATAGACTTCATCTTTTCTAACAAGCAGCCTTTTTTAACGATTCTGTAAAACATGTGGTCCGTGTCACGAGATTAGCTAACACATTAGATTTCTGTTGTATTGTGTTAATATGTGATATAATCAGACTGACAGGAATTAACCAAATCACCCAAGGAAAGATTCATCCTGCTGTGACTGCTCATTATTTGATGAGTCCAAGCAGATTTTTTTTTTTTCGGTATTTGTCTAATAAACTGGAGTTCACCCAATTACGTTAACTCACATCAGGGATAAACGTCAAGTCTTCAAGGGTGACTAAAGAAGAGACTTGAGTGCCTTTCATGTTGAGATAAATTCTGGTGTCAAACATATGGACAAAAGATAAGGAAAATATCAAGTTCATGCAAACAAGTTGAGATTTATTTGTTGTTTTCCTGAGTTGATTGCATTAATTGTCTATCAGAAGTGAAGACCTGCCCTCGTCAGGTCCCAATAGACTGTTGGGCAAGCATGATGTTTCACAAGTTTTGACAATGTTTTTTTTTTTTTTTTTTTTTTGTCCAATGAATTATATTTTAAAAGATTGTGATAGTTAAATTGATATTGATTGTAGAATTACATGCAATAATCTTTATAAAACCTCAAATTCCTGATGTACACTTAAATAGCAAATTACTGCAGCAGCTTCAGTTTAAAGATTGCAGACGCCTGATGAAATTGGGGGAAAAAACAGAAATGCACTACACAGAATGAAGCACACTATTGTTGATTTGTCAACAAGGTGACCAAATTGAGCTTCAAAGCTTTGATAGATGAAAGATCAGCATGCAACATGCCACATGAATCCCGTACTATTATATATTTTAAAATACTCAAGATATTCATACTCTGAGAACAGTCGTGTTTACCAACTCGCAACAGGCTCCAAATAAAGATGAGACAAAACTGCCATGATCAAACAGGTTATCACATTTGAGGTTGGGTCATAAGCTAGTAAAGGTGGGATTGCATTAGGTAGTCATGTCACCATGCAGGGCCGTAGCCAGGTATATTAGTTTTTTTTTTTTTTTTTTTTTTTTTTTTTTTTTGGGGGGGGGGAGAGGGGTGGACTAATTTTGACAGGCATGCAGCTCCCTTTTTTTCAGTTTTCATGTATTCCAAACCAACATTATAGACAAAACAGCCCAAAGGTTGGGTCATAAAGTACTTACAAAAACACTTGGTTTGATGAACACCTTATAAATGACAGAGGAATTTGATTTGTCTGGTGGTGTGCCAGGTCTTAGAAGTGAAAATATGAACTTTTCATGGCAGGGGGTTTGGGACTTTTCATTTTTTGGTTTAATAAGAACTGAAGGTTTTTGTTTGTCAAGGTTTATTTGAGTTGAATTTCAGATTAAAGTGTAACCCTTGGCAAGACATTTCATGGATACAAGTTTTACCAGAATTTTCAAGTAAAATCCCATTTTCTCCAAAGACCAAGTCAAGCTACACGTTACTCACCTCCTATCAAAAGATTATAATCACGCAATCACCCTGCCAAAAACGTTTTTTAAGCAAATATGCATGTATGTTCTAATGTGCCATTGATTAAACTTATAAATTGCAAAATTTGCTTTTCTCATGGCTCAAAACCTGTGCTATTTAACTTTAAAAAATACTTTAAGTTGGACGTTTATATGAGATGTCAATGAATACCAGCATATGGCAGTGTAAAGTACTTGTAGATCACCCTCTCTATTCTGCCTGTTTAAGTACTGTATCAATTTGACTGCAACATTTCTTAGTCAAAGGGTATTTGGCCATTGCCTGCCTACTCAAGTGCATAAAATGACGTCATCAGTCGTAATTTGATATTAAATGTTTGCAAAATAGTCTAGAGTAACAAGCATAGAATGTCATGTTTTTGACTGCTAGGTGGGTGAAAAAAAGGATCGTAAGTTCTAGGTAGGATGGTGAAGAATGATGTGGTTTAAGATTTTATAAAATAAGTAAATGGGATTTAAGGTTCAGTTTGAAAATCCCAAGCAAGATAAAACATGTACTTCTTGACACAAGTATTCATTATCTTTTTAATATTTTCACCTTAAAGCCCAATTACCATCTTCTGCTCTCTCCATCCTTTCAACATAATGTTTTAATTGATAGTAGAGGCAGGAACTATTTTATGACAAGTGAGCAGTTTAAGAATTATATTTAGGATCAATCCACATTGATTTCAGGTGTTTCCTTTCATTTATAACTGCATGATCACATCAGGGCTGCAATTAGAGTATTATAATGTAGGCTAAAACCCCATTCCCATACCTAAATCGATCTTACAGGGTCAATCCATCTCTGAAGGGTTTTTTGCTAAATTGCTTTCAGCTTAAGCAGCTTACATGTCTGGCATGCCTACTGAAGCTGTTAGATGATAGTTTATATTACCCCCTTACAGCTTCAGTAAGCCTGCCAGACATCAGAGCCACTTACGCTGAAAGCAATTTAGCGAGAAACCCCTCTCAGAAAGATCGATCCTGTTAGATCGATTTAGGTATTGGAATGTGCTCTTATGCACCTGAAGATAGCTACATTGTACTGAAGTGGTTGCTCCCAAGGATCATTACATACACGTACAGCAGCCATTATAAAATATTTGTGTTCAGCAAGGCTTTGTCAATAATTGGTTACATTATTTATTACGTCTTACCACAAGTCTACACCACAGTTATAGGGGTGTCTGTCACGGCCTGACCAGGGGCTATTTATTATGCCGGACATTTGACTGGACAATTAACTCCCACAGAGTTAGGGCAAGTGATGTGACCTTTGCATGTAGTACATGTTAGCTACATTGACAATTTATGAAAAACGATCAACCATTGTATTAGATTCATTTTCTTCCACAGGTGTAAGGGTTCAGGGAGTTAAGTAGCCACATTTTTAAAATTAAAGAAAATAGCTTATCAAGAGGGATGTTTCTTTGCTGAGACTTAGACCCCATTCCCATAACTAGATTTTCTAACAGGATCAATCCATCTCTGAGGGGTTTCTCACTAAATTGCATACAGCTTTATCAGCTTAGATGTCTAGGCACACCTACTAAAACTGCTAAACAAAAGTTAATTACCCCCTAACAGCTTCAGTAATTGTGCCAGACATCAGAGCCACTTAAGCTGAAAGTAATTTAGTGAGAAATCCCTCGGAGATGGATCGATCCTCTTAGATCAATCTAGGTATAGGAATGGGGTCTTAGTTGCCTGTGCTTGCATTGGGTGTGGGCTAAATGTATCATACCTGCCAGTCTTTAGATGTACATTGTCAATAGCCTTTTTCTATATAGTTTTTTACGTCTTCATTTTTAAGATCCTGTGCAAGCACAAAAAAAATTGTCACCAACTTAGTCATCATTTTTTTGAAGATCTGTTAAACAGCACGAGCTTACTTAATATTGGCATTAAGTTCACTGACAAATTGTAAGGGTAGTGAATTTTTAGAAAGGAATGAAAAATGAAAATACAGTTTGCTATTGAATTTTCTCGTTCATTACTCAAAGCAAATCTCCCTGAATGTGACAAGCTCACGTCTTGCTACTCTAGATGATACATTAATTCTCTATGTCACTAAAAAATGAAAGACTTCCTCGTGAATTACACTCACACACAATACTGTCTCGTAAGAAGGGTTTTTTAAAGAAACGTGATGTTTAATGTTTCATACACAGAGAAGAGTTAATCAGGGGTACTTACAGTTGATAAAGTGCAAGTTTCATCTTTTTTGTTCATTTGTCACGAATCCAGCAAACCTAACGTCCTGAGTTCATGCATGGGGCATGACTATGCATACAATAAATGTTTCAAATCACTGTAATCATTGTAATACAATTTAGTATGTCGATCGAATATATTCTTATAACATCACACAATGATATAATAGCCATGACACTACAATATCATGTGGGACAAAGGCAGAGGTGATAAAAGTGGAGAATTATGAAATCGGTTTGTGTATCTATTATACTGTTTACAGATAATGGCAGTTAAAACATTTAAACATTATTCAGGGACAAGTTTTTAGTGCAGTACAAGGGCTGAGCCTGGAGTCCTGCTCTGGCCTATATATCTCAGTGTTCATAGGTCCCTGACCATACAATATATAATTCTTCTGTTCAATAATGTGATAAATTAATTAAGAGTACTTGGCATGGAACCAGGGACCAAGGTACCTCTACTCTCCATTAATGGTACCCCTCTTTCTTTTACATCAGTTGGAGTAATGCCAAATATAGCCTCTGTCAGTTTATCCTGTAAATTATATATATTATAAATATTAATGAGATGATAAAGAATGAACAGCTATTTCTGGTAAAGGTTCTACTTCCTTTCAAAGACCCTCTGTCGTGTATTTCAAGGAACATGTTAAATTTGCAAGCCGGGCTCAGCTTCTGGTGTTTTCAGAAATAATGTGTCAAAAGTTTTGACCGAGGTTTAGTCATTCAGGTGACTTTTTACTTTTTTACTTTTTTCCACTGGTTAAACTGCCACCCACTTAAAAATGATAAATAAAATAAGTTTTTTTTTTCAAACCACCGTATGTCATGCCCCCATGGGAAAACTGAGGACAAAAGTTGTTAAAAAAACAGAAAAAAAATATTTTCCATGTTTTGGGTTTCACATGGGATATAGTACACCTTTGCTCCCATTCATACCAAGTCATTAACTGTGAGACTACCCCTCATTTTAAAGGGAAGGAGTGTGGATTTCTTCATCTATCATAGTCACCAAGTCACAGAACATATTACATAAAAATTTTCACATTTTATCTTCAAGACTTCTTTTTGTGTGGCTTTGACTGCTTTGACTTCAAGTATGCAGTCAGATGAAAGATGCCATTTCAAGTGGTACTTGGTTTTTTTTTCTTTTTCTTTTACAAGCACTTTAGTTGACAATCATTAAAGATCCCACTATAGCAGAAAATGTGACTTGTTGTTAAACGGCTCAATTTTATTCTTTTTGTATACAACAAAAAAAAAGGGAAAGAGGAAGAGAGAAAAATGGAAAGATGGAAGAGACTGTACATCTGCAAATGAATGAATTTTGTTTCAAGTCTAAAACTTGAGAAAATTTGGGTTAATTTATAGATTTTCCTTAATTTGAGGAATTCTGCTTGTTTGTCAGATTAAATGGATGGTGCCAATTTATTTGTTTTTTTTCTATTTGAAAATGAAGGAAACAAAAATTTTCAAAAATGATGGGCAGACAATATTGACTTAGAAATATAGCTGAACATGTAAGTGGTATTGCATTCCTTGTCGTTGTGAACAGATTAATGGCCTTATCAATGAAAACAAAAACTATTCCACTTATAGTGCTAATTGAAAAAGAATGTAAGCTTTGCTCCAAGGCATGGAAACACACTAAGCAGTTCCATTTACTGCTATTGGTTGCCATAGCCACACAAAGTCTTGTGATATTGCTTTTTAAAGGCAGTAGCAATCTACTACTGATTTGTTTCCTGTTTTTGTCTACTAGCTGTCTATCTCACCTGAGGTGTGAAAGTCATTGATTAATTTTGTAGTAAGTAGTTGTACACACCTTGTATGTGGTATATAGATTTTACTAAAAATGGCTCAGATATGTAGATTCATTCTTTGTTAGTGTTTTAGAAGTTTATTGGGCTTTTGAGGTTCCACAATATAGCAATATTCTTCAATATAAAGGGGGAACATGATCCAGATGCAATACAATGCATGCAGCAATATTTAATGGAATTTTACCTGAATTTGTTTACAATTTAACGAGTTTTTCAGAAAATAGGAAATGGATTTTTCTTTCCTTTTTAAAAAATATTAATGTGTCTTCTATCCACTTAATATTGTTTAAATGTGTAGCATTTTAAAAACTTGAAAATCTCCATGATCTCTTGCATTTTGATCAAAAAAAAAAAAAAATGATGTAGAATGTCATATACCCCTTTACAGGCACTTTATATTAGGACATCACATACTATGAACTGTACAAGCTTTAAGCTAATACAATACATTAACACTGCAGTATGGAAAGGTACATTTAAACATTAAAATTGAAGAGATATCAGATTCTACCAAGAGTTTCAGTTACTGCATATATACATTTCGATTAATTCTGTGATACACTTGCGGTACCATGAACCCCGTTTGGTTCAATGATTTGAGCTTGTAATTTAAAATTCAAACCTTTTATTTGATCACATTTCATGATATGGAATTACTTGATGTACATGCGTGAAAACCCCACTGAATAAATTTTTTTTTCTTTTTCTTTATTTATGTAAAAGTCGAAGAGCCATTTTCTGGTCATGATTAACTTAATTACATTATGTGTCACAAGTTAAGGTGAACAGCAATTTCTAACTCTGCCAAGACAAAAAATTTATCTATAACTATTAAAACATTAATGAATGAATGCATTGTCACCAAAATGTAATCACTTTTAAGTCAGTCCATTTGTAACCTATCCTGAAAATTTCATCAAAATCCATCCTAAACTTTTAGAGTTAGGCTGGTGACAGACAGACAGACAGACAGACAAACAAACAGACCTTTTATTTGATCACATTTCATGATATGGAATTACTTTATGTACATGCGTGATAACCCCACTGAATAAATTTTTTTCTTTTTCTTTATTTATGTAAAAGTCGAAGAGCCATTTTCTGGTCATGATTAACTTACATTATGTGTCACAAGTTACAGTTAGGCTTGTGACAGACAGACAGACAGACAAACAAACAGACAGTCAAATGGTGAAGATGCAAATATAACCTCCTTGGCAAGGTTATATTAAGGCAGTTTCAGAATTGGTTGTGTGATTTTGTCATTTCAATGGGCCTGTCTGTCTTTCTGTCTGTCGGTCTGTTTGTCTGTCTGTCTGTTTGTCTGTCTGTCTGTTTTTCAGTGCCAGTGTGCCTGTACAACGTATGGATGCCTGTAGTTATCTAGCTGTCTAACCATGGAAGTCGAACCATATGCAACTCTCTCAGACACCCCTCCCCCCCCTCTCTCTCTGTGTGTGTGTGTGTGTGTGTGTGTGTGTGTGTGTGTTAGCAAAAATATTTTGACCTAAGCACCTAAAAGATGTTATCAAGAATGTTTTTGTAATATATTCTTGATATTATCAAACAGCAGACTCATGGAGTGACTTTAGCCTACATGCATGGCATGTGGTGTGATGTGCAGGTTAAATATTTCTATTTATAATGATAGATTAAGGAAACTGCAGTAGGGGGGACATTAGTTTAAAATGAAATGCATAGCCGCCTTATGTGTCTGGTTTTTGCTATCAAAGATGTAGATGTTTTCCTTATTTTTCTTTTCTTTTTTTTTTCTTTTTCTTCTTTTTTTATATAGGTTTGAAATTGAATAACATGATGTCAGAATGTATTGGGTTTGAAATATCAATCAGGGATGCAACACTTTGAAATTACCTGTCCCTTCACATGGTGTTTATGTACACTGACAAGTTAATAACAGATGATTTATGAAATGGTGTCATATTTTGGAAATCAATATTCTAATAATCCCATAAGCTTAAAGGACTTGAATCCCTCAATCTGTAATGTTTCAGACCCTCATGGGTAGAATATATTTTAGTATTTTAAAATGAACTAAAATGCTGAAATCTTGCTGCTAATTTTTAAAATTTTTTCTTCTTTCTCTTAATTCTTTTTTATTTTCTGAACTCGCCTAATCTCTGTGTGACCTCTAACACCAAGCCGTTGTTACGTTTCTAGAGACTCACTACAATCTGTGTGATCTCTACCTTTATTCTGTACAATCCAGGTATTGGTGTCACTGGTCCACTTCTTTCTGCTGACTATATGTTCTACTCTACACTACTTCTGACTACTTCATGTGAAGACACAAGACTCTAATGACAGTATATTGCAAATTCTTCTCCTTATATACTAATACACAAGGACAATTACATTACAGTGATTCCTTAAGCAAGTCAGAGATATTGAAGCCAATTAACAGAATTAAGACATATTGCAGGAGACCTTTAACACAATTAGACCAAGGCTGATTTAAACTTTAACTAGAAGATGAAGCCATAAATGAAGTTATTCAGTCCTGAAAACATCCTGCAGAACTTTAATGTAATTTTAACTTGGACATCTAAATACATTTATTATACACTGACATCTGACTTGATTTATGTAGAAGTTTAATGTAATTTACTTAAATATTCACTTAATATAATTTTAGGACATCTAAATATAATTTAATTACATATAACTTGAACTAAAATAGGGATTTTCTGAAATTAAATTTGGCCATGAAATCACCTCTATGATACATCCCTGGGGCCCTTTTAAATATGTCCTCATATTTACCATGAAATCACCGTCACTAATTGGGAGTTTGCTTATAAGGCCAATATCTTGTACATAAATTGAATATTGAATGATAAGCATTGGTAAGGACATTATATTTAAAAGCAGTATGGAATAATGATAATACTAGTATGTATATTACAATACTTCACATTTTGAAGGGAAGATATTGAATAAATTTAGTTTTATGCAGTATTATTTAAGCATTTAAGGGTGCATATAAGAAATAAAATATATGTATCATTACTATTACCATAATAACATGTAATATTACATTCATGAAGAATTGAAAAACAGTTATATAGCACATATCTATATTTACACATTACAAGCTAAGGTATACATTGCATTTAACATTTGTATGTATCAGTTCCATATGTCTAAATAAACTTCTCTACAAATATATACATGTACCAATACTGAAATGGTATAGTGGGAACCTCTTTGTCCAGCTATCCCTTGTAATTTATTGTAAATGCACAGCAACAATATCAATCAATTCAAGCATTTTGATATGTTTTGGATAAACTTTTTAACTTATTCTTATTTGTCTCCCATTTTGGAGATATTTACTCTGAGCCACTGTTGTGAGGAGTGATTGTCATTGGAGTTATGAAACCATGATGTTCTACAAAGAAGTGTGCTTCGTAAGGGTGTTGTAGTAACTTTTTGAGGTACCAGGCTACATGAGGCAAGACACTGATAGTTGAGGGCAATGGGCAATCTTCATTTGTTTTTACATTTGTAATGTGAATGTCGTCCCATTCCAAAAGAATTGTGGGTGCAACTACACCTTGGACTTGTATATTTTTGAAGACAGTAGTTGCCTCTATTTTCCAGTTGTGTGGACAGGCTGACAGTTTAGTCAGAGGGAAGGTAATGCATGAATCAACAGTGACTAATTCTAATGAGAGGATGGGATGCATGTTTTTGTTGCATATGTATTTTCTACATTTGATGACAACTAGAAACACAATGATAGCAAGCCAGATTATACCTTGAAATAAAAACAACATGTCATACAGAGTTAATTCTGTATGAGTGGCATTTTTGTTTGCTATGGGAAAGGGAGTTGTATAAATGAATGAGGGAATAGATGCTGCTCTAGCTGTCTGTAAGGTGAGGATTGTAGTGGACAAAACTTTGAGTTTGTATGTGAAACCTAGAATGCTAAGGAAGGAAATTGATGCCATGACAACAGCTATGCATGAAAGTATAGTTTTCCAGTCTTCGAAAATATCTTGAGGTTGTACTGGAATATGCCCTGACAAGATAGGCTCAGCCAATGTGCGGAAAATAGTGCTATCTTGTTTCGCAGCCTCTGCTACACGTTTCAGACTTACATGAGTCAGTTCATCTTGAGCAATTATGTGAGAAAAGTTATGTTGAAATATTTGCAACTTTGGAATAACAGTCTGAGGAGATTCTTCAAAAAGGGTATCAGCTGCCAAGTCTGAAAATTGTTCTAAATCAAAGAAATGTTGAAGGACGGCGAGATTGACAGCATGTAAGATAGTGGAAGTGTTGTGATCTTTCTGGCAAGACGAAGTGGCTGGGATCATAAAAGTTTCATCCTGCACTGAACAGGAACATGGGATATTAGCAATGCAGTGCACACATCCTGGAATTACATATTTTGTTTTGGGACAATTAATGGACACATTGTATGTGTTTAGGATGAGAATCTGGTTGTTTTGTAATGGTACTAAATTTGACAAACGTTTACTTAAAAGTCTGAAATTACATTTGTCTTTGATAGCAGTTTTGTTGCTATTGTACACTGCCATGATACATGAACTTTCCTTGCGTATTGTCAATCTTGTCATGAAACAGACTTGAATATTTTCTCCTAAACAAAGGGGTTGAATTTCTTTTGATAGATGGAAATGATAGTTGTTGTCTAAACTTATGGCAATAAGGTTTGGATAATCTAAAAGTTGTGATGAGTAATTCAGACTGTGGTTGATTGGTACAGGATATGTTTGCACATTATAAAGGGTAAAAAGTTGCTGAAGTGGTGAAAGGGGGACCTTGAGTGTAATCCTGACAGTTTTGTCATGCCTAGTTAATGCTATTTGACCTGCTGAGTAATAATATCTTAAGTCCAAAGATGCAATGTTCTGATATCCTCCCAATTCATGGCTAATATTTTGCAGTGTTTTTGTAAGTATATGTGGAGAAATGATAGATGGTGACAGCTTGCCGTGGATTAATTCATCAAAACCAATTAACATGTTCTCTATTCTGTTTGCAATCTTAGCTGCTAGGGTGGATTGTTGCATAAGTTTTGCCATAGTCCTAAAGGTAAACTGTAACTCTTCTTCTACTATTTTCACATCTCCTCCTAAAGTCATAGCTAAGTCATGATTATTAGTAATTGCCTTGACCATGTTATCTAGTCGGGAATTTTGTAAAGCTGTTGCTGAAGAAAAGGTATGTGCTAACCGTGCAAAAGATTGGAGTGCTTTTTGTTGCCTCTCTTGTAGTATGTTTACATGTTGTATGACACGATTTACATCTGACTCTGTTGCTGTACCGAAGAGAGATTTACTAATTGAACCTATAAATGGAAGAACTGATCTCTTATGCCTTGCATTTGGCAAGATCCTTTCGATTCGTTCCACTAGATGTTCGATGTTCTTTTCTGTTTCTACAAATATCCTCTTTGATTCTCTTAAAGCCTTATCTATTAAACTACATGTCTTTTTACTATGATGCTTTAGTGAGCAAGATAAATTGAATAGAGGTTGAACTAATACATGTGGTAACTGAACTTCAAAAGTATGTAACCAGTAATCTGTAGCAACCATCATTTTTGTTTTTTTCTCAAAGAGAACCCCATAATTTACCCGATGTAATGTTTCAGCTTTCACTGGCGTTAATGTTGCCAATATGGTGATGCCTATCAGTATATACAGCAGCCTAAAAATTGCATGCTCTTGGGTCTGGGTTGACTGTGTCCTTTCCTTGCAAAAACATCCTTTGGTACCTGAAGAAAGATGAGTGAAATAATAGGATTTGCCGCCTACAATAACATTGGTGCCTGCACCACTGTGAGTATTTGGCTAAAGAATGAAAGACAGGAGGGTATAGATGGTACCTTAGTTTGTTTATGCCTGGCTAGGTTACAGTCTTGGGGGTTTGTACAACATGCACTTTGTAACTTTACGATTCTATCTAGTGTTACTAATTGCCGATAACCCTAGTAATTTCTCCTTCTGTGTACCTGCCCTATTTACTTGTGTGTACAGATGTAGCTTCTACTTCTTTAACCTGACAACTGCAGGTCTTTTCCTTACTTTGCCCTTGAAAGTTTTGGTATTGTGAAACTCTCTTTTCATTTGTGCTGGTACCATTTCTTCATGTACCCATTCTGTCCTACGTATATCCTTAAATTTTACCCTATAAACATGGCCCGTTTTGTAGTGACTGCACTCAAGAATTTTTTCTATTTGTTTCACATTTCTGTTCTGTTCTTGTGGTTGATTTGTAACATTTGGTTGGTTTTCCTGGTTTCTTATTGTTTGTCTTTCCTCAGGTTCATGGTATGGTTTTAGTCTGTTAGCATGCACAGGACCCTTTTGTTTGTTGTTATCACATCTTCGGAGAAGGAAGTTTGTGGGTCCTGTTTTTCTTAGAATCCTGTAAGGTCCTGTATATTCTTTGTGCAGCTTCTTTTTCAGTCCTACTGGAACTGCCGTGTTGTGTAACAGCACTAAGTCTCCCACTCCAAACTTTGGTTCTTTAGCTCTTTTATCATACCGTTTTCTGTTGGCTTCACTGGCTTGCAGTTTGTTCTTTTCTGCTACTTCTCTGCCCCATTCTAGTGTTTCTAAATGTTCTGCCACATATTCTTTAATGGAACTTGGCAGTTTATTTCTGGGTGCCATTTTCAAATCAAATGGTGTCCTCATTTCACGTCCGTACAGCAAGAAATATGGGGAGAAGCCTGTGGCTGTTCCAGGTGTTTTGCGATAAGCCATTAGGATGGACGGGAGGACTTTTGGCCAGTTGGTTTGTTTCTTGTCTGCATATGCCCTAAGAGTTTGTCCAATGAAACCATTTGTTCTTTCACAGACAGCATTTGTTTGAGGATGGTAACTACTAGTGAAAACCTGCTTGACTTGGAACAGTTCAGAAATAGCTTGTACCAGCTTTGATCTGAAATTTTGACCTCTATCTGAAACAAGGGAGCGTGGTGCACCATATCGAGTGAAGATATGAGTATACAGAACTTCTGCAACTTCTTTGGCATTTTGAGTATACAAAGGAAATGCTTCTGGGTATTTTGAAAATGATTCAACTACTAGCAAGATATACTGGTAACCTTCTTTTGTTTTCGTCAAGGGTCCAAGTATATCAATGTGCCATCTCTCCATGACATCTGAGACAGGTAGAGGCTGCATAGGTGCTGGGCGAGCATGGTAATGTCTTTTCGACCTTTGACAGGTGTCACATGACTGAATGTAATTTTGGATGTCTTTGTACATTCCTGGCCAATAGTAATGCAATCTAATTGCATCAAGAGTCCTGTCAAAACCTTGATGAGCTCCGCCTGCTGGTGTATCATGGTATGCTTGTAGAAGTTCTTTTCGATAACCTGGAGGCACTACAAGTAGTTGTTTTGTTCTTCCCTCATTGTTCTTTCTTTCATTTCTGGGTTGGTACAGGTAATGAAGCACACCTCCTTCATCTAGCATGAATTTGTTTTTGTGGAATTCTTGTTGGGCTGAATGAGGGAACTTGTTTGATTTGATATTTTCTATTATTTCTCTAATATCTGAGCACTGATACTGTGCCTTTTTAAGGGCGCCATCTATTTGAGCTATAATACAAGGGGCTTCTGTCTGATATATAAATGTTATTTCATGTAAATCTTTAAGCATTTTGCTTGTTTCTACGGTAACAATGTCTGCCTTGTGGAATTTGTCCTCAATGTCTTGTTCTTCTGGGTTTTCTGGATAAGTTTGCCTTGAAAGACAGTCGGCAGGATTTGTAGCGCCCTTTGTATAAACAACTTCAAAGTCAAAATCTTGAAGATAGATAGACCATCTCTGGAGCCTTTGGTTGGATGACTTTTTACTATTTAACCACTTTAATGGTTGGTGATCTGTGTAAACTTCAAATTTCTTGTTTGCAAGAAAATGTTCATATGCCTTTATACCTTCAACTAGAGCAAGGCATTCTAATTCCGAAGGGGAAAGGAAGCGCTGCTGCTCCAGTCTACTTAAGGCTCTTCCTCCATATGCAATAGCATGCTCCTTATTATGCTCATCTTTCTGGCTAAGCATATACCCAATTGCTGTACCTGAGGCATCGGTTGTCAGTTTAAAAGGTTTCGAAACATCCGGAAATGCCAAAATTGGAGTAGTTGTTAAAGCTTGCTTCAGGTGTTGGAATGCCTTTTCACACTCACTCGTCCATTCAAACTTTTGGTCTTTTCGGGTTAAAACGTGCAGAGGTGTTGCAATTTTAGCATAGTCTTTGACAAATTTTCGGTAATAGTTTGTGAGGCCTAAGAAACTACGTACCTGTGAGACTGTTTTGGGGGTTGAAAAAGACTTAACTGCCTCAATTTTTTGTTGGTCTACTTGTATTCCTTCTTTTGATAAAACATGGCCTAAAAAGTGGATTTTCTTTGAGGCAAATTTGCATTTTGCAGGTTTAAGAGTTAGATTTGCTGCTTGAAGCTTTTGGAAGACAAGTTCTAAATGGTACAAATGTTGGTCAAATGTCTGGCTGAAAACTAAAATATCATCAATGTAGGCAAGTGCGATTTTCCAATTTAAATCCTGCAATATTTGTGACATGATCTGTTGATAGGTTGTACCCGAATTCCGAAGGCCGAAAGGTAAGCGTTTGAATTGGTATTGGCCATTGTGAGTGACAAAGGATGTTTTCTCTTTGGTCAGTGGGTCCAAGGGTATCTGCCAGTATCCAGAGGCCATATCAAGTGAAGAATAGAACTTAGCTTTTGCTTCTCCTACGGTCTCGTGGATGTCTTCTAACCGTGGTAGTGGCCAGCTTATTGGTTCAGTCACACTGTTTAATCTTCTGTAGTCCACTGCAAATCTATACGTTCCATCTTTCTTTTGCACTAAAACCACTGGTGCAGCCCACTGAGAGGTAGAAGGTTCTATGATGTCATTGTCCAGCATCTGTTGTGTTTGTTTGAGGGTCTCTTGTCTCTTTTCTGGTGTTTGTCTATAGAATCTTTGTCTCTGTGGTGGTGCGTTTCCTGTCTCTATTTTGTGAGGGGCTACATTTGCTTTACCCAATTCCGAGAGGTCCGTGGCAAAAACAGAGCGGTATTTACCTATGAGGTCTGATAATTGGTATTTTTGATCTTCAGTTAAATCTGCATTTTGTAAATCTATGCCTATGCTTTCTGCTATTTTCACTTTGTCTTCACCCCACTTAACTCTCTGTTTTGAAGGACCGTCATCATTCTGGATTGTTTGCATGATACATGTATCCACAATAGCTATTTCATCTGACTGTTTCTTTTCTTTTTCATTGCAAGTTGGAGCACCCATCTCTTTATGGACTTCCGTTTTCTCTTGTAAAGCTGAAACACTGTCTTCATCTATGTGGTATCCTTTTGCTAACACTTCCCTTTTGGATATTTTGATTGTTTTATTTGTTGGATTATATACCCTGCACAAAACCTTGCCATTATTCATACTGACAACACACCTTGAAGTGAAATACTTATTCCCTGCTGGTTCTAATAAGAACGTTTTACACTTTGCATTCTTGTGTCTTGATATTTTGAGGGGAACTAAGCTTTCAGATTGGGGAGGTATGGTAGTATCTGAAACAGGTCTGGCCATTCCAAAATGTTGTTGTTGGTGAGTAGGAATTGTTATGCTGTCCTTGAAAGTGAGGGTTTTAGAACTGAAGTCCATACATGCTGAATTATTCTGTAGGAAATCAATACCTAAGATGACATTCCTTGGTAGACGTTCAAGGACATGAAATTTGTGATGAAAGGTGGTATTATCAATGGAAAAAGACAGCATGATGCAACCAAAGATTGGGTGATTTTCACCGCCTACACCTCTTACAGTTTTCAGAAATGAAGGTTGATAACTGACATCGGGACACAGTTTAGATACTAGATTTTTAGAAATGCATGATACAGAAGCACCTGTGTCTACAAGAGCATTGAATTGAAGTTTACCTACACTAATTTCTACCAAGTTGTGTTCCAATGGATTACCTTTTAACAAGGCTGAAATGTCTATTTGAGGTTGTTCCAAAATTTTGTTTGAATTGACTGATTGTTTATTGCTGTGCACGTATCCCTAATGTTGTTTACTTAAACACACTCTAGCAAAATGATTTGCTTTGTGACATTTGTGACAAAATTGACCTTTTGCTGGACATTTGTGATGAGCTAATGGTTCCCACTTACCACAGTTTCTGCAATAGTCTGGTTTGTTGCTGCGTGGTCCATTGTTTTTTTGTCTGGACTGGTTGGACTGTTGACGAGGTTGCTGAGTCTGTTGATACCTTGCTTGTTCATTATACGGCATTTGGGTCCTGCTGTTAGATTCTAGTTGTGCTGGTTGAGTGGTCTGCTGGGCTGGGTAGCTGAACTGCTGGGCTGGGTGAATAAATTGTTGGGCTGGGTAGGTGAACTGCTGGGCTGGGTAACCGAATGGCTGGGCTGGTTGAATAAACTGCAGTGCTGGGTAAATATACTGCTGTGGTGGGTAACTAAACTGCTGCAGCGGTTGACTGAAAGGTTGTGGCTGTTGACTTAACTGCTGAGGTTGTTGACTGATCTGTTGTGGTTGTTGACTGAACTGCTGGGCTTGGCTGGAGTAAATTTCTCCTATTGTTTCCTGATCCACTTTCTTGTCATTCAGGTTTGTGGACATTATTGCTGCTTCAGCTAATGCAGCTGCCTCTTCTAGTTCTTGTGGGGAATTTGTCTGTTTTTGAATTACAAATTTCTTGATTTCTGGGAGCAATGTTGGAATGATGTACTGTGACATCTGATCTTCTGGTATGTGTGCTTGGTTGGCTAAAGTTCTTTTCCTTGTTATAAAGTCCAAAACTTTTTCATGAGGTGCCTGTACCATGTTCTGTAATGCTGCAATTTTGTCATAAGCGTGAGGATGAGGAGAGAATCTTGACTGGAATGCTCTCTGTAACTGTTCATAGTTTTCTTGAATGTCCTGTGACAATTGTTCATGCCACTCCTCTGCTACTCCATCTAAATAGAGAGGAAAATGATGCACCTTTTCTTGCTCATTCCATTGTTTAGCTGTACAAAGTTTGTTATAGCGTGATATCCATCGTGCAGGATCTTCTTTTCCCGTAAATAGTTGTAGAGGGACTCCTAGTTGAATTTCTGGTTGTGCTCTTACTCTTACTTCTTGCGGTTGGGGATCAGCTCCTGGGTGGACTTGCTCTTGTTGATTCATGATATTTCTATTTCGTAGCTGTCTGATTATGTTGTTTTCTGGTACACTTGACATCTAGCGAGAGGTACTTTGGGGATCTTCAGGCTCCACCATGTAACACCAAGCCGTTGTTACGTTTCTAGAGACTCACTACAATCTGTGTGATCTCTACCTTTATTCTGTACAATCCAGGTATTGGTGTCACTGGTCCACTTCTTTCTGCTGACTATATGTTCTACTCTACACTACTTCTGACTACTTCATGTGAAGACACAAGACTCTAATGACAGTATATTGCAAATTCTTCTCCTTATATACTAATACACAAGGACAATTACATTACAGTGATTCCTTAAGCAAGTCAGAGATATTGAAGCCAATTAACAGAATTAAGACATATTGCAGGAGACCTTTAACACAATTAGACCAAGGCTGATTTAAACTTTAACTAGAAGATGAAGCCATAAATGAAGTTATTCAGTCCTGAAAACATCCTGCAGAACTTTAATGTAATTTTAACTTGGACATCTAAATACATTTATTATACACTGACATCTGACTTGATTTATGTAGAAGTTTAATGTAATTTACTTAAATATTCACTTAATATAATTTTAGGACATCTAAATATAATTTAATTACATATAACTTGAACTAAAATAGGGATTTTCTGAAATTAAATTTGGCCATGAAATCACCTCTATGATACCTCACTAAATAAAACAGCTGTCAACAGCAGTGTCACCAAAGATTTCACTCACTTGCTGTCAGCTCATCACTGTGCAAGCTGATGTTGGCCTCTTGAAAAGTCTGTTTTTAGCTGATTGGCATATATGATTACCTTTAAGAGCCCAATGGCTTTTAAACTCAGCTGGAGCAGATTTCACTTAAGAACTTCAGACACAAATTGTTCTAAGGTGGAAATTTTTAGTGAAGTTTATCTCAAAACAAATCAGTAGTGATCCAGATGATCTAGACATTGTACCTGGTTTTATAAAAATGAAAATGGCTTTTATATGGCGTGAAAATGAAACCATTGTACATATCCTATGAAAGGAAAGTCAAATTTTAAATGTATATATAGGCCCTATTTTCCACACCTGTTCTCGCACAGTCTGGCTTCAGTTGTCTTTGTTTTTGCACATGTTCCCATAAGTCTTTTGAGCAGCAGATACTCAGCATTTTTAGTGGACAGTGCACTGCTGATTTATTCAGAACAGTGAAACATACCCAAATTGCAGTTCTAAAGATGAGACCATGCTTTTCGTCTGCCGTTCTTTAGTATTGCTGACCCCCTGGATGTAACCTGTCAAACTAACAGGATAAGTGCCACTCGGCAAACCTCTAAGTACTGATCGTTGGTTACACGATATTCTGCTCTCCTGATGAGTGGAACGAAAGCAAAACTAAATGATATTTCACCTCAGGACTTTTTTTTTCTGGCATCATGTCTTATGAGGTGAATTCCAGGCCCAAGGATTTAAAATATTTTGGACATTGTAAATTTGAATTTTTGATGTATTTTAGATATGAAACTTTGATCCAAATGAGAAGATTATTAAATAAGTCAGCACATCCAAGTAAAGTACCCAGTAAGATAACTGCATTCTGGGGGTGGGGGTGGGGGGGGGGGGGGTCGGGGGGCCCTGACCCCCCCTCCCCCCTTTCAATTTCTGGTAAAAAACATCAATGGTCCCCTGTTGGAATTAGAATTTTGACTAGCTGAATATCATAGTTCCAAATGGCGTTGTTCCCCCTCAAAAATAACAAAATTTTTCAGGGCCCTTAAGCGGGCCCCGCACCCCACACCAAGGGGAGGGGGAGGGGTCAGCTTCACATCCATGGACCACCCTTAATTCAAATAATCCTGGATCCACCAATATTAAACATATGCTGAAATAAAATCTTACAGTATTATTGCCTTTTGTCAGGCAACATATTTCACCCCTTAAATAAATAGCTGGTAATAAAACTTAATGCCAGACTGTTTGTGGAGACCCTGATAAACTGATAAGTAAGCAAAATTAAAACCTTTATCATAAAACCAGACCACCATGGGGACAGAACAGCTGTACTGAACGAACCATGACAATGGCTTCATTTGCCTGGAAATACATTTAATCCATTCTCAGTGTATCCCTGTGTATCACAAGCGTGACTTAAGTAGATTCATATTCAGACACCCTTTTTTTGGTTGGAATGTCATAACATCTCATCGATTATTGCTGTTTTGTAACAACATGCTTGAATGAATTCAGTTGTTGGCACCTGAATGCAGACAATCTTGGCAGAAAGTTGACAGTTATTTAATGGGCATGATACTATAAAGTGTTGTCAATGAAACATGACACTTTTTGTATTATCAAAGTCTGTATATGCACTTGAGATTTTAAAGGATGGGTTAATATGCATGTTTAGAGTAACAATATTTTGATGTATGATGTAGGCAGAAATAAATGTTAGATAAAACTGTCAATATTAGAAAAAAAATGGATATATGTACATGTACACAGTCACATACATTTAACACTATACTGTAAGCTTATATACCAGTCAACTAATTTTTTTTTTCTTATCTATTACTTCTGGAGACATTTTTCAGAGAGGTGATATATAAAGCTGTCAGTTTGTAATTTTAAACTGATAACAGGACACCTCAGGTGTTATGATACTTTTACAGCCATATAAGTTGCTGATAACCCACTGGTTTGCACATATTGAAGATTGTGTTCACAACCAGAAAAACCTACAGTTTGACCTAAACTGGGAATAGCATGACTGACCTCACTAAAGGACCATATCTATTATGTAGGGACCCCCCCCCCCCACCCCCCTTGATAATTTGCCTTGAAATTTTAAATCTCATGTTTAGACATTTGTTTTTGTTTAAGAGAAATTTTATTGTCTATAGGACAATAATGATTGAAAGAAAATATTATTGCTAAGAGTGAACATGTATGTTGAGGCATTGAACTTAAACTTTTCATCTTTTGAGCCTTTAAGCACAAAACTGACTCGTTACAACTAATTAATACAGAAAACACATTTAGTGACTCTTTAAAAATGATTTACTTTTTATCATAAATTTCACTTCAGTTAAGCCAATTCTTGTCCAAGTACATCTGGATGTGAACACACCCCAAGGCGCTATATTACCCCGAGGTCCTTTATCAGCGAGAGGGTCTAGTACTATTGATGTGTTTGTAGATGATAAAATGCATATCGACTATACACGTGTACCTTGGGTTTTAAAGTTACAAACTATATCTTAGTAGCTTAAGTATAATTTGTAAGATGGGACCGCTTAAGTTAAGAGTTGAAATCGTGAAGTTTCTTGGTATGACGGTTGTTAATTTCTCGAGGTCAATTTGATCCAGATGGTAATTGGTCCATCTTTTATTTTAATTTTATTTTTTAAGTTGGGTCAAAAGTTGAAATATCAATAATGCAAAAAGCCAACTGAAAAATTAACAAAGTGGCAATGGTGAAGAAACCAGAATTTATCATATGAAATTAACTTTCAAGCCAGCAAGCTTTTAGATCAGTGTGTGATAGCTCAGACCAATATACCTCTTTTACTTTGATTTCTTTTTTTTTCAAACTTAATCAATGTTCTACCCCTTTTTTATCAAGATATTATGAGCTTTTAATTAAGACTGTGAAGAGGATGTTAGTTGAAGGGATAGAACTTGGCTTAATGACTGTCAGCACAAATTTACTGTCTCACAACGAACATAATATCCTAACAGTACAGCTGTACCAATATAACATGACATAAACTGTTATTATCAACTTCTGCCTAAATATTAACAGCAGGAAGCAGACAATGTAAAAAAAGGGGTGAAAAGTATCCAGTAGCATAATTATGTATAATTACGGACTACGTTACATGATAGAATTATCATAAGTCTGATAAGTGTATTGGTACAGCTGTATTCCTAAGCTGTATGGCTTATATGTAATGTTCGATATAAATATTAAGTTCTCAGTATGTACAAGACTTAGTGATATGTACATGTAAAAACAATGTTTATTACAGGTAAAATACCCTGTCCATTTTCATCCATTCCAATTTACAAAAAAAAAAAATATATATATATATATATATATATATATATATATATATATATATATATATATATATATATATATATATATATATGTTATCTTTGTGGGCAGTCTCTTGACAAACTGTCCCCTTATTTTTTTTTTTCTCCGTTCTGGTCTGTTAACGTATGCCATTAAAGCCCACTTGACTCTAATTTCATACCCATTAGCACAAATAATTAGACAGAGAGTGAACTTGTCTTTTAGAGTGCCAAGCAACCCTGACATATAGTGGACAGTGTATGGCCATTACATGGGTGATTATAAGTAATGGGAGGGGTCACTGATAGCCGGTGTCCATAATAATCTTAAAATCACCATTTTTAACAGAAGAACCTACTTATATCTTATCTATAGTAGCTGAAGTATCCAATATGTGATGGAGAATTCATTCAAAAGGGTCGCAAATTCTGTGCTGGTTCCTTTAATAGAAAAAAAATACTAGATAAGAAAAAAAATGTGGAAGGTACAATTTCCTCTGGACACACACGTAGTTAAGTGGTGAGATGAACAATGAGAAAGGTTCAATAAAGTTCAAACCAAAGTGAAAACTGATGTGTTTTGCTGGTATCATTATTCTCACACAGTGCTGCTCTTGCAAATAGAAAGAATAGTCTTGCCGTGGACACCATCATTATAGTTTTTTTTTTCCAAACCACCTGAGTCACCTCCCCCCAAATTACCTTGGTCAACTATTTCTGAACAGGGATTATGTTGTACCTAATGTATTGATTTGTCTAATTAGAATAATAATCTATTAAAAAAGACATTGCGAAGATAGAAAGAGAACTTTAGTAAAATGAAAAAAAAAAGACTTACACAAGGCATGGACATAATAAGAGGTTATTATGTCCATGCACAAGGGAAGCCACACAATATGTGATATATTGCAGTGGCAGATGAGTGATGGTACAATTTTAAGAGGTACCTGGAAGGTTTAAATCCTATATTTTTCATAAATATGTATTGACTTAGAAATCTATAATAATAATTGTTATATAAATAATAATGTTAAATTTAAGTCTGAAATATGAATATGTACTTGAAGATCAAATGAATAAAATACTTATCAACAAGCAGCTCTCTGTTAACTTAATTAGAAACTAAAACCTGAGACCTAGTGAATTTTCTGATTTCGACCAAATTATCACCAAAATTGTATTAACTGACTGTAAAAGCAGGGGATTTGTTAAAGAAAAAAGAAGTAATTTTATAGATTGAGAAAACATGACCAAAAGGAAAGAGAACATGCACTTAATGCAAGACTAAAGCTACCATAAAAAGAAGGAACAAAATGAATATAATGGCCGGGTAAGATTTCAATTATTTCCGACATTATATTTACATAGGATATAACAGTATGCAAGCCCATGTTCTTGAATGGTTGTAATAAAGCCATACACAGGTTAAAGTGTGCATGAATTCACATTAATGTAAACATTTGTATTCAGGTTCACAGTCGGTTGCCTTTCACCCTTGGTTACTTTTCATAATCAGCTGAGAAATTGTGATGAATCCAACAGACTATAATTCTACGGCGTTTGATTCCACTGTGGTTTTATTGCCTCAGGTTTAAAAAAATGAGGAAAGTAGGGGGAACAAAACTTTTCTGAAAGTGGGGAAATTATTTGGACAAAAGCTGTCAAAACTGTTATCTTATGCAGGTACACTACCCTTTTTTAAGGCTTTGTGAAAAGAACAAACTATTCAATTATTTCTTCAGGTTCGAATGAAAAACAGAATACTACACGCACACTGCCATTCAATATGATCTCACAGCTTATGCCCCTGAGGGCAAATGTATGAATATGGTCAAAGGGTCCATTTAGACCCCATTGACCCCATAGTGTCTATGGCCATTTACAGTTTGTGCACTTAAACGGACAGCTCTTTTATGTCCAGCCTGTTGTCCTGTTTCAATATCCTAGGGTTTTAAGTCCTTTTAACTATATGATTGATTTAATAGGCCCATGCAGACCTTTGGAAATAAATGTATAAATCCTCTTTTCCATTAGATGAACATCAGTTGAGGAGAGGACCATAGTCGGCAGTGTTTGCACCATTGATTAATGGATGTCATGCTGTTAGGTTATTCTTCATTCACACTGCTGGAACATGATTATTCAGATATTCTTTTTTTTTTTTTTTGATGACATTGCCTTCTTCATTGCCTTCCCCACCCCCGCAATTTTTAAACTTCAGGATGAAAGCAAAGTTAAGTGATGCAATTGACTCATTTACTTCCCACTTCAAGCACGATTCTTTGAAAATAAATCCAAAAGAACCAAACAATTAACAACAGATCATTGCACAAAAAAGATTTATTTCTATGCCAATAGTTCACAGTAGATCATGATTCATCTGTGTGAAAAGAAAAGACAAGGATGTGATATGCAGTACGGAGTACTGGTATTCCGTACCAATGCACATGGCGGTAATACTAGAAAGCAGTAAGGAAGTGAGGAGTGCAGGATTGAAATTTCAGCACTGAATAATACAGACAAATTACACCTGAAAAGTTATGTAATTGTAAATTTATACAGTATTTGAACTGATCATTGGACATCTTGGAATGCTTAAAGTATATATATCTTAAATCACTCTCAATGGCAAAAATGGTTGCAACTATTTTTTCTAGTTTTTATAATTATCACATCTAAATATGCAGCAGTTCTACAGATTCTAGGTAGTAAATCTATCACATATAATATGATATATATGTATATATACAATCTTTTCTTTATGTACAAATGGACGGATCTTGATAAGGATCTCGATTTGCAAACCAGTTGGTTCACGTAAATCTTAATAATTCAACTATGACATCATAGATTACATAAGTATGGCATTTTGCACTCCATGATTATCTGAATTATGCATTGGCACCAATTAAATACTCATAAAATTGATCACAGAAATCTGCTTTCACCTTCCCTAAATCTGATTATCAATGCTATTACTGTGATTGTTCATGCGATTAATGGATTTTATGAAAGGCACACAAAAGCAGTCCACAATGGTAAAACTCAGTATAAAGAGGAGAAGCTCGGTAAGTGTTACACAGCCCTGATAACTGTATAAATGCTTGTCGATTTGTTTAACCCCATTGACTGCACTAAAGACAGAATACAAAGACACCTGATATAACTGAATGTTCTCGTGGTTACCTGGCTAAGTGTTTTTTGTCAGCGTGTGATGGAAACTAGGAGTAATTTTATCGATATTTCATCCAATTTTCTGACTGATTGGCTACTGCTACATTTTTAATAGCAAAGCGTGTGCTGCCTGGTGGGTTTATCAGCCTGACAATTGCTCCATTCAGTATTAATGTTTGTGTATCCAGGTCTGGCTTCTGAAGCCAGTCATTGTGAACACATTCTTGGGATGTAGGGAAAATGGGTTCCTGATGCAGGCCCATGCCTTGTATTCTCTTTAGACACCTGAGGTTGTGGTTTGCGGTATGTTAATTGTGTAAAACTAGTGGAGCATATTATTAAAAATGTAAACCTAACCTCTGAATTTTTAACAGGCACTTGAGTCAAAAAACGTGCCAAAAGTATCACATATAATGCCATGCACCCCCCCCCCACTCCCCACCAAAGTTATACAAGTGAAAAAGTACCTACATGTCAAAATCAACCTTGTTCTCATGATCTAAAAGACAATACACACAGTGCAATGTCTATAGAAAAAAGTCATTTTACCTACAGTCAAGTGAGAAAAATTGCCTTGATACTTTTAAATCACGATGAATGAGTTCCAGCAGATAATGAACCACAGCGTCAATGCTGCCAAGCTGTTAACAGGTAATACGAGCTTGGTCTGGTCAGTGATACTCAATTAAATTAAAAAAAATGCCCATGAAACTGAGCATAAAAATGTTCTCCCATTGAGCCTTGGCAATGAAAATGGTCCCCTGGTCCCGAAAAAAATGTATTAGCAACAGCAGACAAGCACTTGAGCAATGTGAGCTGGTCTATAACTGTACCTGCATATATCGTATTACACCGTCAAAGTTTACAAATGCTAAACGCCATATGCAGGAGAAGATTAATTGCTGGGTGGCAATGAATAAAATCGTCACTAGATCCAAGTTTTTGTGTGTGAATCCTGTATGAGTCTGGCAGAAAAAAAAACACAGTTAGTATGAGCTCAATGTAGGAATTCCAGTCCTAGTATAGAAAGTGTCTGCGACGATACGCGTACGTCCGAATTGAGGCTTCTTAATTTCTTCCTTCTTGATCACGTCCTCTAGTCGCCAGCCATATTCCCATGAACTCAGCAGGGGGTATGAGTATTTCTTTTCTGGGATGGCTTGATGGTATCTCTGGTTCAAATACTGATATCTGCCCCTTCCCTCCTTGGTGAAACCTTGGTATAAAAGTTCTCTGGTTTTTGGACTAACTGGGCGCATTTCGACTAAAACGGCATCGGGGTTTTCAGCTGCTAGCTTGGCATAATTAAAGCTGTAATCTGCTTTCTTTTTGTGGTACTGCCTTGGCTTAATCTTTGGTAGTCTCTTTTGGAGATCTTCGTTTACTTTTGGAGCGTTGTCGATTTTCTTACGATTCACCTCATACTGGCGCGATTTACCTTCTGTTGTCGATTGTCCTCGGAGTTTGGCGAACCACTGCAAACGAGCCAGTTCTTCTTTGGTTATAGACTCTTCCCAGAATTTCTGAGCTTGAGTGTTGGCCATATACCTCGCCATGGTTGCAAATGGCTTGGACACTTAATCTGAAGCCTTGGTGTCAATGAAAAAGGACGCCGTTCCTTTTCTTTTGGGCTTCCCCACGCAACTGCAGCCAGGTAGAAACTACACTTTGCGATATCAACGTCGCTAAGGCAACAAAGGATGTGACGTCAGAATCACGCTGTTGGTCAACACGTACGAGATTGACCGAGACTCAAAATTGCTCCAAAATGGCACCCTTTCCTGAGGAAGTTGATGTTTTTACCATTCCCCACTCTCGAATGAAGCAGTTGGTGCATAAGTATTGCGATATGGTAAGTATAAGCATACTATTCCCTACAATGCCTCTTATATATTGTCTGTTTTGATGTTCTGTTAAACGGAGTGAATAACTCGAAGAGACGCACTGCGAATGATTTCAGAAAATACTGTCAGTTTTAGATATCTTTCCACTTTCAGTGTATGGTATATTTATTTCGTTAAAAGCCAGTTTAGAGCAGTTTTTATTTAGACACTTGGTAAACTTCATTTCAAGATATTGTGTGTTGTTTAAAATGACATGATCAGGATAGTAATGATAAACACTGAACTTGGAAGTCGAGCCGTGTCCGAGTCACAGTAGATCAGAAGAAAAGTAGGTCATGTTTTGGATCGTCGTGATGCAGAATGCAGTGCCTTGTTAAAAGTGTCAGGCAGTATCACCTGGGCTATTAATATACACGATAGCCTGGTTTCATCAGTCAGTTCAACTCTTTGCACAGATTGCATCTGTATGAAATATCAGATACTGATGATTATACACTTCTATAAACAATCGGACAAACAGACTAGCAGTTAAAAATTTGCAGGATCTAAGGACATTCTTAATAGCAGAAAAGAAGTTTTTTTTTTTAGTTTTTTTGTGCTTTATATATATTTTACATAGTAGTATTAGAATACATAAATAATTAGACAATTCAAAATTGGGGCTCTTAAATTTGTTGCATGTCCCTTGGAAATTTTGACAGTCATCGACACGTAGAAATGACAGTTTCAGCATGTCTGCAGTGCTGAGGGGTTTTCTATCAATAACCAGTCACTATTATGAATGGAAACAACTTCTTTATTACTACATAAAAGATGAGCACCCTTGATTTATATCATTGTCAGAAAATAAGTATTTGAGTAATGTACATGCTCTACAAAGCTTATGATATTGATAGTATATATGTGATTTGTATTTTAAGTTGATTGAAAGTTATCACTGTAAAACTCTTTTTTATTTATATATTTTTATTTTATTGTTTTAGCTGTCATCAGTGAATTTCAGCTCTGATTTCGACCTTGAAATGCTTCTCCAGAACTTATGCAACACCTTTGCCGAATTCAAAGCCCACGAACAGATAGAAAATGAACTCATTATGAAACGCTTGAAACACAAACTGAAAGCCTTACAGATCACAAACACTGCTGTCTGCAACTGCCACTCAGACAATCGCTTGACAGAAATGATTGAGTTTTTCAAAAGTGGTCTCGAAAAGGTCACCAGTAATCCAGCAGATAGGATTAATTATGGCAAGCAGCTACGTGAAACACTGGAGGAGTTTACTGAGCAATTCCTACCTCATATGAAAGAGGAAGAAGAGGTGAGATATAGGGAAAAAAGATTTTAACCAATTTAAATCATATTAAAAAACTCCTTGAAAACTTAATGTGCCAGCTTAATCTAAGTATCAGAAAAAAAATTTAATGTCTTTGTGTATGTGATGAGGGTCTATTTTTCCATTTAGTTATTATAAGCACACTGAACTGTTGGATCATTTAGAACAACTAATCTACCCCTGGCTGTTGTCTTATTCTGTGTTACTTATATAGTGTCTGGGGTAGTGCAAACACTCGCCAATTTAGCCAAATGCTAAAATTGACAAACTGGCTAAACAAAAGGCCTTGATTTGACTTATTTTAGTCTAATTATAACCATTTGGATAACAAATTAACAAAAAAAGTGGCAATTTGGCTGAGCTAAACAAATTGCTAATGCTACCGTGACTCCAGAATATATTTTAATGAACATTTTCTAGGTGTTTCAACCACTTCTCATCAAGTATTTCCCATACGAGGAGTTGAAGATCATCAAAGAAGCAGTGATACAAAAACACATTGAAAAACACCAGCGCCAGAAATATGACGACAGTGAGAAAGAGGTGTGTGAGGAGGAGAAAGACACACCAGAAGAAGGTGGGCGGTTGCTGCTCATAGCTGTAGCAATTACATTTTCATTTTATTCTTGAATAACTTTTCCAGATGAGAAATAAATAACCCTTGTATTTCCAGGATCAGTAGACGTTCAAAATGTAAGGAAAACCACATCCTTTTAAATAGTACTAAAAGGTGTAACTGTGTTGCAATTTCCATGTTTTTCAAGCTACTAGTTGTTCTTAACTTTATATAAAAACATATTTAACTAGACATTTCCAACTAGACATATTTCTTCTGTACAATGTTTTTTCCTCAAAAGATAAGAACCATGTATGAAATTTTTGTTGAAGAACACAACTGTTCACTTTATTTAACATCTAAACAAATCTTTATGTATATGTCCACTTTATCAATGACAGCTTCTTGTTCAGAAAAAGAGAGTTCCAGAGAAAGGTCCCAGGTAGAGCTCCCCCCTGAGGTGTTGGTCAACATTTTCTCTTACCTGAATCCCCGGGATCTGGCCAGGTGTGCTCAGGTGTGCAAGACCTGGAATACACTGACCATGGATGGACAGTTGTGGAAGGCAATATATCCAGTGCAGTGGGCTCAAGGTAGGGGAAAACTGTGTGTGTGGGTGGGTGGGTGGGTAGGTGTGGGTGTGTGTGGGTGGGTGCATGCATGGAGTTGGGGTGATTTTTGGGTTTGACTGTGCATAAGTTAAAAGCAAGGATTGGATCACTGTTAGGACCTTCAAAATATTTACCTGCAAGAAACCTGATAGAAATACAAGAAACCTGATTGTCACGGATGTAAATGCTAGTTTTTAGGGTTGAGATTTTATGGAACACTTCTTTTGGAGTTTGATGTGTGTAATAAATTAAAATAACTTATCATCCAATTTTCATATTATATTAAAAAATATGGCCATATTTGTATATTTCTAAATTCAGATAAGAAACTAATTCATTGAAACTAAGTTCATGAATACAAGAGGTCTTTTCTTCCAACTATTTCAGGTAATTGGAGCTTCAGTGGCCCTGACTTGGAGCAGGAGCCAGAGGATTTCAGTGAAGACCGCTACGTTGTCATTGATGATGATGCTGACATTGATGAGACCTATGACAGTGACAGTAGTCACAGCAGCAATGATAGTTACAATGAGAACATAAAGCAGGTATGGTGTCAAAATATGATTTCTATAATCAGAGCCTCACTGGGGAAACCTAAGGCTGCTCCTGTGTATTATCAAGACTAGGACTAACTAAAATTGAGACAATTCAAATTGGTGCTGTTGAAAATTATACATAAAGAATTGATTTGCAATGCTAGGTGCCAAAAGCAAGTTTTCAGTTATTTTCAGAATCTGTGAACTCTTGCAATAATTCTCTTAACTGAATTGGAAAAAGTCTTGAATTATGTAAGAAAGATTTCTGTATTTTGACTACAAGGTATGCATAATGGTGCAGTACTTAACCTAAGTCATTTGTACAAATGAAATTTGAATATTTTTTAGCTACGCCAAGAAGCTCGAGTCCTAGTCAGTATCACAAAGAACTTGCTGCCAAAGGTGGGGAAGTCTGTTGAAACGCTGAGTGTTGCTCACAGCAAGGCTATTACCAATGGGCTGGTATGTTAATAAGTTATGATACTAACAATTACAGTGGTAATAATAATAATTATAAGATTATTTAGGTCAGTTAAATATGTATTTATAGATAAATATGATCAAAAATTAGTCCAATGTTGGAAAGATGGCATAAAAAGATTTAAAAAAACAAACAGTTGCTGACATATTGAAGAACTTGGTTACATTATACTTCTAGGAGAGCACAAAATAGTAAATGCAATTTTTTGCAGTTAAATAGTTTTATGCTTTAGTATAATGTGAGAAAGCAGCCAAATATATCTGAAAAATGTGAATAAAATGTTATTTTCAGCTGAGTAAGATGTTGAAGCACTGCCCCAATGTGCAGCACCTGGATGTCAAACAAACCAATGTGTCTGACACTGCATTTAAAAGGTAAACAGTATGGATATCATTGACCCCTCGCAGAATAAGTAATTATGGAAGTGAAAAAAAAATGCTTTTGAACGTATCAGAGATAAGATTGCAATTACAATCAGCAAACTGTATCACTGATAATGAGATTAAGTTTTATGCAAATGTCTGCTATTACATATTTCTCTGTATACTTTATTATATCATCTGGTCACAGAATTACAGAATCAATTTACACTGAATTTCAGTAAGATGAAAATGGCTGTAAAATTACAGCCATTAGCCTCTCATTAAAGAAGAATTTAATGTTAAATTTTATTCGCAGCATGCTCAAATAATATGGTAAGGTGGGGGGGTTATATTGTCCTAATTCATGAATTATAATTTGTATATAATTACAACACTGTGTTTACTTCCAGACTGGGTAAGGACGGCTGTGGTAGCAAGCTGAAAACCCTGATCTTGTCAGGCTGTGCAAACATAACAGACTATACACTAATCAAGCTGTCTCAGGCTCTCAGCGGAGGGTTGGAGGCAGTATGGACCGAGGAATTCTGCTGCCAGAACAACAAATCTGACGACAAAGACATTTACCAAGAGAAATACGACTGTCATGCACAGGTTCCTCCCCCTTGTGGTGAATATGAAGATCACGCAGAAGAGCCCAGTATGCAAGACGACGATGAAAAGCTGTCCTGTGATAGTATAGATGGCAGCACCACAGTGTTACCCCATCAGTATATAGACTTCGATTCATTTGAATCCCAGCTCCAAAGGACGTTTACAATGCTGGAGCTGGGGGGTGTCCCCCAAGTGGAAGGTCAGGTGATGTCCACGTGCCAGAACTGCCCCCACCAGACGGGAAATGTCGGCAGCATTGAGAACTGTTCCAGACTCCTGACAGAGGAGAGGCAGATTGCGGTAGAGAAGCCGCAGTTTGATGTGATAGATGTGAAAAAGACTCTGGAATATCTGGACTTATCTGGTTGCTGCATGGTCACTGATGTTGGATTGAGGTTTGTGGGGGAGACAGGAGTAAAGAGAAGAAAACCAATCTTGTTCAATACTTGTTTACTTAATTATCTTGGTGAATGGATTCACATAAGGCAGATTGTTTAATAAGGGTCTAAGAATTACTATTTCCATAGTATGAAAATTGGGTTGGAGTCATCTGCAACTGTAGGGACAATCTGATGAATATTGACCAAACTTAAGTTCTTGAAGTCCAGAGAGCTGTGGTAGAAATTGTGCCAGTAAATGGCTGCATATCACATTAAAGTTGCTTTTAGAATCATTATTAAACTGTCAGTTGGAAAGTGAAGAGTTATCAGTGGGGAGCTCTAGATGAATCTGTATTGTATTTGTTTCTTTCAAAATTTTCTTTTTCAGCAATTGTTTTATAGTTCATTTATTATAGACCTTCGAATAAGTCTGTGCATTTACTCTTTCAGTTTCACTGTAGTCAGTTTTGAAAAAGAAGCCCCATTTACCCTTTTGTCTTAACTATGTCCCCTGAAATTAAGAGCCTGACAGAAAAGATCTATTTCATAGCTGGCAGACCATGATGTTAATTAAACTTGGTGACCTGAGCATTTGATGTGCTTCTTTGTGCAGAAACTTTGGCTTACTTAGGCTGCAAGTTTTCATGGCGGTGTTTACAAGTTAAGCAGCAACCACCCTATTAAGACCAAAAGTCAATAGATTATAACAGAGTCCAATCTGAATTTTCTTGCCATCGCTTAATTGGACATTATGCCTATTTTAGAGCTTTAGCCAGCAACCATGGCCTTCCCCGCCTGCGACACCTTGACCTGTCCGGCTGCAGTAACCTGAGTGGTCAAGCCCTGACCAGCCTGGTGGACACCTGCCACGCCCTGAATGTGGAAGAGCTGTACTACTGCGATAACCTGCTGGACGGCCCGTACCCTGAGGAGGCCAGTGGATGCCAGAACCTGGAGTGTTCTAATAGGTTCTGTTGTAGGAGTGGGAAGTAGACGTGGACATGGTGAGTAGAAGGGTGTGTGCCCCAGAGTCCAGAGGCCTGAATGGCAGGTAGTGTGCTCGTTGGTGTGTGCCTGTGGATATGTATGTCCGTATGTTTTTGTTGTGACTTTGGTGTGTTATTTAAGTGCATTTAAAAAAAAAAGAAGTTTGAAGAGTGGTGATGTAAAAATCCAAAGGTGAATTGAAAAGTGAAAGCAATGAAGTGTTGTTAAAAGTGCAGTGAATACAGAAAAGCCTTGAGAAGCTCTTTCATATGGAATGCAATGTAGAACAAAAAAAATTGCTCAGTGGACGTGGAACTTGTACGTAAACTTATCCTAAGGATGCACGTGTTAAAAAGTAAAACCCCAGCATGTATAGAGATTTCTACAGTTAAAATTGTTTTATGCAGCTTTGTCTTAGTGAGGTCAGGTGCTCATATTTGGCCACATTGTGTTTTCTCGTTCACAACCCAGTTGTCTTCTCTATCGCAATAAGGGTGGCATTCCCCCTGATGTTTAACAAATCAATGCCTCATACTTACAATCTTTGTCTCCTCCAACACATCGTACCCACTCCTTTCCTTGAGGCAGTTCTGAGCTTCGATATAAAATCAATTCTTTACATGGTTACCGTATCTTAGCTACTATACATTGTAAATAATGTAGGTTTATGTAATGCGATAGAAATCATTACCTCTATTTTGTTCTCATGACCTAAAGGAGTAAATGTTTAGACATCTTGTTTTTGACGCACATGAATATCTATAATTTGAAGACTTTTTTGTCCCTGTAGTTTTGGTTCATTACTGAAATGTATTTGACTTCAGAGTGTAAATATTTTCTTAAGAGTATGCAAGCACTATGATCTCGATGTAAAGGAAGTTGAGGGGAAGAGATATCTTCAAGAGGTGATGTGTGTAGATTTTTGATAAGAGGAAGGCCCATTGTGGTACAGTGTTCCACTTTCCACTTATAGAACAGCTGGATAATGGTACTTTGTTCCTTGTTTAGAAAATCAAAACATCATTGATGTTATTTTGTCAATCCGTCAAATGGTCTTTTTTATGAGAGAGAGAGAGAGAAGATAAATGCTATTATAAGAGGATGAATATTCACAGCTGATGGAAAAAAATTATTTGAATGGGAAAGGGGAGATGTTGAACATAAAACTAGTTAAATTATTTAGAATAACATGCCCAGAACAATAATCATGACAACAGTGTAGTTCTTAAGGTTACTCAGCTATGGCATGTCACTTTTGGGTGGGCATTGAAGTACAGACCACCAGTTCAAACTTTTCATTGATTTTTCTTTTTCTTTCATCAGAAAAACTAAGGTTTGGATATTAAACATTGGTATTTTAAAACGCTATTCAGGGATATTTTGTTTTTCAGTTCATCTTGCATGGTCAAATTTCTTCAGTCTAGATGTTGAATAAAATTTCAGATAAACCACAAGCTCAATGCTGTTATTATGTGGTCCTATAAGCTGTTCCCCAGCTTCCCCTTCCCCTTCCCCCCCCCCCTTCCCCTCCCCTCCCCTCTCCTCGCTGTCTAGGCCAGTCTTAACTCCCAGCACAGTCAGATCAATGTCTGCTTTCTTATCTTGACTACAATTAAAGTATGGTCAGAGTCTGATTACTTTGTACAGCTTGACAGTTATCATCATGTTCAGTTGGACATAATCTAAATGCCCATTGATTTCAGTTATTTGAGTAGATTTCACCATAGATTGCCCAATATGTGTTACTTGCTGATGTTTCTAATTGGTTTCTGGTAAAGTCTTGGTGTTTATTGTGATGTAATCTTCTGTAATATGTTCTCGTATATTTTGTTCAACTGTAATACTCCCTACTTCTAAGCATTTCTTTACAATAAAAAAGATATATTCACCCTTTAAGACATCAGTATTGAAGTTTCAACTAAATTCAGGTATTAAGACTGTAAAAATTTGGTATTTATTTTCAGTCAGATTTCATTCCCTAAATTCCTGTGATTTGTCTTGAGGTTGGCACAGTCCTTATTGACTGTAATCTCTCCAGATTACGTACACAAGTTTGCTTAACCCTCAAGAGACCAAGCTATTTTACTGACTGAAATGACCAAGTGGGGTCATCTACATGTATGACCCCATTGTGCTCTGTACAGGGATCCTTATTATAAAAGGCTGTTGAGGGTTTATCACACCTATACTACTCCCAGGATTTAAGACAAGTATTTTATAATGATCTAATGTAATAAGTATTTAGTAATAATACTTTTATTGCATGAAATAACCAAGCACAGATTTTAAGAACAACATTACACCGGTATTTAGACAGTCATTGTCAGTTTCCACTTGCAGAAATATGTATCTTTTTATTTGCCATGCTAAATGAAAAAGGTACATTACAAAATTACTTTGAGTGAAAATATGTTGACATATGTTGAGATAGCATCCTGCTAACTTCAATAAGAATAATTAGCTGACGTGCTGAGTAGTACTACTCAGAACACATTCAATCAACCTACATGTATGTTACTACTACATCTGTGTATAAAATAAAATCCACACAAATAATTTGTTAATATATGTATAATATGATATCGACATAATTCTTTAGACTTCCGAAATACCCGAAAATTGTAACGTCAAAATGAGAGACCCAGTTATGAGAACAAGTTCCAACAAAGCTACTGAAATTAGATTCAGCGATGCACTATTAGTAACACTTCAAGCATAATCTTCACAAACCATTTATTTGTGCCTATGTTTTGGGCACACTGACTGGTTGCATGAAGCACATGCATGTGACATTTTCCTGTCAGTATTGCGTAGGCAAAACATTTGAATAAAATTTAAAAACGAATATTTAAAACCAATGCTTCTCTCTGGGGTCATAAATGACCCCACAAGAGTTTGTGATGTATACGCCACACTAATTGGTTGATCCCTACAAAAAACTGTGAAAGTGTGTAGGATTAGTATAGACTGACAAACTCATGCAAGGAAAGAAAATTCGAATAAAAAATAAAGAGATGGCACATTAAATCATATGGCTGGGGTCGTAAATGACCCCACTCGGTCACTTGAGGGTTAATACCAAACTAATTATTGTAATTAAGGAAACTGTCTTTTTTATGAAGGCCATAGTAAAATTGCAAATTCTTAGATGTGTATGAATGGTGTAAATTGTTATGAATCCAAGAAAAAAGGATAACAAATAGCTTAATGTCACTTTGTTGCCTACCTAACCAAAGAGGTACTTTGGTGTGAATTTTGATTTATATTTTGTCAATTTTGTAAGTGTGTCCTTGTGTGAACGTATGTTAAAAGGAAGGTAAAATGTTGCTTATCAAAATAGGATATAATTTTTTCTGCTCTGACAAAGTAGGCTGTTATGGATTGGTTCATTTAGTCTGTTTACTTGTTTTAGATCAAGGTTCTAGATTACTTGTCCTGGATTTGTATTTTGCGATTAGAAAGGTGTAAAGTATATTTAACATCAAAACAGAACCGAGATAAGGCTGATCCCATTAAAGTCAACATTTTAATTGATTGGTCTGTTTTTTGGGGATGTATGTCTGTCTGCCCACTCAAATCTTCAGGCTTTCCTTTTCAGATTAATTTTACTGTTTTGATTTCAAAAACTTGGTAATTATTGCATAATACGATAGCATGTTGAATTTCGGTAGTACACAGTGTAGCAAGCAGCAACTTGAGTCCAGAAATTAGTAGTATCATCAATTTATTTGCGTTATGTGAATTTCATAAAGTCAAAACCAGGCACAGTGTTACTCTAGACAGGAGCATACAAGAAATGACAAACTTGGAAGTTTGTAGTATATGCTTAGTCATAGCTGTACCAAACAGCAGTTAATACAGGTGCATTTATCTGAAGTAGGATATAGTTGGTGTGTGTGTGTGTGTGTGTGTGTGTGTGTGTGTGTGTGTGTGTGTGTGTGTGTGTGTGTGTGTGTGTGTGTTTGTGTTTTTTTTTTGGGGGGGGGGGGCTGTGGCAATGGTTTCCATGTTGCAGCACTCAAAGGGGCCTTGGGTGCAAAAATACTGGAACCTTACTCTATACTCTCTCTAACAATATGGGTGGCAAGGAAATGGAAGGCAGAAAAGTAAATTGTAGCGTATCAGCTTTTACGTCAACGGAATTGCTTAACAATTCAGCAATGACATTAAGGACAAGAATAAGTACACCTGACACCGCACTGCAAGGATAGGGTTGTATATTGGGACTCTCAGTTGAAAATAAGATCATTTTTTATAGAATTTTATGTTAAGTATTAAAAGTTATAATTGTATTGAGTACATTTGCAGAGACATGAGTTTATGCTCACAACAGAAGTTGAATGATGTAGATGAAAAGGAGAAATAGTGATATGGGAGAGAAATGTTTATTATGGAGACTGTAGCTACTTAATGAATGATTGATTTTTTTCCACAGGTCATATGGGGGGGGGGGGGGAGAAGAAGAGAGAAAAATGAAAATTAATGAGGAAAGAACAGTGGCTGAGGCTAGGAAAGATAACCCCTCTTCCTGAAGTGGTTAAGTCAAACCAGGGTCAAATTTTTTTCTTATTGATAAATCTTGTCAATCTAGAAGTGAGCGGGTGTCAATGTTAAATATTTTAAGTGATAACTTCCATATGATGAATCAGTTTTCAGTGTAGATAGGAACCAGACTTCCCAGCAGCCATTACCATTGCCTGCAGTCACGTTGACTGGTGCTAGGTGGGGACGCGTCGGACGTGATGGATGAAAATTTTCCCTGGTTGACGTCACCCGCTAGTTAACAGTAGTTTCATGTGAAGTTAGCTGATGTTGGTGGTATTTGCTCTGCCTACTTGTCTGAACATTCACAGCAGAGTAAAGAGTCCATGGTGATTAAAAGCTAGGCATTTTGTATTTGGAGAAGAGTTAAGTTTTTTAATCTCGTTGAGTGCAGTGGATGATTTAAGAATGGTAGAAAGAAGCTGTGACTAATACTAGAGTCACACTTTCAATCTGTGAAAGTTGTTCAGTGGCCATTTGGTTGAAGACATAACATTTTGAAAAGATAGCATTTGATACATGTTCTGTGCTCGTTTTTAAGTTGGGTCATCTGAAGGGGTAAAAAAGTTTTTTTTCTAAAAAAAAGGACCCCACACCCCCACTGTCCACCCCTGCCCACCGAAACTGCTGTCTTTAGGCCTGCCTCTTGATACACAGCCAAGTACTGTATTCTGATACCTTACAGTCAACACCTAGGTCTTCTGTTTAACATACATGCCTCCTTGTTGAATAGATTCTCAATGCATAGACAATACAGCATGTGTGATAATATACTGATGTCACCGAGAAAAGTCAGACATGATTTATCAGCTTCTGAAAGTGATGAACTTCGTTGTGAAATGAAAAGCCCCAGATCCCCACAAATTGAGGTTTTATATTTAGCTAAGCGCGTGCACTTAAACCAATTGGCATGTGCTTGGTCATTTTTATGCTCTTTCTATTTGAATACTCATCACAGAAGATTTGACAATATTGTAACTTTGCCATTCAGATGACTGATTGATTTTAGTTTTAGGGCTGGGTCTAGGTTGAAGTAATCAGTGAGGTGTCACCTGATGCATTCTTAGTATTCCGAGATGAGTACTGCCTTGGAAAAGAAATGAAGCTAATTTGCATCATCAGAAAAAAGCTGTTAACCTGAGATTTTGATTCTCTGAGACTCTGGGGTCTCCTGGAATCCAATTTATCTGATGAGAGGAATTAGTCTTATTTTCATTACAAAATAAGCTTTGTCTGTAGACTGAGTGGGGTCTGCCTGCAATCTTGTGATGATAATTAGTCTTAAATTAGTTATGAAACAGGCTTTGTCTTAATTAAGTAGATCTCAGTCAAAATAAGCCTAGGGCATGCAAACACAGGAAGGCATTTAATGATATAATGGGCCAAAGTCTTTAGATCTACTTTAGATCGACCTAACTCCCTGGGGGTTCACGCTAAATAGCTGTCAGCCGGGCGGACACGAAAGTTAATTACCCCCTTACAGCTTGTAGTAGGCGGGACGGACATTTAAGCCGGATTATCTGACAGTAATCTAGTGAGACTCCCCGCAGGGATAGATCGATCTAAAAGTTCTGGGAATACAGCCTTATGTCATATGTAAGATCTTTTGTAACATACTGTGGGTTCATTCCAGGCTGTGATAAGTTGTGGATGCACAGCTGGATAAAGTCAAGTCAAAGTTTTTAACTGGATCAGTGGTTAGATTATTGTACCACCAGCGTTAGCGCTGGCGGTACACATGGTTTCGGTCTCGTCCGGATCGTTCCGCCGGCTCCACCGGACGGCTACCGTTACCGCTTCTCCTCCTAGACGGTAAGGGCCCCCGTACCCATCTCATGGATTTAGGTCACCTATAATCTCAACTCGTTCCACGTAAAATTTGGGCTTTGTCGGTATTGGGGTCTGGGTGTGGCACTCATTGCAATGCACCCTTGTCTAAAAATGGCAAAATTAAATGCTAATTATCTACCCTACGGAAGGAGTTATGGGAAAAATTTCTATAGACGGCTTTCCAAAAGTCATATGTGTAGATTTCAAATATACCCTTGGATTTGACCTTTGACCTCTACTTCAAGGTCAAATGGGCCAAAATTTTCAAAAAAATGAAATTTTTTACGAAAAAAAATTTTTTTGCCCTGTTATTCAGACACCACACAGACTTAACCAATAATATTATTGGAAAGTGTTACCCTTCAGGTCATCTTTCATCTCCATGAATTTGGGGTCAATCGGTGCATTTTCACGGGAGTAGCGGCCATAAGATACCGAAACTGAAAACTGTCTCTAATTCGGGAACCGTTAATGCTAGAGACCCATTCTTTTTTGCATTTTGTAGAGCATGTAAAGCCCAACACTGGAGGTGGTCTCGGTTTTTTTGTATTCCATACGGTTTTCGAGTTACGCTGTATCAAAAAGTACATATTGGTGGTAAAAGCAAAATGTGCAGTACGGTAATGGATAATAAATTTTGAACTCTGGAAAAATAAAACATAAGGCTTGGCAAAGCAGACAACTTGTGTTCAAAAATGACATTATTTCATCAAATTTGAACTTCTGAAACTTCAGAGCACCTCCTATTTCAAGAATTTTGACCAAAATGACATTTTCTTTATTTTAATTAATTTTTTCTGTACGAAATTTAAGGCACATTATGGTAACTCCAAAATTATAACATCTAGTCCCTTATATCTCCAAAACTGGCAGAGATAGGTCCATAGTTACTATTGAAGTTGAATAGGAAGTCATATACTGGCAATCTTACTATGACCTTGAAATTGACCTTTGACCTACTTTTCACCATGAACTGAACTTTGCAAATTTTTCTTCCCTTTTATCTCCAAAACTGGCAGAGATAGGTCCATAGTTACTATTGAACTTGAATAGGAAGTCATATACTGGCAATCTAAATGTGACCTTAAAATTGACCTTTGACCTACTTTACACCATGAACTGAATTTTGCAAATTTTGCTTTCCTTTTATCTCCAAAACTGGCAGAGATAGGTCCGTAGTTACTATTGAACTTGAATAGGAAGTCATATACTGGCAATCTATATGTGACATTAAAATTGACCTTTGACCTACTTTTCACCATGAACTGAATTTTGCAAATTTTGCTTTCCTTTTATCTCCAAAACTGGCAGAGATAGGTCCATAGTTACTATTGAACTTGAATAGAAAGTCATATACTGGCAATCTAAATGTGACCTTGAAATTGACCTTTGACCTACTTTTCACCATAAACTGAACTTTGCAAAATTTGCTTCCCTTTTATCTCCAAAACTGGCAGAGATAGGTCCATAGTTACTATTGAACTTGAATAGGAAGTCATATACTGGCAATCTAAATGTGACCTTAAAATTGACCTTTGTCCTACTTTTCACCATAAACTGAACTTTGCAAATTTTTCTTCCCTTTTATCTCCAAAACTGGCAGAGATAGGTCCATAGTTACTATTGAACTTGAATAGGAAGTCATATACTGGCAATCTAAATGTGACCTTGAAATTGACCTTTGACCTACTTTTCACCATGAACTGAACTTTGCAAACTTTTCTTCCCTTTTATCTCCAAAACTGGCTGAGATAGGTCCATAGTTACTATTGAACTTGAATAGGAAGTCATATACTGGCAATCTAAATGTGACCTTAAAATTGACCTTTGTCCTACTTTTCACCATAAACTGAACTTTGCAAATTTTTCTTCCCTTTTATCTCCAAAACTGGCAGAGATAGGTCCATAGTTACTATTGAACTTGAATAGGAAGTCATATACTGGCAATCTAAATGTGACCTTGAAATTGACCTTTGACCTACTTTTCACCATGAACTGAACTTTGCAAACTTTTCTTCCCTTTTATCTCCAAAACTGGCTGAGATAGGTCCATAGTTACTATTGAACTTGAATAGAAAGTCATATACTGGCAATCTAAATGTGACCTTGAAATTGACCTTTGACCTACTTTTCACCATGAACTGAATTTTGCAAATTTTGCTTCCCTTTTATCTCCAAAACTGGCTGAGATAGGTCCATAGTTACTATTGAAGTTGAATAGGAAGTCCTATACTGGCAATCTAAGTGTGACCTTGAAATTGACCTTTGACCTACTTTTTATCATGAACTGAACTCTGTTTATTTCTTTCTCTTTTAACTTCAAACTTGACAGAGATAGGTCCATAGTTACTCTTGAACTTGAATAGGAAGTCATATACTGGCAATTTACTGTGACCTTGAAATTGACCCTTGACCTACCTTACGAAGAACTTAAATTTGATTGTACCATATATATTTTTTGCAATAGTTTAAAAATTCTTGTTGATTGCATTTTTACAGCTTGTCAAGCACAAAACTGGTGGCTGTGTCCCTTATTTTGTGTATGTGGGGGTCTATACGAATGCGTTTGCTCCAGCTGGTGGTACAATATTTGGAGGCGGTATCGCCTCTCTGATCCTCTAGTTGAATATTGATGAAATACTGTACATTTATTTAAGCATAAAATATGATCAACTGTTGGTTAAAATTAACAACATGTTGAAGAGAGGCCCGATTTGTTTTAAAATGTCATGGTTTTTTTTTTATCAACACTTGCATGGACTAATTTCCTTATTGGCAGCTTCATGCATGAATGGATAAGAAATTGGGCTGGTATTGATTGTTGCATTGTGCATTAGCATTGTGAGCTGAGAGATGGTTTGTTTATCACTGCAGGCTTTCTGTGTAACGGGTATATATAGATTACTGTTATAGTGTGACTGGTTACACACACAGTGACACACACTCACATTTGTCTTTTGTCTCCCAAATGTGGCAATGATGTTTTTTATTGGTCTCTCTCTCTCTCTCTCTCTCTCTCTCTCTCTCTCTCAAATTATTGCTTAGGCCACACTTTTTTAATTTTATGGATGACATCCTGCGCGCGCACGGATTTTCGCCCATTCTCCAAAAAAAAAAAAAAAAAAAAAAGCCCCCCCCCCCCCCCCCCCCCAGCCCCCAACGAAGCCGGCTGTCGCAAACGTTGTTATTGAATTTGCAAGGAAATGAGCTTTCTGCGCATGCGTATTTTCGCCACGTGGAAATGCGGCCACTTTGCTGTCAAATTCATCTCTAGGATTACTTTCAAATTACACAACAATAAAAGTCATAAAGAGAACGGGCGCCATCGTTTTGGATTGGTATGCCATTGATATTGGGCATGGAGATATCACCTTTTTACAATTGTGCGAAAGGCTGGCGGCGGCTCAAACATTTCTGTGACATTCTGTATAAAGCAGCACATTAATACCAGGTTTTCTGTAGCGAAAAAAGGGTCGACAAGGGCGTCGAGGTATTTGATGGGCTGAAGGTCGGACAGGCCACCTGACACATAAGCTGCTTCGTGTGAGTTGAAGTTGACAAAATGGCATCGTCTGAAATGACCTTTAATAGATTTGGTAGTATTAAGCATATCTTTGCATCATTTTTTAAACATTTCTGTGAAGTGTTCAAAATGTTTTAATATTCTGAGAATACAAATAAAGACACACTGTTTGATTGATATTTGTTTTATCGATTGCTATACCAAATGAATGCATGAAATAACCTTAAATAGATTTGGTAATATGAAGTATATCAATTCATGACTTTTTTTACATTTCTACGAAGTATTCACAATGCTTTAATATTTTGAGAGCATGGATAAAGACATATTGTTAGTTTGATACGTGTTTCTGTGGTTAAATTTGTGTTTCCAGCTGTGTACTGACAGCATTCCTTTACTTAAGCAGTTTTTTTTTTTTTTGGACTGTTTTTTTTTTTTCGCCCTCTCGCACCGATTTTGGGGTACTCAGAGGATGTCATCCATAAAAATAAAAAAGTGTGGCCTTATGTCTTCTGATGCCATTAAAGTAAAGCTTCCAAAAATTTCTCATTTTTACTCCAGTATTTTGTGCAATTTGCCTCATCAGCTGCATCCTATTAAAACACCCCATGATTCAAAATTTCTTGGGATAGCTCAGTCTGGATTCACAGTGTCACATTGCAATTGCCTTCAATTTTGACCCTGGAATTAACTTGGAATTGGATTCCTTGAGTATTTTGAAATTTGGGTCTTCCATTTTGTGTGGTATAATGTTCACTATTGTCAGTGAATATCAGCAAATGCCTCAGACTCCTCCTATAGTTGGCATTTTTTGTTTGTTTATTTATTTATTTTAAAATCAATATTTGGATTATAAAGATAAGTTTGATATAAATTCCTTGGCAGTGATTCTGTGCACTATGGCTGTCTCTTCTGAAACTTTTGGTGCTTTTTCGTGCTTCTGCACATGTTTTCATAGTAAGAATATTCTTTATGACAAATTGGTATTACTTATGTTACTTATATTCTCTGTTACAATTTTGCAGGTTGAAGAAATTGAACCAGATGTGAAGATGAAAAAAGACAACAGTTGAGATGAGGCTCCATTGTTCCTATCTAGAGACAGACATGTCTTAAACACCTTGTACAGACATACATTTGTATGTCGGACTCTCTGGTTAGGTAGTTAACAAGGTAAATCAAAACATGTGTTCATGTATATCTGATAGGTAAATGCAATCAATCCTTTAATAATTATAATTTTTTATGTACAGACACAGATGTGTCTGTACATATTGCCATCACCTGCGTCTGTCGTCGCCGATGGCGATGCCGATGCCGTCGCCGTGCACTTTCCTTGTAAACACGATAAGTGGAAGGCAGTTTTACTTTTTGGCTTTATATTTACAGAGCTGATGAATTTTCATAAAACGCAGGTCAAGTACGAAAATCAGCATGATGGGGCCATTATTGTAGAAGTTATGCTGTTTTTTCACTTTTCAGCATATATGCAACCTTGTAAACACATTTTAAGGAAAACCGTTAGGCCTGTTGTCATGAAACTCACAGGAGTAATCAATCTTACTAAAACGCAGGTCAAGTTCGAAAATCAGCATGATCGGGTCTCTATTTTAGTAGTTATGCGGTTTTTTTCATTGTTCAGCATATATGCAACACTGTAAACACAATATAAGAAAAACAGAAAGCCCAATTGTCATTAAACTCACAGGAATGGTCAGTCTTACTAAAACGCAGGTTGAGTTCGAAAATCAGCATAATCGGGGCATTATTTTAGAAGTTATGCTGTTTTTTCACATTTCCTCAGATTTCCTCAGATTTAATTCTAAGGCATGTTAATAGCCTTATTATTTAAGTAATAAGATACGTAAAAGTGTTTGTTTGACATTTCCTGCATCTTTACAACATTGTTAGTTGATTATGTAAAATTGATGGTAAACTTGTTATCGTGTATTGTGTAATAAAGTGTCAAAAGTGGAAATAAACTCTTATCATTGCAGTTTGTCAGATTCAATCATTCACTATGTTCAGAATCTCAGAATGGAAGAAATTGGACATTTAACACTGTTCTATTGATATTTTTCACATCTCATCAATTTTCTTAGTTGATCTTATAAAGATGGCAGTAACCTATTAATTTTGTTTTATGTTAAAAAAGTGTTAAAAATGGAAATAAACCCATTTCAGAACAGTGCAGTCTTGTTTACATTTTGGCATTTTACAGGCGTGACTTTGAAGTTCCATCGGCCTAAAAACCTTTGTTAGTCACGTTTACTATTTGTCCATGATACTAATATTTTATTATTAAAAATTGATGATCATTATGCTGTTAAACATTATGTAATATTACATCAAAATTTGAAAAAAACCTATTTTGGGCTTTGCTCCCATGATGACCATTTAAGAAAAACCATGTCACTTACTGTTCTCAAACAGTACAGTTAATATGTACAGATGTGTCTGTACATATTGCCATCACCTGCGTCTGTCGTTGCCGTCACTGTCGCTGTCGCCGGCGCCATGCACTTTCATTGTAAACACGATAAGTGGAAGGCAGTTTTACTTTTTGGCTGTATATTTACAGAGCTGATGAATATTCATAAAATGCAGGTCAAGTTCGAAAATCAGCATGATGGGGCCATTAATGTTTTGCATCTTTATTTTCTGTTTTTTGTCTGTACATTTGACAGCTTTGCTGCCTTGTTGCCATTTTGGCATAATTAGTAAAAATTTTGAAGCAAAGAGTTTCAGATTTCTCTTTAGGCAATCATTGCGAATAAAGGGGACTCATTGATGGTTATTTCTGACTTTTATGCCAGTTCAACAAAACTTTGTATAATTTTAGCTGCTTGTCGAACAAAGAAAGTTTAAGTGAGATCACTGGATGCTTGTTTCATATTTGGCATAATTAAACATATATTAAGTATTCTTTTTATTTGATATAGTTATTTTGCATTTATGAAATTTATGCAGATTAATTGTTTTACTGGATAAAGATTGATTTATCGGATGATTTGCTTCCAACTGAATGCTAACATAATAATTTCACTGTTAAAAGTGTACCTCAGAATGAAGAAACTTTCATTAGTTACGCTTAACGCCTACGCTCCACAAGGGCCACAGATTGATTTTTCACTAGATGATTTTTCACTAGATATATTCACAGATATGTCTCTGGCTTATTATATACACTTTTCTGCCCTGCAAGAATTTGTATATTTAGAATCGACATCATCAAGAAAGTATTGAAAACCTGAAAAAGTGAGTTTAAAGAACAAGACTTCTTTCTGGACTTGAAGCATGTACTAGTCACTGGATTTATTGACAGAATTGAAGACAATATCTAAAATTCATAAATTTGAAAAGCTACACCTCTTTAGTAAAAGACTGCTTGAAAGTTATTGCGAAGAAAAATGTAGGATGAGCGCCATTCATTTAGAGTTAAATATTAGTAGTTTGTAATTTCCTGCTACTGCCAGTATTAAGAATATAAAGCATAATAGTAATTTATAGTGTGTTCCTCTGTTCATTAAATGTAATTGTATCATTTATTTTCCATAAAAAAAGAATGCATAGAAACCATAATCAGGCAATGTTTGCTGATGATTGATCATACTTTGGTTTATTGTTTGTTCGGATACAATGTGATTACAGCATGAATGTTAACAGAAGAAAAAACAGTTATGAGTTGAACACAAGTGGAAATGTGGAACCTGATGAGAGATAATGATCCTGGCAAATGTATTGATTTGCTTGGTATGAAAACACCTTCAAATGACTGTCACCTTATTGTTGGAGAGTTTCAGAGAAGGACTTGATTACAAGGTTGGTCTTTACTCCAAGACTATTTATTTTAACCTATGTTGGCTGAGGAAAGTCATTAAAGGTGCAGCTAAATCGGCATAGAAGGACTGTTTCACGGAAAGTAATACATGTCTAATGTCCAGGGTTCATACAGCCTTGAAAAAAGTTTGAATTAAGCCCCGGTCCTTTAATTCAGTTTGTGGCCTTGAGAAGGACTTGTATTCCATCATTTATGTCCTTGAAAAGTACTTTAATTCAATCACTAAGCAATTTGTCAAAACTTGTTCCAAGTCTTTGTCATTTTTATCTGAATGTAGACAGTATTTAGCAAAAGGGGAGAATACTAGTTCTCATTTTGGACAACATTTCATTTTATTCTTTTCATGTTTCATTATTAATGTGCTATAATGAAAAAAATTTATAAAATATTACTTTTTTCCTTGGTATATACATAGGACAGTAAATTGCCTTCCTTTGCCTTCCAAAAGTCCTTGAAAAGCACTCGTCTGAATTTGTTCTTAGTATTCCTGTATGAACCCTGCAGTCTTAGACATATACGTACTATTTAGCAGACCTCTATAAATATAGCCTGGCTAGAAATGCACCAGTTTCTCCATCTTAGAGGAAAGACTGATTTGGACTGACGTTCTTTCGTGAAAGGTCCCTAATTTTACATATTCCGGCAGGTTTTCTATATGAAGAGATGTGCATTCTTGCTAATATTTCTCACTGCATGTAGTGAAGTCTTATTTGCTCTAAGTGATGAAATCTTCCATGATATACATATTTATCTTATTATACAACACACTGAAGTTGATATATTCATTGTATGGCAGCAGGGCATTAGGGTTTGATAATTGCGTAAGTGCTTTCTTTTTCATCTTGATGTCTTTTCTTCTTCAAGAGGTACTTAGAGAATTGTCTACTTTTCTTGATTTGTTTTTCACTTTCCCTGAAGAGATCTTTGCATTTAGATTTTGTTCGGCTTGATCGTATTTTGTATCCAGTGAAGGCTTGTTCTGATCCCACAGTAGCTTGTTGGCAGGTTATCAGACCAATTTCTTTCTTTCTTTGTGCCCAGATTACACAGGGGCAGTGGCCCCTCTGCATTTAAATACCTGGTATATAATTCCTTCATTAGTGTGTCTTATGAGTCCTGGTGTTTAGTCAGATTTACTCTATTTTTGAACAAACCTTTCAGCTGCAATTAGACACTGCAGCATTTTTCCTGAGAGTAGGATTTTTTTTTTTCACAGGTCACATGGCAAAGAGGGGTACTTATAGTTAACTTTGTAGAGCAATGCTGTGCAGAGCATGGCTAACAATTTTAAAGGTGGTTGAATGCTGCAGTTGTCAACCTTGGGAAGCTTTAGCAGTTCTTATGTACATCAAATAGTATGATATATATATATATATATATATATAATATATTTATTAGAATAGTTTTGTCCAGTGTCCATTGCATGTTGGGAAAGTTTTTTTTTTTTTTTTTTCTGTAAAGCAAAATGTGAGCATTTGTGGAAGAGGAATCACTTCTAGCTTCTTATCAGTTTTAGAAGCTGTCAGATAGAGGAAGTAATTTGATTATGCTGTGTTCATGAATTTGATTCTCTCAGTGTATTTGTAATCAGGACTTGTAGGACCTCTTACATGGAACTATTTCACTTTAGTCATTGGTTCATTAAGTAGAGATTTGTGATGGTGCCAAAGTATGGCCATTTACAGTAATTACCTTTTTTTTTTTTTTTTTTTTTTTTGTCTTAAATCTTTTGTGTTTAGTTGAGCTGCTTAAGACCAATATATATTGGTTTGATCAAAAAAAAAAAAAAAATAGAGTGATACAGTTTGGGTCAGAAGTTTAAAGAAATTCCTAATTGTTCTGGAAAATGACTTTGTATTTGTTCCTTTGTATATATAAAATTCAAATCTTAAGAGAAAATGTTGCTTTCGAATGTTTAAATTGTTATTCGAATAAAAGCAAAGAAAAAACTGCCAAGTGTGTGTTTTCTGCTTACTCAATTTTTATTATTTTTTATGTATAAAAAAAACCCTTTAAATATTTTTATTTGATGATTTTAATATCACGGAATGCCTGAATATTTAGAATGGATGAAAAAACTACAAATCGTAAAGACTTGTCATTGAAAGATTTTTTCTTACCTGAGGTACTTCCTGGGTTCTAATTATACAGTGTTTTTTTTTTTATCATAGTCAACCCTGAAAATTACATATCTTGCCAAGTAAAAACTCCCATGGTTAAAATGTAATGCAGGAGTGCTTGCAGTTTGTCATTTTAATATTCATTTTATCTTAATAATTACTCATAATAGTTGAAGAAAAATTAAGAAAATTACTGAGCTCGGTGCTGGGAATTGCTGTCTGGTTGATAATACACGTTTTGGTTATACGTATATCATAAATATGGCATTATGAACCGAGGTGAAGAATCTGGCCCAGACCCAAGGGATATGGCAGCTGATTCACATGGTAAAGGAATTATGTCAGTACTGTGTTGTGACATTGCCTGTCATAAATAACCTGGTCGGAAGATTGAAGAGATATCTCTATATTTTATGAATCTTTAAATGATACTGAAATCAAAAAGAAAGCTTGAAGCCATAAAAGTAACGTCGTTCTTGGAATTGACACTATTTAACACTATGAAATCAACCTTATTTGACATGACAGAAGCTGTCTTCTTCCCAAGGGAAATGTGCTGAGTTTGTGTCCACTCACCTGGGTGGGGGTCGGGGGGGGGGGGGGGTCTGGCACTGGATTGTTCTTTTCATGGCTCATTGCTACATTACTTATCACAGCAAAGTATCACAGTTAGCATTAAACCTTGATATCATAGCAAAATTGTAACATACCTGGAATTTTAAACATTATACCCTTAATTACCAAAAACCATAAATTATAGCCCAAATTGGCAAAATATAGATTTATAAATGTGACTGTGTTTTTTCTACTTTTTTTTATATTTCCCATTCATTTTGAACCAGTATTAGAGTGGGGTCAAGGCTGGTGAGTACCACGTGTGACTGGAATTATCAGAAATGAAGAGCTCGCAAATGAATTTAATGGATTGCCATTTTCTCAACCATTTTGGATAGGCTATACCTTGCCAGGGAAATTGCTGACATCTCCAGTATTATTTTCTACATTAGTCTTACAGGCATTGTATAGTTGATTGAATCAGATGGCATATTTCTTGTAATAACATTGTTAGAAATAGGCATTCATCATATAAATTCACAAGATCATTTTCAAAAGTACATTATTGAGAACTTGTTGCAGAATAAATGCTCATCAGTAACAGTGGACCCAGTTCAGATATCTTTCTTAATTTTACCTGTTAGATGTATAGTTATCAAAACATTACCATCTATTATTCACCATGTTATTGTCTAAATGAATACAAAGGCAAGCGACAGTCAAAATACAAAGGGCACTGAAACTCCTGTAAAGTTGGTGAGATTGAAGTGACCTGATACAACATGGTCCCAGTGAAGTCCAGTGATAAACTTAAAGGGGATAGCTCAATATATAATGAGAGAAATCATGGTGTTTATGGAGAATGTACAGTACAACAAATACAATCATATTTGCAACAAGGTTATTCATTTCATTTTGCTAGTAATAAAGGGAAAAATGTGTCTTGAATTGTTGGATATTGGTTCTTACTGGTGGACGTTCTTACAGGATTCAAAAGTAAAATAACCACCAGAAATGCATCTTATTGCATTAAGTAAAGACAGTCCAACTTCATAGATTAATTAGAAAAGCACTCCGAGAGCGCAGACCTCCGCCAAGGCAGCAATTTTTAATTATTATTGATTATTGATTGATTATTGATATGGATCACCACCAAAAACTAATCACTTCTAAGTTAACCCATTTCTGACCTACCCTGAAAATTTCATCAAAATAGGTCCATAACTTTTTGAGTTATGTTGATGACAAACAAACCGACAGACAGACAGACAGACAGACAGACAGACAGGGGTGAAAACATAACCTCCATGGCGGAGGTAATAAAAATTGCAAGGTGTGATGTTTACTTTATGCCTGCAAATCATCGGTTTTAAAGTTGTAACCATAAATATCAAAGAATTTTGACTATTATTGTAGAAGATTATCTTACTGACAGCACTATTATCACAGTTATGTTGTGTTATAATATTGCTCACTGAATGCGACAAGCTAAGTTGATGTTCTGTGATTTGATATATGATAATTATGTATAATGTTCCCCGTAATAACTTTTGACACAGGATTTTCATTGAATAAATGTGCCAATCAATATTTAGAATCCATTAGAGGTGATATCAATCAGAGGATTATGATGGATTTAAGATGAATATCAGATGTTTCAAAATCATAGCTTGGAGGAAAGAAGGAAAAAGTGTAGCAGTTTTTCTTTTAACAGGCCCGTAGCCAGTGGGGGTTCGGGGGGGTTCGAAAGAACCACCCTTTTTGCTGGGAAAAGTTCTACTCTGGGCACAATACGATCAATGTACTTGAGGATTTTATGGTAAAGGGTCCACTTTTTCAGAAAACGAACCCCCCCCCCTAAAACTGCTGGCTATGGGCCTGTATTAACTACCCTCAATTTTGCAATCTTTTAAATTTTGCCACAGGACATGCAGTGCATGCAAGGTCAATCATCAATTATCTCAAGAAAATGAAAATTCAAAGAAAAATTATTTGCACTTTGTATTAACAAAAAGAAAAATCAATCTCAATTGCTACTGTAATTCACACGATATTCAGGCAGAGTGAAAACTGTCATTGTGCATGAAGCATTCTATGGTATTCATTTTCCCTGATGGGCAGAATTTTGACTCTTTTAAAGATGTATTTTTCAAAAACTATAATACATTTAAAGTTCATATTTGGCAGAAATGTTGTTTAGTCTAAGCATATACTTGTGACTTAAAAACTTTTTAAAATATTGATTAGTTTTTCAGAAATATTGATAATTGATCACCATCTATATGCATGTAGACCTCTGGTGGCTGCACTGGCACAGGAAACTTTTAACCAAGATCAACACTAGTAAAGCACCAGTTAACAAACTTTGGGAAAAGTAAGTATACAGTTTATAAAGCCAATGCCTCTGGGCTCATACATCTCACACAGGCCTTTAGATTAAACATGGGAGAGTTCCAAAGCTTCCTGACTGAGGTTGTACTTTTAAAACATTTCCGTACAACATATCAAATATGTCTCGTACATAAATGAAAATTAAAAAAAAGCTTCATCTTAAGGTGATTGAATTGATTCTTTAAATTGACACATGCAGGCACAACATAACCATAACTCCATATATTCCTATCAGGAAGTTGACACATTTTAACTAAACTTCACTTTTACTGCTGTCCTAGAATGTGATGGATATTGTACAATACCAGCACCTGACGTGTAAATATAGAAGCATTAAGCAATGCCAATACATGGTTCAATACCTGATCATACGTCAAATTAAATAGATGCTGAATAGAAGTGCGCCTGTTCTCGACCGCATATTGTCCTATTGAACTTCTCGGCATTCTTCTCATACTGAAAGTTAATGTAAAGTAAGAACAAAGCTCCCTTTGTTTGTAGGTTAAGTTATTTGATGTACATTTTGCTGGTAATATTTGTGTAAACTCTGCACCGTGAAAACCTCATTATTTGACAAAGAAAGTGGACGTGTTTCCGTCCATTTGCCGTAAATGCTGCTACTGTATTTGTCTTGTGCACTGACACATAAAAATACTCTCAATGTTAGTATTTTTTACCGTATTTCTAAGATCCTCTCTTAATGGGTTTTAATCTTCAAGTTGGCCAGATTGGTTTATCATCTTTCATGAATTTACAAAGCACGTAAAATAGATCCTGCAAAAAAAATTCCAAGATCTATTTCATTTTGCGTTTAGTTCTGACCCTCTGAGCCCTAGTATTCATGCAAGATTTGAAAGAGTTTTATTTGCAGTGTCACTGAGGGCCATGGGCTGTTTAACCATGTGTGGTTTGTTTCGATGCCTGATAAAAAAAAATCTATTAAAGCTGGCCGCAGTAAGAGCATTTTATTCTGGTTATAGGGACGTACCCTGCAACATGCGCTGTTGACAGTTAAAGCGCAATAATAGATAATTACGTAAATAAGTACACCAAAACATAACAAAAACAAAGACGAAAAAATTCTTTACATCCTTGTAATGGGTGTTCTTTTGTGTATCAGGAATTTTTAGGACACATTTATGCACGCGTGAAGTTGGCAAATCTGAAATGTCATGCAATGTTATACATTGAAGCAGTGTTTTTACCAATTTGTCTGTCTGTAACATCTTTATTTTGCCACCAGAGCATCAGTCACCTAACCATCAAATGTCTTGTTATTGTCAGAAAGAATTATATTTGGTTCCAAAAGAGGAAAGACATCAGAAATGTGCTCAATGTTGTATCCATGTGAGCACATTTCTGATGTCTTTCCAAAAGAGGAAAGACATCAGAAATGTGCTCACATGGATACAACATTGAAACCAGTTCTGGTTCAGTCTACTTGATGTCATCTGCTAGTATATGCTACTTCCATATCGTCACGTTGCATTCATTTTATTGCCCACTGCTAGACTGGAGATTGACCAAGTGATAACTTTTTCAGAACTAGTTAAATTTCTTGTGTAATGGTCTTTCACAATACTTGTATCAGGACTCCTTTACTACCACATGCAATTATCAGCAGTTTAAGTGCAGTTTCCACACAGTTTTACAGAACATGTCTGAATCTGGATGCATTCAAATTCACACATCATATTATCTGAGTCAGTCTAAGACCCCATTCCCATAGATTTTAGATCGATCTATCCCTGTGGGGAGTCTCACTAGATTACTGTCAGCTTAGCCGGCTTAAGCATCTGTCCCGCCTACTAAAAGCTGTAAGGGGGTAATTAACTATGGTGCGTGCTCGGCTGACTGCAATTTAGCGTGAACCCCCAGGGAGTTGCGTTGATCTGAATCTAAATCTCTGGATCGATCTAAATCTCTGGGAATGCACCCTAACTCTTTGGAAGATTCTGGCTAAAGTGCAATCAGTGGAATGCAGTCTATTTCTGTACTCCATTATATTTAAATCAACTGGAGATATAGAGGTTCTGTAAAGGTGTACTTGGGTTTTGGTTGCGACATGAAACTATTTCTTAATTATGAATAATTAAAGTTAATCTTAGATCACTCATTTTGTTGGAGAACAGTTTTTCAAAATACTGATTTTTGTTTAATCAGGTTGAAATTGGGGCTGATTAGAAAGTAATGACTTAGTTGTAAAAGTTATCTACAAAGGCGTTACTCCTTACTGTATTTTGAGTCCTATTTAGATCCCTTATTAGGTCTAACAGAAGTGGCTAACAATAAAAAAATGGATGAAATTTTCCATTTTGAAAAAAATGTGGAGCAGCCAACAATAATAATTAATGGCTTCCAACAGTGTATCATCTGTGAGTTACTCTCACAAGTAAGAATATTAAATTTAGAAGAAAAAAAGGTTCACTTAGCCACAAAGACATAATTATCTGAAATGAAATAAGAATATGCTGCTGTCACTGAGCAGGAAGAGGATGTAGTCATCATAGTCTGCCTCAAGGGCACAGTAGATGCCAAACCAATTTTTGGTTTTGGCTGCTTTGGCAGTTCCACTGAAATCAAGTTCACAGTACTGAAAGGACAGTTAATCTGCTTGAAGATTGAGTTCCATATTATAGTAATGCCTATTAGGAAGTCGCTGATTGCTGCAGAGAAATGAGGGGGGGAGCGAAAGGAGTAACCAGCTTGGCCATGTGTGTCACATACTGCAGGATGGATCCGATGGTGAAATGAACAGAAAATTTTGTGAATGGAACTTGGGAGTTATGACCAATCCCAATACTATATCAAACACAATACTATTACAAAAAGTGTGTTTAGCTTTGTGAATGTACCATTATATACATGTATATATGTACCTCCCTCTTCCTCCCTTTCTTCCTTAATATGTTATGACATGCAGAAAAGATGAAGACAGGTCAAATATGTCCATAACCTGGTATCTTCCACAGCACACAATTCTGGCCCTCGACAGTTGCTATGTAGATTAGTAACTTTGATACGAGAGGTTTGAGATGTATAGACTGATAGATAAATTGATGGATGTGATTGCACATGCAGACACATGTGGCCACTATACAAATCAGCATCCTTGCCTGATTGTTATTATCGAGGGGTTGTGAAGGACATTAGTGCTCTTGGTGACCTTTTTTTTTTCAAAATTATAGTAATTCGCCTTCTTAAAAGATGAAAAAAAAAAAACAGCAATATTGCAATTGATGACAAATTAACTGTATGATAAACTTGAAGATTGATATATATAGATGCTATATAATGATGTAGTCTCATCATTAGAGAAAGTCGCTTTGGAGCAAAAATTCTTTTTCAGCACTGAACTCTAATGAGATGGTGCCTGTCCTATATATATGGGACCTATGATATTTTAATGACTGTGAAACCACAAAAAAACACAGTAGATGTTTATTAAGGTGAGTTCTGTGGTCAGATGGAAGAAAATAGTCGGTTAAACTGAGTCAGAGAGTTCATTCATCACAAGAAAAGTCCTACCGCACACAAATTAAGCGAGGGGATGACGTGCGTGTGTCTTAACTTTTATTGTTTGTAGCATGCAATCTTAGCTGGGGATGGGGGGGTTTGATACTCTCATACTTCATATGAAAAAGAAAGAAATGGGTAAGAAAAGGGGGTAGAGGGTAATTAGGGCAACTCCCATCTTGTCTCAAGATAAAAGGTAATAGCAAATTACATAAAGTAAATTTAAAAAAAAAAGGAAAACTTTCAGCCATAAGAACCTCTTTAAAATTATGCGATCATTTTTAGATTTTAATGTTTTTATCATACAGTAGTTAAGAATACCCTTTTCATGTTGGACTTTCAATTACATATGGTTCCATACATTTATATTGAAACCTTTGTGTCCTGTTGGTATAAATACAGTCTTAATACTATGTAAATGATCATTAGGCTCTGCATGAGGTTTCCAAATGATTTTACAGGAAAAATGAGCAAGGCAAATCATCAAATAAATGAGGGATCTGCATGATACATGATTCTTATTGGTGGATGGGAAAGTACTAATGTACACATATGAGTTCTAAATCAAAATGTTTTGTTATTAATAGTGTCCACTGTAAAGTACCTTTCATGATGATGGACGATAATTTCTGTCTCTGTCTTGTATATGTGATGACTGCATGAAACCCACTCCTGTTGCTGGCGTATGGCTTGTATTACCATATCTGTGAACCAAGAGATTTTGAATAATAACAATGAATGATTCACATACAAGCTGTCAGGCCCCTTACAAAAGTTTCAAATGAAAATGCGTTTTGAGGTGATTTGACTCGACTTTTTTACATCGCTAGCCTTTTTTCCATTATTCATTTTCTCAGAGTTGTCAACAAAAACCAAAAGATAGATCACATGCAATTGCAAGGAATCATATGCATCTGTGTGTCTTAAATTTGTGATTTTGATCACCTGAGACAGCTAGGGGTGAACTTAGGCCAAATATGAAACTCAAGGCCGGTTGATGGGTCAGTTGATAAAATGACCACCTTGACCTACAGTGGTACTGCCAAGGTCACTGGGACCACCTTAATAAAAAAGCTGTGAAATTGATGACCTGAGTATAAGTGATGAGGCTGAAATTTCACCTGATCCTTGCATAGTGCTGGACAGCACGTGTTTTGCTTACACGTGACAAGTTTTGCCAGTAACTGTTTTGAAAACCACGGGCCATACATTGCTGCTGACGAGAGAGAAAAAAACGATATTTCGATCACCATACTCTACTAGCTTTAGAAATATGCCCTAAACTCCCTTAATGAAGTGTAATTTCATTCGTTTACAAAACAGGGGGAGAAGTAGGGGGATGGAGAGGGTTTTCTTACATAACATGTATACCCTGAAAAAATAATACCTACTGTCAATATCAATTAATCATGTATATTAATTCGCATTTATCATGCAGGTGTGTATTTTCTGGTAAACATGGGAGGTTCGCGTGTATACCTATTAACTAACATGTGACTCTGTCTCCTACAATCCCTGCCCTTGTAACGTTCACCCACCTGTTCCCGAGATATGATGAATTATGATTACAATGTTTTAGTATGTTCTTTTGTCATATTTGTGTCAGACAACATGTGATGCTCTATCTTTCTCTATCTGTGCTTTCAACATATGACCATATTGCTCATGATGGTATTTTTTGTGAATCAGATACGGTTTTTTTACCTTGTTTCAATTTTATTTAATATTTATTTCATTTATTCATTCATTTTTTTTTAATTTTTACTTGCCTGCTTTCCTGAGGAAGTCTACAAGTCTACAGTATATTTAATTATTTAAATAATACAGCTGAAATGAAATTCAAGTTGCATTAATGTTCACAAAACATAATTTGACAGTTAATCAAATGAATGCAGCGGTGAAATACATGTAAAAGAACATGATGAGTGTAAGATTTAAATTTAAAAAATTATTTTTCTAATATTTCAAAAATGGTAATAAGAATGGAAAATGTATCATAATTGTATTATGTTTTCTTTGTCATTTTACAGAATAATTGCCCTATTCCTCCCCCCCCCCCAACCCCCCAACCCCAAAAAAAGAAAGAAAGGGAGAAAAAAAAAAACAAAATTAAATTTCTAGACAATTTGTAACACATGGACACTTGATTTACGTTCACAATATGACCACTTACAAAGCAAAAGAATCCTTCCCTTAATGGTCATTTATTTTACTGCAACTCACTACTGGTCCGATGTTTAGATGGTGTTTTTGCTTGTTTCTAAGAAATGCAGGGTCATGCTTCCATCATCCACCTGTTAAATGCTCAAATGGAATGGAGCATTTCTTTGCTCTCTGTGGGGTCACTTCATTGTTAAACAGTATCAACTCTTTAACAGTCCCAGCAATTATCAGACTGTATTATTAAACCATTCCCTTTATAACCATTCATTGTTTGCTTAATGACAATAAGGGGTTGCTGTTTATTCTTTTAAGAATGCCATACTGTGTTGTGGTTAACATTGGATACAGTTGAGAGAAATGCTGGTCAACTACCTCATGGCAGCCTGACCACCTCTGACCAAGAGGCTGTGGAGGATATTGCACCTCTATTAAGTCAGGGTTAAAGGGATTGTTTATGATCATAAACCCCCTGTTCCGTTGGCATTTATTGGACAGGCCTTTGATAATATTGATAGATTTTCAATATGTTTGTGTAGAGCTTTGTTTAGAGAATTGATTTGTTTACATAAAATTAGTAATGTTGTTGGGACTCCCGCATGGGATTTTAATGAAAAACAACTTGTTTGCTATGGAAAAAATTATCAGTTCTTTGTACAACATTTAGGTTATCATCATTAATGAAAGTAATTTCATTAATGATTGTGCTTATTTGAGGTTTGTTTAAGAACCTATCTTTATTAATATCTTCGGTTTGTCAGCTCATACACAAAATCATTATCTTTTAAAAATCTCACACAAAACTATGTTAATTAATGCACACGGAACACTTTTTTAATTAAGTCCTCTCCATATAAATTTAATTAAGGTATTTTCATTGGGCACGTGTTTCAGAAAATGTGTCAGTGGTCATGTACAAAAATTCCCACAGTGCTTGTTGCAAGTGGTCATTCATTGATTTTTTGGGCACATCTATTTGACAGATGTACAGATATGGCAATCATATAGATATTTTTTGCCGGATGTCATAAAACAAATGTGATTGATTACGTGTCAGCGACCTGGCTATGGATAGTCTGGTTTGAACAGGAAGGGGGAGGGTCGCAGAGATAATATGGAAAATTATATCCAATTGTTATGCAATTCTTTATTTATAGTTTTACATCAGACTGAGTTGTTGAAAATGTACAGACGTAAATAATAATGGTGTTGTACAAGCTGGACTATCAGTTGCACAAATCTACAAATCGTGAAACTTTCTAATACATTAAAAAACTTGACTTTTTATTAGAGAGTAATAATTTACAACACTCTTGGGTGCAAGACGTTGCAGCAGATATTTTTTCTCAAAAATATTATTTTATTTATTTATCTATTTATTTATTTATTTATTTATTAATTTTGGCCATAATAAACTGGAAAGATTATAATTCAGTGATAACAGGAAGAAAACCCTCATGTGCCAGTGATCCAGTGCAGTATATTTACACGGCGTGGCAGTGCAAAATTTTGCCCGCATGGTTACTCCGCCATGGGGTGCTTATTTTCAGGAAGATTTTTTTCCAGATATATATATATGCTCCGCAAATTCCTTTGCACAAAGATAAGCTGTGTGCACTCAATAATAATAATATCAACAAACAATTAATTAAATGAAAAAAAAAACAGTTGTAGCAGATTCAAATGTGCACCTTGATGAGACCTGCAGTGAAAACAATGCTGACTGTGACTCTCCTAATGGTAGAGAATATTGCCTCAGCAGTTAACTAACCTAAGTACATACAATGTGGAGACAGTTCAAATAAAATCTAGAGTTGATTTATTAATCACATGTCCAGTTGTTACATGTACGTTTCCTTTCTCAGTGGGTGGAAGAGACCACAAGTGGCCCAAATTTGTCCCTGTCTCACTTCTGTAAATTTCTCTCAGAAAAAAGTTAAATAGATTCTTTCAAAACAATTTTTGTTGTGTCTTTGTATCTTTTTCTGTCCAGATCAATTATTTACTTATCCCTTTTTTAAGTCAAAACAGTTTTTTTTTTTTTCAAATTACTCCCATCTCCTGTAATGATATAAGCCTGCATGCTCAAATTTTATTGTTTATAAACAACCAATAAAACTTCAAGTCATGCAATGCATATCACAAGCTGTCATAAACCTCACTTTATGATTGATACTAAAAAAAAGTCCCCCCTTAACCCCTTAAATGCTTAAGGATTTTTGTGAGCAACATAATTTCAAACATAATGATACATGTCTTTTGAAATGCAAATCGCCATATTTAACGACAATTAATATGGTTATATCAACTAGTGAAAGTGTGTATTCATTATTCAGTACACTTTGACTGCATTCCCATAGACACCATCAGTCTACGTGGATCAACCCAACTCTGCAGGGACTCTCGCTGATTGCAATTTGCGTAATTGAATGGGTTTTTAACATGTGCTATTTTACCATGACCTTTTTTAAACGTTTCTGTGTGTAAACATCGTCCCATTCTGTTCCATGTTAGTGTTTGCACATAACCATGGGCAATGAATGAAGAGCGAACAATCAACGCTCACACTACAAGGGGGCTAGAAAAGAAAAGAAAAAAAGGTAAAGGCAGTTAGCCTGTAAATAAACATCATAAGTGTGCTTTGTTGTACCTTCGTATCAATCTCAGGTTCTGCAAGCGTACTGAAAAAGGAAGGAATAAGTTTAGAAATGAGGTTACCCATGAATAAACCAACAAAATGTGTTTTGCATTGCCTATTTAAGTATTGGTTTTAGTGCGCTATTTCAGTACATTAGTGCATTTTGCCTTTTGAATAATATTTTAAAACAGGTCAGTTGTGTTCATTATTTTTTTTACTTCAGTACACCACTTAATGTCAACACTTTCACTGCGGTTAACCAGTAGAGCTGCATATATTTGACTACTATTATTCTAAGTGACCGATTCCCAACTCAATAAACCATGATATGGAGAAGTGAGTCTATTCGATTTTTCATGGTTTACCACTGAACTCTTTTTTTATTCTTTCAGATAAATTATAATAAATAGAAGAAACTTTTTAGACCAGTTTTAGTGCCTTATTTAGTGGCATAAAGATTTTTTTTTTTAAACCACTGTTAATAAAAGTTGTTAGTAAGTTAATGGGTTAATTGGAGGTATTAAGAGATGTCTTGAGATACAAACTAATAAGATCATTCGAATAAAATTTCACACTGAACACTCCTTGCCACTTTTTTGACAGAAAAGGTACAAGAGAACTGAATGTTCCCCCTATGAAAAACAAAAAAGTTTTGTTTTGGAAAACATCCCATGACGCAATTATGAATAACATATTAATCATGTATAAGTGCTTACAGTCATAAAAAGTAAGGATGGCATGTTGTATTTAATTTTTAGAAAACAGACAAATACATTAACCTGCCCCCACATCAAGTCTGAGCTGTATTTGACTCTCAATATTTGGCCCCAAGTGTCATCACAAGGAAGGAAAACAGCATCAAAATAGTCAACGAAATTAGACCTGTTATGATCTTCCAGATTTATATGTCGAGCAAGGCCAAGCGGAGCATAGTTCAGTTTTGACATCCTCATCATAAACTTGTGACATGAACTTGTGATTGTTTTAGTCCTGACAGGCCCATTGTTGAAGTTATAAATTCAAAGAAGATACCAGTACGAGTGATCACCTGGACGGCTGAATTATGGCTGATGTCTGGTGACATGCAATATTTATGGAGGGATCTCCAGTACAGTACATCAATATTTAAAATGTGGGGTAGTTTATAACCTAGGTCAAGAAATATGTTAACTTCATGCTCTGAATTGATGTTTTAGGGGAGGGGGTTATGAACCAATTTCTTATCTTTTTTATAGCAAAACATACATCCTTTTGTTTTCTTGTCTAGAGTGCCCCAGTTTGGATGTTTCTTTATAAGGGTTTTTGGATGTAGGATGTCATTCAGTTCAGATCATTGATTTTTAAATTTTGTGTGGATATTCTTTAATCTATGGCTCTTACTTCATAATCTGGAAGAAATATAATGTTATTTGAGAACTTCAATGTGTTTTAGAAATTAAAGTAAGAAGAAACAAACTCCTCTTTCACCCTCTTTTCTTTTCTTTGTCTGCCATAATTTAAAAGTATACGTACATTTTCTCTCAAAAAATGTCACCTGTCATCTTTTCAAAACACGATACGAATGTGTCTGTAAAAATGTATTTTCTGTGCTATGCAAAGCTTTCGTCATTTTCTGTCTCATTTTAATGGTATGTTTTGATAACTAAACATCTGGTATAACACAATCACTAAAAATGAGTAAAAAAAGATTGCCCCAGGCATTCTTTTTTCAAAAGGCTAAACAAACAAAGAAATGTGAGCATTCATTGTTTTATTTTTGTTCACCCAAAATTAGCTCCATATAATCTGCCATTTCAACCAAAAAAAAAAGGTTGCTGTTTCTGCGAAGACACAGCTGTAGAATAAGGGGGGGAGGGGAAAGAAGACTTGAAGGGACTGTAAATTCAATCAATAACATTTGCCTCATTATGCATCCTTATGCTAAGCTGTGAAGGTGAAAAACAACACAAATTTTAATGATTTTTTTTAATGACCATTCAATGAGCCACATTAATAAAGTTAATGCACAGCAAAAACATTCTTACATCTATTTTCTGGATAATTTTTCGTTATTCACAACTGACTCATGCACCAAAAGTACAATTTTTCAAGAATTATAATTAAACTCAAAAGTTTGAATGGTGAAATGTAACAGATCACACACTAAAGAACACGGAGACAAAAAGTAGCTACGTAGGCTACATGTATCAATCTATGCAGCAGTTATCATAAGCTTTTGATGCACCATACATTCATGCCTGTGCCCTTGAAAATTGATGGAGAGGGGGGGGAGGGGATATGGAGTGCACGGCAATTACCCTGGATGTTCACGAAGCCTTGGAGACAACCCATAACTCACCGAGTCCTTAGCTTTATGCTGTAACCAAGTGGTCATTTATTGTCCACCCATGTGGGCAGGCCACAAAAACATCTCCAAAACTCGCTTTCAAACCCTCCATCAAGCAGAAGGCCATGGCCTCTTGATAACATCGCAGCGCCTCCAACATACAAGGTGCACAACCAGAAAACGCATTAATATTGACTGCTGCGATAAAGTTTAAAAACAATGCTGAAATGACGTTCCATTTTTGAAATGTTTTTCATAAACACTCTAGGTGTGTCACGATATGTAAGATGTAAACCATCATCCATAACTTGATTCCTGTTATGAAGAACAAAAATAATTTTATCTGTATTTTATCACAGGACATGGGCTAAGGCACCCGGGTACAAATATGCAGAGGTCTGTCTAAAGAAGAAAAACATATCATAGATAATTTGATAACTCAGACCTCGAAAAAAAAACGCAGATATGATTCTGATCTCTTAACGCTTAAAAAAATTTAAAAACAACTTATTTCTCTTCTTTTTTATTTTTATAATTTCAAATGTGTAACAATAAAAGTCAGGATAGCATGTCTGACACCAATCAACAGTGTCAGAATTCATGGACCTAGTTCTGAACATAGCTAAATGAATGTATGTAGGCACCACCCAACCTGCACTACTATATAGAGGACAACTTCCTAAAACTTCTACTGTAAACAACACATTGACATCCACTTCTGAGCATTTTTTAAACCGAGAAATTGAAGCCTCTCTTCTCTTTTTTTTTTTTTTTTTTCTTACATAGGGCACAGTGACAAGGATTGTATTGTATACAGTAAGTGCAACGCTGCTTTCTGCGGTCCTATCTACATGTACACAGAAGGTAACTCAATATGCTACCACCAAAATGACACAGTCCCTTAGCTTATAATGACACACAGCATTGCGTAGTATATATCATATGACAATGGGCTTGTGCAATATATTATATAATACCATGTTACACTCTAACATCCACCTCTGAAATAACTATATATATTATAGATTCCATGATTCAAACAGTTTGTAAAAATACACAAGCTTATAACACTTTACCAAACAATTTACACTGGTGGTAAGTTCAGTCTAAGTAAGGCATAATTGCAACAACCTCATACCTGAGATTTACCTGGTTTGGTTACTTAATTTACAGATAGGATGGTGACAAGGTTATCACTCAGATACTGGTATCTCTGTAGGAATGGAAAAAGTGAACATCCATATGGATTTGATCTTATTCCAAAGTCTCCCAAGCTGTCTTGTTATAAGAATCAGTTTGATTGTTTGGTGGTTGATTGCATTGCATCATTTGAGTTGATTGCATTACACTGAATTTACAGCATGTGACAAATTTCTTAGTGTGTGTGTGTGTTAGGCCACTTAAAAGTCTACACATTGTGTGTCTGTTTTGAAGAGTGAGCAGCATCTTTATGAAAAAGTTACCCTAATTAAGAAGCAGTGCTTCTGAAGAGAGTTGATTGAGTCATGAATATATGTGAATGGAGTTGAAGGTAGAGAGATATTGGAAAACTTTGTACATGTACATGTAGATCCCGCAACCCTAGTCCTTCTTCCCTTATGAATATACAGCACTTTCTTATATGTGGGATCAGAGGGTTCAATTAATTAATACCTCCGCAAGGGCTGATGTGTAAGAACACAAAAGCTTGGCGTAGCAGCTTTCATTGATCCATCTGATCCATTAAGTAGACTTCAGACTGGGGAGAAAAGTCGTTTGGAAGTATTACGCCAAGCCTCATGAATAATGCAAAGTGATGCATTAGTAATTGACAGCGTGCATTGTCTAAAGTGCTATCAGCATCTCTCCCCTTGAGAAAATTGAGGTTGGTTTTTGGAATCTTAATAGATGCTTATTGCTTTCATTCAGTTAACACTGGAAATAGAGGAAATGAACTTAGAAATAATACACCAAACCTCTCTCACTCTCTCTCTCTCCATGTAAATTTGTCCAGATTTTGCTCCTGCATGTTTTTTTTAATGTGACTGTATAAGAATTTCAAGAGTTTGTTTTAGAGGGAGGAGGGGGTGTGGGAGGGGGAGGGGGCTTTCACTCAAAACAGCTTTTTAAGGAAATATTGGCTTTTGAAGCATGCCGTAGATAATGGCTGCTAGATTTCGAGCATGGCCAGTAATGCTTTTTCCCCGTACAATCAATGCTAGAAGACAAAGTTTACTTTGCAAGTGTACATTAGAATCAATAGCATTGATTTCCTTTGTATAATAGCCAGGGGAGTCAAGGCGATGACTGGAGAAATATTTATCCATGCATCATACTACAGATTTGTCGTTTTAAGCTACTGTCCATTTGTATGGGTTTACCAATCAACCAATTTAATAAATAGGGTGATTACCAAACGCATCACTTAAGAATAGAATATAACAGAGTGCTATTTTAGAAGCTGTTAGAATTCATTTTCCTAAATGAGAGAGAGAGAGGGAGGGAGAGAGAGGGTGGGTGGGAAAATGTAATAAGTTGTTGGGGCTAAATTATTATTATTATTTTTTTTTTTTACGAAATTTACTGTATACACATAAAGAAGTGTTTCAATTGAACATTGGTATTCTTAACTGGGTAAAGACTTTAAATGTTTTTGCTTCCCGCCCCCCCCCCCAAAAAAAAAAAAAAAAAAAAAAAAAAAGGCAGCTGATTCTGATTTCATCAGCGAATTTCATTTTCAAAATCAAATCAGATGTTTGTCCTTTTGAAAAGACATTGGGACTAAGCATATTTTGTATACAGTTGGGAGACAGCTGTAGAAAAATCAATTGAAAAATATATTGAGCCAAGAAAGCTCTTGCATATTTGACCCTTGGTGAGAGGTTTGATTGTTGCATTACAGATTTTTTAAAAATAATTTACAAATATTTTGAACAGAATAATTTTTCTCTTTTTATTCATTCATTATTTTATTTATTTATTTATTGTTGTAACCTTTCACTGTAAAATGAAAGACTTTCTCTTTCAACTTTTAAGACAAAAAACCAAAATCAACCAAAGAAAAAAATATATAAACATAATATTATGATGTTTAATTTCATAGTAAAAAAGCTCCTTTAGGGGAAAGACAATTTACATAAATTGTTCAATAAAAGCTGATCTGCCAAATCTTGGAACATAATTGCATAATATGCCAGCCCAATCTTATGATACTTATCAAAGGACATCTGGCGCAAAAAATTACAACTTAACAGAATGATTCAGTAATGACTATCGATAACTAAGCCAACTACCTGGTTAAATATAGCAATACCGTGTGGGCTTCATGATACTAATGAAGATAATGTTGTTTGTCCCACCAGGGGAATTAGCTGAACACTGGTGGAATCATTAGAGGAATCATTGATGAATCTTGCTGAGAGAGGGGAAATCAGTTCAGGAATCCATCCTTTGTTAGTTTGGATGTTTATAATTAAGTTTGTTAGTTTAAGTTAATGGCATCTTAAATCCTGTGACTGATCTCTTTATAATACACTGATCACTATGCCACAATACCAGTCACTTACATTGGCTTCATTGACCTTCTCCCTCCCCCCTCCCCAGCCCCTGTGTTAAGATTTGTGTACACTACAAGAATATCTGAGACTAAAAATGGCCCCAATATGCGTCATAAACTGATCAGATTAATGCTTCAGCACACTGTAATGTAGTGGTTAAAATTCAATTTATATATTATTTTCTGGCAGACAGAAGAAGAATAAAGTGGTGAAGACATGTGCATTTGGATGTTAACAGGGCCACCGCAAGTCTCTGTCTCACATGGACAAAACATTACCCCTTTCAGCCTTGGTCTTTTCTACTTCAACAGGGCCGTAGCAATAGTCGACACAGTCCATAGGTTCAATAGTCCGAAGGTTCATTGGTCCAAATGTTCACTATAGAACCTTCGACCAATGAATCCTTGATTTAAAAAACGATGAAAATGTTATCATTCAGACCAATGAACCATCGAACCGATGAAATTTCGGACTATCGAGACGCCCCCACTCCAACAATAGGCTGGCCTGGGTGTCCGTCCAGATTCCCTTCATATCCTGTACTTAGATGACCACTGGCTATTATCTCTGCCTTGTGCACTGACCCAGAACTGGGCAGGTGGACCTCTCCGCCCAGTCAGTATAGAGATAAACTGAAAACACAGTTTAATATGGGGCCTTTCAGGTGTAAAAAAAACTGAAGGGGTGGTGGGCCTTTTCCTTACTGTATCACCTGCCAGTGGTATTCTTTTTTCAAAAAGCTGGTGAAGTAATTGTTATCCATCAAAAGTACCCAATTTTTTTAACCCGAGGGCACAGGTCAAAATTAAAGTGATGAAAATCATGTAAAGTCCAATAGTTATAGGTGAACAGTGACTTGATCAATAATACATACAAGTATCCCAAAAGACGCAACTGCTCCAGATAAATTTAACAAGGGCAGGATAATTGTACTAAATGCCTTTCCCCAAATTACTTTTTTTTTTCTTCAATAACTAATCAAGATTGTCAGGCAGGAGGGGGGGGGGTCTTTTTCTGGAAAAAATTGACCTTTTTCACCCCCTTACTTGACCCAACTTGAGAACTGGCATTAAATCTAGATCAAATTTTGGATTCTAAGCAAACCTTTTCTGGTCATAAGGCTAGGGACCTGAATAATCGCATTAAAACACTGAACAGTTTCCACACTGACAAATCATGCCAAAGTTAGAAAAGCATGAATACAGACTGCAACTAGTATTATTCAACGGGTGAGAATCAATAAAACTGATATTCTTTCAAATAGCTTCTCTGACGGTAAGATTTCTATGGCCCACTTTCTTCTAGCCTGCTTTGTTTGACCCCAGAATAGTGCTATGCCTGACCTTGCTGTGCTGGCAAATTGAAAGCCGTATTGAAAAAAGAATCACTTATGAAATGGCTTCTGGACATTGTTTCATTTGCACGTTGGGATAAGAATGAACTTTTTATTCTTTATGATAAGGAAAGTTACACGTCACCTTTGGTCATAAAAAGATATCAACTCAACTGTGTATATTACCTGCTCCTTAATACAGGTAATTTGAGGAGACTGAAGACAGGTGTTAATGTCTGGTGAAGCATTGGTACTTGCAAATTTAATATATTAAGATATAAGAAAAATAAATAACAAAGACTCATCATACTTATGAAAATGTCTTTAATCCTTGACTAAATCACATTTCCAAGGTTGGGAATACAGATTTCACGCAGTTGTACTGTAACATCTACTTACGATTTTCACATTTTTTTGTTTTGCTTTTGAAAGAGTAGTATTATGTAATAACCACATTTTCCAGAGTAAAAAGATAAATAAAACAATAAAATGAATCATACCAATAGCAATAAAAAACAATGATATTATAACAACAGCATGAAAGCAGTGTCCACTTTCAACTAATATTTCAGGTGGGGGTTGTATTTTCTTCATCAAACCTCACCTGTCTTAATTAATACGAGTGATATTTACAGGGTCTGGAAGGTGTTATTTATCCAGTGTCGTAAAGCACAGGGCATTCAAGCTCACTACAAAAAATCAGCCCATATCTCTGCATGTATACACAGATAGAACTGATAGTTTAAACCAAACATTCAGAGGGCCGTAGATATGGCCAGGTGAAGAGCCAATTATATGTTGACCCCTTCAAAAAAAAAACTCAACCGTGTTCTTCAGTATTCTATTTGTAGTGCTTGGCATTTTGTAGTCTAGCTTCCAGAAATTGCTGCACACTCTACTTCCACATGAGACTTAAATTTTTGTGTGACTCTAGACATACCAGGTCTAGGTACAAAAATATTCCTCTTTCACTTATATAATAGATTTTTATACAATATATACTCATTCAGTATTTACATTTGAGCACTTGCTGAGGAAATTGTCAGTTGTTGAAGGGAAGCAGAATAGACCCCCTCCCTCCCCCCCCCAAAAAAAAATACATAAACCCTCTCCCATCTGCTCTTACATTTGCTTCAATTTTTGCAAAAACTGAGTATTGCTAGATATTGCAGCTGAGACCTACACATGAGAGGGTTCATACTAGTCCCTTTGAAGAAAAAGAGCACAATAGAAAGGGGCATTTCTGTGCCATTAACAGCAGCTCATGTGATGGTGATCAACAGTCTGAACTCATATTTCCCTACTTAGATTTATATATATAATATATATATACAGGTAATTGCTAGTAGGTTAACAATAAGCAAAGAATTCACAATTGCTTGGGGATGCACTAATTGAAGTAATTACGGTCCATACAGGTAGGATTCTATAAGGCTCTCTGGTTATTCATCAAAGTTTAAAGATTAGATAAGACTTAAGGTCAATACAGCCCGTGACATCAAAGCTTGACTCCACACTGAGACTGACACAATCAAGTTAGTCAAGGTGTGGAATTTTTCAACTTGAATTCCCCCCCCCCCCCCCCCCCAACTTCTGTATTATGGATTAACCGGGTGACAATCGTGCAGAATGAACTGAGGTTGGCACTCGGCTACCTGTCTCCCTCCAGCTATGGGTTAATATTACCACCATGAATTTGTAATTAACCACAGGTAGCTCCCAGTCCATTCACTACTCGGCAGTGTAGTATGAACAAAGGCATGGATATTATCCTAAGGATACCTAGACAGGACTGGCTGCCAAATGGAACACAAATAAATAAAGGAAAGTGCTACAGGTCTATTCAGTCTGTCTGATCTTATTAGGTCACTGAGACTGTCACTGTATAATCCGAGAGGAAAAAAAAAAACAGGCCCTGTTAAATTTATATAAACCATCAGCAGTTGTCATAAAAACATCACAGATCTCTTAATTCAATTCGATTTCCCCGCCCGCTCTTTTCAGTCTTCGCATATGGACCATTATAAACATGATACAATGAGAGTAGGTTGCCTTATCAATTCTGTAATCATTTCTGTATGAATAATAGCCGTGTATGACCCACAGCTGGACTCTCAAGTCAATTTTGCAGACCCAGCAAGCTGGCTTTCGAATAGGTGATTGTTGGGCATGTGTAGACAGCAGTTCTCATTATTGATTTTTTTCCCTACTTTACCACTTTAAAAAGTACCTTGTATACACTTGACATTCTAGAAATGCTCGGTACATTCTAAAACTATCCTTGTTCTGAGACTTGTTTCCGTAGACCATGCACTATCAGCAAAACATAAAAACCGATTATCAACTAAAAATGAGCAATGGCGTTTTGCAATACTCGGCAGATTCCATAATATTGGTGTAGATTAATCATCTTATAATGACAATAAAAGTCAATCTGATAAAAAACATCCAATTTACTCCTACTCCCTGGACATGCAGGATATCATGTGAAAAAAAATCGTAATAAATTGTTCTGTCTACTGCAATCTGATGCAAACAGCTGAAGCAAGCCTAGTAACCAAGCAACTTTGTATACCAGCATCAATTTGTGTAAAATGACGGCACATCTGAGAAACCAGAATGGCCCCAACCTTTTCAATAATGCAAAAGAGAATGTGTACACTATAATGGTAAAAGCGATAAAACTCTGCGCAGACACAATAGTGCCTATGCTTATTGTAAAGGGAAAAAAATCCATACTCAACAAAACCCCTCAAGCTAACAGGATCTTTTGATTCTAAAATGAAATTTGAACTAAAAACTCACCTCACAAATTGGTCAACATTGAAGAGAACATTATTGAATTGCATTGAAAAACAGCTTCCTAATATAAAAACTTAAATAAAGAAGGACCAGTGCCTGTGAAATATTACTCAGCGGTCTCTTGCTGTTGTTTCTTTAACCCAAGATATGGCAGTAGAATCTCCTAGCATTAATTAAAATGTTCCCCCATTATTGCGCATTACTAGTCTCTGGGGGAGCTCCAATGTAGATAAGACAAACACCGGATGACTTCTTAATAAAAAAGGAGTTTGGTTTTGTTTGTTATGTACACAATGTTCCTATAGTCGTGCGCTAATATACAGAATAACATCACAGTCCATCCTTTCATCACCGATTCATAATACTTTCCATTATAGTTCTCCAATAGTCGTTAATTAAGTATGTATCTCTACTAGTGGTGGTGCAGGCTTCAAACAGAGATCACTTTTTTGTCAATAAATGGACGGCTGATTTAATTGAATTTTTTTCTCATCACCCTCAAATGGAAAATATCCATTCCATTTTAGACAGTATTCCTGAATGTTTTTTTTTCCTCAGTTAAAATGCACATTTTTGATATTCTTGCACTTAAGGATATGGTAATCCTTATGATGTTGAGCCTATTTGTGGTAATTTAGTCCTGGTGTTGAGAGCAGGGTCCTCAGAAATGGGTGGAATTCGGTTTTTACCACTGGGAATTCCATTGGGCAGCTTGATCCCACTGCCTGTAGCCGACGTATTTCTCGTCGCATTCTCATTTGGTGCTTTGGGAAGGCGGCGTCGCAGCCATGCATGTCGCAGTGCCTGTGCTGGGGTCAACCGCGTTGCAGGGTCCCACTCCAGGCAACGGCGCATGAAATCTTGAAACAGCGGATCATCACAACCTTTCAATGCAGCTGACCACTCCTTGCTGCCTGGTGGTCCCCGCGCCTTCCCACGCTTTGAGCGCCCTCCGGACATTACCGTTTGTCCATCCGCCTGTGTGACGACAGTGCAGTAGCGGGGGAACCCTTTGGAACTGATGAAGTTTCTGGCACGTTTGGATTGATCGAGCAGCTTCTGAGGTGGCATACCTAGGAGCTCTATTATGCAGGCAAGCTGGTCTCCTTCTTCCTCCCCGGGGAACAGAGGGTATCCGGTGAGGAGCTCAGCCAGGATACAGCCCAGGCTCCACATATCTATAGGCATGCCATACTTCGATCCAAGGATCACTTCAGGTGCTCTGTAGAAACGGGACTGGATGTACGTGTAGATGCGCTGGTGCTCGTAGCAACTTGAACCAAAGTCAATGACTTTGATTCCACTGCGACCCTGTTGTTTCAGCAGAATGTTCTCAGGCTTAAGATCACAGTGAATAATGCGGTTCTTGTATAAGGCGTCCAGGCACTGCAAGATGGAGTGAGCAAACTTGCGTACCAGTTGTAGACTGAATCCCTGGAATTTGTTCTTTTTGATCAGTTCATATAAGTTCATGCTTAGAAGCTCAAATGTGATGCATATATGATTACGGAAATTGAAATGTTCATTCATATGTACAACATTCATGTTATTTTCCTTGTCCTGTTTGCGCAAATGTTCTAAAATCCTGATCTCTTCCTGAGCTTGTCTATGGAATCGTTTCTCATTTCGTACCATTTTCAAGGCAACGTGGGCATTGTTTTTGTGATCATATGCCTTAACAACTTGGCCGAAGCTACCCTTGCCGAGAACTTTCAAAACTTCATACCGATAGGATATATGGTCATGTGGAATATGGATATAGGAGCCTTGGTCATCATCATAACCATTGTTCCCAGCCCCTCCTGTTACACCTTGGCGTTTCTTGGCATTTTGACCCACAAAATAGATTTGAGGATAATTAAATATCTCATGATGCTCAAAGGAGGAAAGTTTATGCATATACTGTTTCATAGCAGTCTCAGGGGTCATTGCTGTTTTTCTCGCCGATCCACGATTACTCCCAGAGCTTCCTACGCTCGTTGGACGGATACCTTGCGACTGTGAGGGGTTATTATTCTGTTGATCCCCGCCATTTTGTATGTGTTTGTGGTCATGATGATTATCGTATAACTGCTGTACCTTCAGTCCCTGTCCTCCGACGTGATGGTGGCCTTGTGCAGTACTCCCTATACCCGTCTGACTGGTAATAGGCGGTAAATGCATGTTCGGTTTGTCAATAAAATTGTCTGTATTTCCGATCAAAGAACGTGTCCGTTGTACGGGCATGGGTTTTACCAAACGAGTAGACATTCTTTCGATCACAGCAGGAAACAAGATAAAATCTAACGTTAAAACCTACTCGATCGCTTCACCATAGCTCTTGTCCATCAGTCAGTGTAGAGAATGGAATCTAAAGCGTCCAATCTCCAAGGAATCTTGTCGCTACCTATTCCCTCAGCCAAACAATTTGTTGCTATTTTTTTCAAACGGAGGATAATGGAGGCCGGTTGCCATGCAAATATTGGCTGTGCTTACATGTCAACCCTGTGACGTCATGAAGCCGCTCGACCAATCACAGCGCTGTCGTCTGGGTCGCTACCCTTTTGTAAAATACCCGGATGAGTGACCCCGAGTGACTCACCTCCGTGGAGCCCCAAGTTGTGAAATGTGTCTAGACTGACTTGGAGATCTCAACTAATGCATCTCGCGGTTATTATATTCTAAAAAGCACAATCACGTTTATAATGAGAATGTAATAACTTTCTTGTGCCACTCGTTCAGAAATCCTTCACTTAAAAAATCGTTTCATGACATATTCATATTTGGTTCAATTTTAATTAGAATATATCTAAATAAAATTTTTTTTTTCATTCCGCTTCTAAGTCTGTTTCTATAAAGGGCGAGAGGGTTAAATGCTACCTCGAAATCTTTGGGGATGAAAAAGGGTCTAACATAACAGGGTCTCATTAGAGAATGGTCTGGGTTCCCAATTTAAGCGATCTAATGCTGGGGCCCATCCTAGATCTCCCATTGAAATTTCAAAGCTTAGTTCGTTTTAGGTCTATTTATTTATTTATTTATCTATTTAAAAATCATCTCGTAACATGAAGTATGGAATTACGGCGTGCACTTGGTTTGGAATGTAGATTTCCGACCATAATTAAAAACAGATCCGATACAATAACATGCACATGTTTTTTGGTTATTGGTTGTTTGTTTTTGTACCTAAAGGTATTTCTTTCAACCCTTTTTTTTACACCAGTAGGAGCCTAAAAAGCAACTGATGGTATAGGATTTAGCAACATGTCATAGAAGGCATGTGCATTAGTTCTCAATAATGAACATAACATTTATTTTCAAAGTAAACAAAACATTTATTTGATTGATTATCTAATTAAATCGTGCTTCACAAAACAATGAGATTGAATATGGTTATTTGTCATGTAAGTTATACTGTCACTAAAATCACAGTCATATGATTGAAATAAAATCACTCTGAATGTACTTATTATAATATAAAGCATTGTAAAGAGGCATGCCCCAAACCCGTCAAAATGGTCGCTGAAAGGATTAACTGTTTGTTTGCTATGAGTTCGTCGAACTAATTCACTACTGGAGCGCTCTGGAAACTGGAGGTTTAAAAAAAATCACATTCAAATTTTCGTACCCAGACATTTATATAACGCCTCCTGCTGGGTGTCCGGGTGATACGCCTCTCTCTCTCTGACCACACGGTCTACTAGAAGTCTGTTACATAATTTTGTAATTTTTGCTATAGAGGGTAGATATAGGACCTATTTGGGAAATCTTCCATGTTACGCTGACGCTACAGGGTTTGTAGTTTACCGACGCTGCGGGTAGCGCAGACATAACTGAGAACCAAGGACAAATAGACGCACCAGTCTTCTCGGAAATGTCCCATCAAATTTACCACGTGAATAATATCCAGTATCGGCGACTTTGTCTAGAATAAAATTATTGTGCTTTCCAGTGTAACAGAAGGTACACAATTGTTGAAAATTGATGAACATTTCAGAAGGGGCTTCAATTCAAATCCCCTGCAACTTGTTCATGTTACTTAACACAAAATTATTGCCGTTTAGGAAAGCGCTGGACGTCGGCATTTAAAGTAATCAGGGCGATTGGAAACAAATTCCTGATTCAGCACTAAGTAATCGCCCGTGTGAAATAAAAAATCGTAAGTACAACTTAATCCCTTCTCCATTAATATTCCATCATAAAACGTGTCGTTGGTTTTGTGAGGGCACCTCCAGCACAAAGTAATCATGATTTACCTGGCTGCCAGACCCCTGAGCACCCTGAGTTTCACTGGGGTCCTCGAGCACAAAATAGTCATGAACAGGCTCGCGGGCCAAACTATACCCACTGTCTTCAAGATCAGCCCGAGACACAGGGCGAGACCTGGGCGTGTTCCCCGTATAGTCAATCAAGTCGAGGTATTCTGGTTGGGAAGGCGATAGGGGTGACGTGGGCGCAGGCTCGCTCGGGAGCTGAATCTCGTATGCACTTGGGTGGACGTCATTTGGAATTTCTGTGTAATGGTGTAAGAAGCCATCTGTCGTTGTATAGTACGTCCCTTCCACGGGTGTTCTGTCAGAATAGTCGCCAGCCTCTGAGTGCGATGCCCTTCTGGGCGCCGTAGGGAGTTGATTTTCCTCGGCCGTGGAATAGTAAGGGTTTTCGTCGGTGTTTTGTGTTGGTTTGTAGAGGGAGTTTTCTCTGAGTAAAAATTGGTAACTGTTTGCGCTGCTCACAGACGCGCGGGTGGGAACCTCGTAAGCACCGCCCTTCACTTGCCCCGCGGTGGAGGGGACAGCAGCCGGAAGACTGGTGTTTGTGCCGTCGTTATAAATGGGATCATTCTGAAAATAGTATTTAGAAATATAAACTTGTTTGTGTTAGCTGTTAGTTGTCCAGGGGGGGCATTCTGAGTTGATGTGTAAATATGCAGGAATCATTTTCATCCTTCACAGAGATGGGTCAATTGTTTTTAATTTGAGAGATAAAGCAAAATAAAGGTCTCTTACCTTGGAAAACCAAAATTTATCATTTTCAAAGAAATCGTTTTAATAATTCAATACACACACCTAAACAATATGCCTAAACACTGTCAAATGACTTACAAAAATTACTACAAACAAAAGAAACCGAATCAATTTATTTTGAGAGAAAAGAAGTGTTTTCTTGTTCCTTACCATGGCGGGGTCCGAATATGTATACATTTCGTTTTCATGCGGTTTCACTTCCTCATCCTCTGACCTGTGTAAAAACAGTGATTATAATTAATAATTGGAATAAATCAATTACGAAAAATGTGGTTATACAGGCATTTAACGGAGAAAAAATTGCAGAATGTTGTGAGACAAAATGGACATATTGTTTCGGAAATAATAAAGAGAAAGTTACTGGCTAAGCTATGTTTCACGATGTCTATACCCGAAAAAGATACAAAAAAAGCGAGACCCTGCTCACCCGCCCCCCCCCCCCCCCCCCCCCCCCCCCCCCCCCTCACACCCCTCACACACACACGTTTCAGTTGAATTCCGTAACTGGAGTAGGCCTATACTACTACAAAGACAAGCAAACTCGGAGGTAGGGTGAATGGGCATCAAAACTTAGCAAAATCTTACTTTTTACACAGTCCTTTCCTTGAGACGAAAAGACAGATGATGATTACAGACACCAACAGGCACATACATCCCAATACACCGCCAATAATGGCGCCAAGACGCCTACTGTCATGTGACCATCTCTTTTCTGTCACGTGATTCCCACTTCGGTCATCATCATCATTATCATCGTCACCACTATAACCGTTTTCGTCTTCAGATTCTGGAATTTAAAAAAATGAGAGATAGTTTTATAACAATCAATAAGTTGTATTGCGATTTGAACTGTATTTAAGGTATAATGCTTCCCATTCCTTGACACTTACTCTTCGTTCAAACGTGACAGGGTTTTATCAAAAAGGAATCGAAATGAAAATCGTGCAGATCTATAGGCCTACCAAAAGCAGTCATCATAAGCACTTGTAATAGGCAATTGGAAAATGCTCTACAATATGGACAAACAAACAGACCTGTCACGTTGGTTGTTTCGCGTGTAGGCGTTGAACTAGGAGGCGGTCCAATCGATGGTCTAATAGGCGTGTCTCCAGTTGTTGATGTTGTCACTGGCGTCGTTGGCGTTGTGGCAGCGCTACTCGACAGTTCAGCGGTTGTTGCGATAGTTGAGACCATTGCGGTGCTTGTGGCGGGGCATTGTATTGTACAGTTCAATACAATAATAGTGCTAACATTCAGTTGCAAATCGATACACGAGGACCCCGGTGCTAGACACCATTTTAACGTCCATTCTCTCCTGTTGCGTACTCTCTGGCACACAAAGTAGACGCTATCGCACGGTCCTTTCGCCCACTCTCCGAATTCTGTGCAAGTTCTGTTGCTGTAACCGCATGGCCAGTTCTCTGAAAAGTTAGCAGATACATCAGTAAGACCATCAGTAACTCAGGTAGAGACTTCATGTCATAGGTGATTGACAGTTTCGATTATCACGGTAGTGTTCTCCAGCAATTTCCCTGTGAAAATATAAAAATAAAATGAAAATACCTAGAGTTAGTGAAACAAGGACACTTAAGAGATTATTACAAAAAAGCAAACTTTTAAGGAAAAAAGCCTGGACTAATTTTGAATGCAGGAACAGAGTCATTGACCATTGGTAAGTACGGAAAAATTGCCGTTTACCCCAGGATTTTTTTTTTTTTTTTTTTTTTGCCATAATGAACGGTTGTTATGCCTTTAATTTACCTTAACAGACCTACCATGTTGAACGCCCAGTATTGGACCAAGTTACCCGCAGATATCACGTTAACACGCTTAATACCTGACATCACCTCCCTTAAACACACCTCATAAGGACAGCCCCTGTGTACAAAGTAATGGGCTGGGAATAAGGACACTAAATGACAAATAAACAGATTAATTAATCCCACCACTTCAACATAACGTGGACACTGTTTATATATATATTGGGAGGGAGGAAATGACAGCGGGGATAATATTACATAAATATTTCCGATATCCCCTTTTTATTTGTCGGATACGTGAAATGTGCCCAGATTTGTTGACAGAGTGTCACAGCTATTGGACATTCACACACTCTGTATAGAATAAAGAAAAGGAATGTTTTAGCTTAGGGACTATTTGTAACTGGGAGGTGCAATGAAGGTAAAACAGCTGCAGAGATTACTGAATTCTCGCCTCGGTAATCAGCATATATTATTTTTGCATATCTAGAGATTACCAGAAATGCTGATAATAGAGGAATGAGTTTCCTGTAGTTTCAGTCACAAAAGAACGACGCACACCAACATCTTTTTAAAAATATTTTTATAACATTCATTGTAAATGTATTTTTTTATGATTGTATCTTACTTCATTTTAAAACTATATTTTCATATATGCATTCAATACACAGGCTGCATACATTGCAAAACAGGTACAATAAACCCATTATAATATTAACACTCATTGTATGTATTTAAAAACGTGGTCCGTAAAGACCTGTTTAAAATGGAAATGTTGAAAAACTAAATCCGTTGATACGATATGACGTTTGGGAACGCACAAAAACACCTTATAATTATGAACAGAACATTGGCGTTACGTCATGAAACTAATGTCAAAATTATCCTGTATCTGTATTTCATAAATGGTTCAAGATATTCGGTGGTCGCTATGGTGTATAGCCCACAGGCAATTGACGATTTGTTTTTCCACTTTCTACAAAGATACGGCCCACCTTTTTAGCCTCTCATGTTACGCTGTAAATGATCTATGAAGTGTTCGTGACTTTTAAAATCTATTCTAAGCTCTTGGGTGAGTTTTTCTTATAGTCTTTAAAATATATTTGTAAATATCGGCTTAGGGGCAAGTTGACATCTTTAAACGAATTCATAAAATATATGGCTTATACCTACATAAAGCCAATTCTGAATTTAGTTTTGTAATCTCTGTGCATTAAAAGCTACTAAGGTGACCTCGTAACTTTCGTGTCATTTTATCCAGTTTTCAGGTGTATTTAGCTTGATACGTCATGTTGGTATTTTGTTGCTCACAAGGAAAGTATGCTTTATTTCAATACAAAACATCGCTCCTATTCTCCTAAATAAAAACACGCTTTTTCGATAAATGACTCTTGCTCCAGTTTAGGTACATGTCTTTCATTCTGATATATTTGGGGGAAATGAGAAATCTCATGAAGTAAAAACGCCTGTGTGTGTTCTAAACCTTTTCATTGATATACACGTGTTTAATGATAAATTGTCTAGGGTTTCATTACCCCGCGGCGCAACGTGTACATCTTTGGCGACAGTGACATATAGTTTCTTAATAAAGAATGATGAGTAACGTGTAAATGATACTGAGTTTGTGTGAATGTGTGTGTCCGCACGCACATGTTTGCGCGAGTGTGTGCAAAACCATTTTTGTCGAGTTTGTGTGTGCGTTCGCATGTACGTGATTGTGCGTTTGCGTGTGTGACATAAATTTCATTGGCGTAAATGCACTTTTATTTATCCGATGATTTATCACAAAACGATGATATGAAAAATGGGGGTAATTTATCAAAAATGTCTTTCCCGGTGCATGAGGTATGATAATGCGAAACAGTCCATTAAAATCGAATAGTGGATGGGGTTAATTTCCTTATTAATCTGAGCATTAAGATAGAAGCTCTGAGCTGTGGGCGAAATTCCATACTCTTTAGTGTTAAATTGGACTGTGCACGCTAGTCGGCTATGTAAGTAGACTAGTACCTAAGTATTCCAGCTGACAGTCTTTGCTGTGGCATTTCACATTAGCATTATACAATATAGACAATACGAATCCATTAACTTCATTCCGATGTCCACTGTGGGTGTATAGCTGCCGCTACAATAGTAACTATATATATGGGCCTACATTTATATATGGATCTGTTTGAATCCCAGAAAAGGTTTACAGCTGTCCTGTATATCTATGTTGGTATAAATGAGCAAAAAAAAAACATCATTGGTCCGTGGACTGTGTGGACTCAAGGTTAGAAATTATCAATCCGTGCCAGTAGAATCTGAATTATTTTGGCCAAAAGGACAAGAGACATTTTGTCTTTGTTCTTCATGATATATAGATAATGTATATTATAAAATATTATGATTTTTTCTTACAAGGGGCTGAATTTAAAGTACACACATTTTCGCGCTCTGTTTTCGAAATAAATGGTTGACGCATGTAATATTAAGATTGAAGAAGACACACTCACTAAGAATCTGCTGTCTTCAGACTGAAATATGGCAGATTGTAGATGAATACTGTTGAAAAGGAAGCGCATATTATATGAATTTCCCCTTCCTTGCTGACCCGGAAAGAAAAGAGAAAAATATCCCGAAGACACAAAACGAAGATTACACATAATAGTTCACTTTTCTCTTATTTTCTCTACGTCAAACGTACAATGAGATATTTATGGAAATTCTTTCACCCACCAAAGTCTTTTATTCCAACCGACAGGGAAATAGTTCAACAACCTTTAAAGATATGATGTCGAATACCATATATTAATCAAAGGCATATGGCAAGGAACCATATATAAAACTACTGACCACAGGTGCGTTTCAGAGTGAGATAGTAAGACCTTTACACGAATGACCAACCCCTAACATCCAGAAATGAGTTACCTGAGCGTTAACAGTGCTTTTGAATTTGGCAAACAGTTGTGACTTTACATTATCAGTCGCGGTTAAACAAATCCGAGGTTCTTTTTTTTTCTTTTGCTAGGACCCATAAATGCAGCCACTGGTAAACTAGATTATATTTACAATGGTGCTAACAAACCGTTCGTGTTAGCTGAGAGAACGATTGATTTTCGTAGAAATCTTGAGGCAGAACTATTTGCAATTGGTTATGGAGGCCTGTGTTTCAAGGCCAGAATGATATAATGTATAAACAGTACCCTCTACCAGGGCCACGGATTGATATTTCACTAGATATTTAACAGATATGTCTCTGGTTAAATAGATGGCTAATATCTGCACTGTGCTGTCGTCTCAGCAAGAATGTCCACAATAATAACTGCGGCCCTGGTAGAGGGTATATACAGTAAACAGCATATCGCCCTTAACGCTGGGCCGAATTGATTTCTACTGTGCGTATACTTAGAATCAAAACACCGTAAAATCCATCAGAATAGAAAACTCTGAAGAATAAAATGAGTATTGTGATAATGTCATAAATGGGTGGGAGGTTAGAGTAGAAGTGTGGAGGTGAGGTCGGGGGGGGGGGGGGGGCAAATAGGTGATTTGTGGCTCCGTATAGTTCTTCAACCCACTATTTTTAACACAACCCAGGTAGCGTTTACCTACCTCCTTCTCTCCCCGCCGTAACACTGTCCCCCAGGCGTCGACATCGTATAGTAGTGACTGTGAACACTGAAAATATCCACAAACAACTGACAGCAGATCTACGTGTACCGGAGGCCCACATGGCCGTAGTATATATTTATACGCTTGGCTTGCCGTCCAATCTCTTTGTCTTATCCTCAATATAAGGCGCGGTCTGTTCGCTACTTCTTCACCTTTCTCTATCTCACTCACTAACACCACTCTGGGTATTACACCACAACATGCGTCATCTCATATTGACCACACTGCCATAGTAATTGGACTATTTACACTGCATGGTGACTCACATCTTCGGCGCTGTGTATAAATGTCGGCGTCAACTGCACAGTCACTCATTCCTTCTACTCTCGCTGGCATTGTATTGGGTTGAACACGAAATGGTCCCAGTGGTAATGTGCTTGCTGATCCTTAACTTTAAATTACGCACCTTTTGGCGTTTAAGTGGCACCTACCCTGTATAATGTATTGCGGTCCTTTAGGATCTCTGTGAGGAAGAACGTGTTCACAGAAAGAAATTTGATCTATTTAATTGGCCTCAATGTCACTTTAAATAATATAGACATTAAGACATGTGTACAGTGTGAACGCGCTTGGCTATTGTAAATTTATGAGCCAAGAGCACAAAGATTACATATTCATTAAGGCAATTGATCGCTTAAGAGACAACAGAACCTGTGTTTGGGGGCATTTTCATGATGGTAATAAATTTCCACTGTGCCAAGTATCAGTTAACAGCGAGATGACTTAATAGATGGAGAGTTGTATTTCGCTCAAGGCATTGTTGTGCGAATGTGAAAACGGCGAGATCGAAAGAAGCCAGAAGGCTTCTTCTTTGTCTTATATTGGGTATTATGGTAAAAAAATCCAATAATTAAAATAGAAATTCATCCACTTGTAGTAACCTTGCAAGAACTCAGTTTTTGATAATATTGATTTTCAAAAGTATTCTTATTAAAAAAATAGGGACAAATTAATTTCGTGCATAGATGTTATATTTTCGTGAATATCATAGTTTTGAATATAACGTTGCTAAGAACAATAAGACTGCAACAGACCGATAGCTCTGGGTTCATACTGCTTTATTATTATTATTCTTATACAAATATCTGCCAGAGCCATCGGTCTGTTACAAGAACTTGCATAGGCTTGTATCACCTCACCCTATTCTCTGCCATGGACCAGCTGGGTAAAGGTATCTTTGTTTCTTTTTAAATTCTTTCTCACTGGACAGAATTTTCCACGGAATTACCCAGAGAAACAGCTGTAAATGTCCCATGAAAAATCGCCTTCTGGCTCCGCTTTGTGGCCCCTGGTAGGGTGAACACAGTCCGTGGTGCGATGTGCTTGATAGAAAAATTGCGTTGTATTCCCAACTATCACAATCAGGAAACTACACGCAGCTGCTTTCATCTCTATTCTAGTCGCCTCCTCTTTTTTAAGTCTACAAGGAAAACAAGTTTGTGTTCAGTTGCGTCGAATAAAAGTGTTAATGAGCATAAGCAGCTCTATCATTTAGAAGAATTTACATTAGAAGATAATTTCAAATAGAAAATATGCAGAGTCGCCTGACGCCCAAATAACATTGTTAACTTCAGTCGAAGTCAAGGATTAGGTCGATCATAAGCTTTTTAATAGCGCCACGTCTTAAAATGAAACACTGTTAATTGTTATCAACTGGGTGCCTCCTTTGTAGGCCTACAATATAAAGTGTAGTATAGACGGTTTTTTTAATCCTTGGAAATAAAAATATAAGGAGTGCGGTCATTTGAAAATTTTGGCCAACAGTATTGTGCAACGTACTCGTTCCCCCATCATAAAAAAATTAGGCCTTCAAACACAGTCGAGGTCAGCCACTTATTTCAATCATAGTTTTATTAGTAATCATGTGGGATTTCGGAAATAGAGTTCACCGAGTCAATTGAATATTTTAGTTGGCAATCTACGAGGTAAATGTGATTTCATTTGTAGACATTTTCTTAATCATAGTTAAGTAAGTAATTCTAAATCATGTCTGTGTAAAAATGGAAATAAACAGCACGAAGGCTGCGTAAACAGATGAACATACGTTGGCGGGAAGGAACCAAAGTGACGTCATTGGATAACAAAATATCAAAATGACGTAGTCACAACTGAAAAAAATCTGAGCTACCTTGTAATTGTAAAGCAATTTCCAATCCTGCTGTCGTCAGTTGGTCTATCAGAATTATTGGTCATCTCTTTAACACCCCTCACGATTTGTTGCCATATGCAGGCCTTACAGACAGTAGGCCTACAGATGATTTACTCCCGTAAAACGTACAGGATTTAGCTACAGAGAAATGTAATAAAAATAATAAAAAGTAAGCAAAATAGTAAAGAATATGTTTTTGCCGAAGAGTTCATTCTTTCTAAAATTACCTCAATGAATTTTCCCAAATTTAAAAGTAAAACCCTTTTTTTTTCGGATATGAAATGGTGCTCACATTTTATTACGTCTGGGCTTTGGTGAAAAAATCTTGCTAGAAATTTGCCATTATACACTGTATACTTCTTTATAGTATCACTACTACATACGTGTACCAGCATGCTTTCCACTGTTACTGGAAGCGGCAGAGACACCCTGGCTTGTGTAGTCAATGAACTCGCATTTGAAATTATGCAGTTAGCAAATATCATTTTCTAGAAGTATTACATATGTCGGAAACTATGAACAACCATCACTGCCTTGGTAGTTTATATTTATGAGTGTTTTTATTTGATTACTCTCACTTGTTTCAGGCTGGAACATTTCTTTTATAGCATGACAGCTAGCGTATAACGGCATGTTTCAAAACTGGCCCTGCCACATGTTTGAATGAAGTGTAATGGGTAAAATAAAAAAAAAAAGGAAATTCAATAGCATATATAATAATCATATTAATGACAATAGATAATAGCTTCATTTAACAGCTAATAACGTGCTCTTATTCCAGGATGTTCCAGAGTATAAATACACCGGCACGTCTCTGTAGACCTGACAGGATTTTTCAAGTCCGGACAAAACTGTCGCGCCGTTCACTCGTGCGTGCCAAGAAGAAAGATAGAAATGACACCCGCATTCCATTTCTTACTGCTGACTTTAAGTATCGGTCTGATAGACCAGACGCTGGGCCGACCTTACGACGGACCTAAGGAACCGCCGCCCGTGCTTCTGGTGGACGGTAAGTTAAAATCTTTATTTTCATGGATGGATATTAGGGTTTTTAAAAAAATTGGCTGGCATGTCTCATATATTTTTCGAGATATCTGCTAAAATGGTGAGGTTTTATCTTACAATGGTTTACACATAAAAAATTATGTATATGCATGCAAAAACATCAAAGATTAATGTGCTCGTTCATGTGTTTTTTGTTATTGGACACATTTGATTTTTCAAATTTTCAAAATATTATATGTACTCAACTAATTATGTATATATTTATATATACGACAGAATATCCTGTAGTTTACAGTTTATTCATATATCCAGACTGCCCAGAAGGATGGCATGGATACCTGCTGAGCTGTTATAAGTTTGGCCTGGACTACGTCACGCAGGCTGGAGCTAAGGCGGCTTGCAAAGAGCTGGCGTCTTCTCTTGTTGCAATAGAGACGGAGGACGAGAACGACTTTTTAGGGCGGAAAATATCGGTATATAAACACTTGACCCATTCTCTAACCTACGTTATTTATTTATTTATTTATTTATTTTTGTTCGGTGTAAGTAATATTTCATGATTAACCTACAGTTGTCTCCACGGTTTTTTTTATTATTGGGGTTGCTATGACTTTCCACCTATTCCCGGTGATACGTTGTTAAATAACGAAAAAGGCAAGTTTCTCATTTTCCAAATGTAAGTGTAGTTCATTGATGTAATGAAGGTTTGTTCTTAAGGATATTTACTACACCAACACCCCGTGGCGGCGCAGAGATGGTTATGAACAGTGGTGGACTGGGGGAGTGAGAGATGGAGATGGCTGGGCTTGGGAAGACAGCACTTCTGGGGAAAGTAAGACTCTCTATCTCTCTTTCTCTCTCTCTCTCTCTCTCTCTCTCTCTGAGACCCCGTTCGTTCATCGGAGGATCGATCCTCTGGTGTCTGGCACGCTTACTGAAGCTGTTTGGGGGTAGTTTTAATTGAACTTAAGTCGCTTAGATGTCTGTCACGCCTACTGAAACTGCTCGGGGGTAATTAATTATCATTTAACAACTTTAGTAGGCGTGCCAGACATCTAAAACCAATTAAGCCGAATGCAATTTAGCAAGAAACCCCTCGAAGATGGATCCATCCTGCTAGATCGATATTGGCATGGGAACGGGGTCTAATTTGTATTTGAACTAAGCCCATATCAATTACAAAAAATAATAATAATAATAATCCCGTTGTCCATTCCAGAGACGCCAGTAACTTACACAGACTGGCACGACCCAGAGCCGAACGGAGCGCCCCGCGGAGAAGATTTCCTTACCTTGGTGTTCAACAGGAACCGCAGCTACAGCAAGCAGACGGTGGGTGTTATTACAAGCCAGTCAAATTTACAAAATATTTAAAAAAACTACGTAAATATGACTTTGCCGTGTGGTAAACTAATCCCAGTAGACCTAAGCGTCATATAAGCTGTCAAAAAAGTTTCAATCAAAATAGCAAATTCATGTTTTTATAAACCTTTCTAATGTGTCTAAATAAAGTGCCTTTATTTTCGCTGCCGTATATTATCTATCTGTTGGAAATAAATGTTGTGTTGTAAGATTAAATCCACAAGTGCGGCAGTTTCAAATGTTTATGTTTTGGTGTCTTTTTTTCATTTCAGATCGGTTGGAATGACAATGATGGCTCCGAATCCTCCACTCACAGGTTTATTTGTGAAATGGACCCAATCACGTGGCCACTATTGCAATAGCTGCGCATGCGTTTCCGAACAGAATGGTCGAAAGTCTATTTTCCCCTGATGAGTAAAAGGGTCGTTACACAGATTTTCTTCCACATTTAAAACAGCTTTCTCAAAGACATAATGAAATTTTCGTAACTTGTGTTTGTTTATTTCGAGGCAAATTCTAGCGAACCTTTTAAAGAGGCACACATGCTAACACCACGTTCATGATTATTACTAATTGCATACAGAAATAAAGATGATGGTTCGAAAATGGTATTTTAATGGCAGTAATATATATACACACTGTATGTACAGTGGCGTTTGTTTCCAAGACGGTGCCGGTCAATTTTCAGAAGTGACGTAAACCTGGCTACGTGACTTCTGTGCAATATTTCAATCAAACACAAACAAAATCCAATTACACTATCTCACTTGTGAAGTAGTACCAATTTAATAACACAATATACTAAAAGGATATTGCATTATGATCAAATTCCTTTTTTACAGTTATCAAAATCAATTAAACCAATAAGAGATTTTTGGTGATAAATACAAGGTGAGTTAGTACCGAAACAGGTTTGAAACCTCAATATTCGGCTGGTCCCGTATGGGTTCGTCACCTTCTTTTTCCCATATAACACATACCTAGGCAGTGATTTATTTCTTTTTCTGTTTTCTCCATATATAAACATTAAAACAGAAACATTTAAAACATTTCCTAATATATATTTACTCCCTCTCTCAAATTCTGAAAAAAATCAGTTAATTATGTTAACACTGTAGACCACTAAAGTGCCACATACTGTACATGTAGGCCTACGTATGTGCAAAATTATTCGAAATGGCCGGCGCGTATCTCCCTACAAAAATGTGCAATCTACCGGGTTCTACACCCACGTAGTGCAATAATTTTAAACTTATTTTTGAATTTTTAAACGAAAAATTTTGCACATTTTGCAAAAATTCCCAACTAACGCAATCGGAAAACGAGATGTCTGTTACTTTTCCCATAGCACGCCAACCTTTTAATATTTACAGTAAAAACACAGATTTATGATCAACCGAGGAAATTACAATGTGAAAAGAGTCTAGGAGAACTTTGTAAAAATAAAAAAGAAATGAAAAAAGTTTTAGTGAGAATTGCCTCCGACCTGGGTTGTCGAGAAAAGGTTAGTAATCCAGCATACAAGGCGGAATATGAGTTGCATTATTTTAGGAATTAAGTGAGAATTGCTTCCGACCTGGGTTGTCGATAAATGGTTAGTAAACCAGCATGCAAGGAGGAATATGAGTTGCATTATTTTAGGAATTAAAGATCACAGGCGCAGACTAGTACATAAATTGACCTTAAAACGGAGGAGATAGTGAGAATATCAACCTTCACTGATAACAGCACGCTCCATGTACATGTAGCTACAGAAGGGGGTCAATATTATGTAAGCAGTGTAAACATGATCGGCGCAGACGGGATATCCAGAGATATCCACACGTACACATCTTCTATTCTTGGCTTGGCAAAATGGAGGGCGGTAAGTAATCTTTTATGTGCCTAGATTGGGAGATGTTACTGCAGATGATTTTTATGTGCTATTTGGGGTATGTTGCCCTGAGTGTCAGGACCACTGTGAAGCTAGATTGATGATTATTCAAACCTGTTCACGGGCTTCAGCAGTTTCGTATTACTGATATGGGTTATATATGAAATCAAGATAGAGCTGGCAATTCGGAAATCTAGAACCTAGAGTAGTTTATGTTGGTTTACAATTAGTAGTTTATGCCCCTATTTCACACAGACCACGAATCCCACGAATCGCCAGGAATTGACAAATTTCAGGATTCCTGGTTGAATCGTAATCAGTTCGTGATTGATCAAGATTTGCAAGAACTGACTACGAATATATACGAATCTTTTAAGAACTTCATGAACTGATTACGATTCAACCACGAATCCTGAAATTTGTCAATTCCTGGCGATTCGTGGGATTCGTGGTCTGTGTGAAATAGGGGCATTACAGAGGTAACAATATGTTACATGTCTGTTACAACAGTTAACTCCTTCTGTGTTGCCCGGTCTTGGGGAACTAGATATTGTTAAACAAACCCCATACTGTCACGGTCAAGATCCGACACAGTCATGCACCCCCACAACACAACACACAACGCTAACATACACATACACATACACAGACATACACACACAGACACACACTTAAACACACACACACACACAGACATCCACGCACACACATACATAGACAGGCACACATGGTCACACATTCACACACACATACACAGACAGACACACATTTAAACACACAAACAGACACACACAAACACACATACAAACACACACGCACACACGCACACACACGAGCACGGTACTCATGAGGGACCTATCGTTATAATGCGTTTTTACGTGTATATTTTCACACATTTTGACGGTCAAACCATTTGAAAATTGTTTCTCAAAGTGTTGTCATTTTTTATGAAAATCGATATCTCTTTATATGCATCTACCTTCACTGATAAGAATGCGCCGTGTTTTATAAATAGATGATACATTAACTCTTAACGCGTTCGTGAGCAGTTTTTCAATCCACTTTTGGCGAATGCTGCATTCCCCATCCTACAACTTAAAACACACGCACCAAGCGTCTTAGCATGTAGTCAGCGGATGTTGTACTATATTAACATAACGTTAATATAACGTTTATATAACTAAAAAACGTTACCTTGACATTATAAAACGTATTGTGTGTGCTGAGTTATAACGGGGGTCCCATTTCAATTGAAGTGAACCTTTTACTCCTTTAGTTTACACAACATGAGAAATGAGATAGAACCCAGATCAAAATTTGATTCAGAGCACTTTTTAAAGGTCAAAATAACAGTTCGTTCGACCCCACCCGTCCAGCATGCGGACCAACGCGCGCGCACGCACTCGCGCACACACACACACACACACACACACACACACACAAACCAGTTGACACACCTCTTAGATCACCACAACTTCAAATTGTAGGCCCTACTGCTCTGTTGCTGTTATCGTTTCAGAATATCGCTACGACCCGTTGACCTTCAGTGTGACAGATGCTATGAAGGCCGACTATGACCGCCTTGGCTACGTCCTGGTGCGGTAGGTGTAGTAGAAGACTGCTGTCGAAATGACAAAAACTGAGACCTTTTTAGTACAAAATAAACAACAAACTTCGAAACACGACTGCTATTGGTCTTTGCTGTATTTTAAAATTGCGTTTCCCAAGGAATCTAAAATACCGCTAAAATGCCTTTCCTTTTACTGTGCCCTGAACATTATTTTGACTTAATTAAATAACCCAATTATGTGTGTCAACTACGTTTTTCTATGGCTAAAAGTCAGGTTTAGGTCGATCTTGAAAACTGTATCTTATTTGCAGTGGTCTTCTTGATGCGGAAGAGATGAAAATGTTGCATACCTCACTGGAGGGTCCTGGGGGAATTATGGACCACGCCTTCATGGTAACACTGTGTGTGTGTGTGTGTGTGTGTGTGTGTGTGTGCATTTGTGCGAGCATGTGTACGTCACTCTTTGTGTGTGTGTGTGTGTGTACACACGTGCGTGTGTGTATGTGTGTGCGTCTCTCTCTCTCTCTCTCTCTCTCTCTCTATGCCCGTCCGCCTGTTTCAGCAGGCTTAGGCTAAAGAAGAGACATTGAAAACGAAGTTTACTTTTCCAATCAGTTTTGAAAGATCAGGGGATGTTAGAAGGGTCTCTATATCATCATTTGTTTTTTTGTCAATAGTGATAAGTTATCACTGTTTACTGCAGGTGGACGATGGGCTGCAGAAACAGGTGGGCCTGTGTATCTGGAGTCATCCAGGAAATGACGTCACTGGCATGCTGGCCCGGGCAGAGAAAACTGCAAGAACGGCAGAACTGGTAAAACCAACTAAGTCAATGTACAAAAGAGAGGAATAAGCTTGAATGAGAGCTAAAAAAAGGGTTCGGTGCCAATGAATTGTATCCTAACCAACGTTACCTTTTCACATGGCATGAATTGCTTCTCAAAAAGTTAATGGCAGGTTTTCAGCCAGCTATTTCCAATGATTTATTTGAAATCAGGCTAGCTACGTTAATCATTTAAGGTTCACAGAAATAAGGGGCTGGAGATGTAGTATATATAATTTTTATTGGCACAAGCACATTTAAATATATTGGCTGTGATCTACACGTAACAAAAGAATAGGCTCACATGAAAGTTTTATATTTATAGTGTACAGTAATATAAGATACATGTACATGCATATTGTGATATATAGCCTTACGTATTAATTAATTAAATTTTTTGTTATCAGCTGATGGGCCATGGAGAGGTGTATCATTACCACAGTAAGGTGACGTTCAAGGCGGCCAGGAGTGGAGGCAGCTGGAGATGGCACCAAGACTACGGGTAGGGGGCGCTCCTTACACCAGCTACATGCACCACACTGTAGGCTATAGCCTATATGATATACACGTACATATGTGTGAATGTATGCCTGGGCCGTTTGGTGAGGTTTTCATCTTGTTTATCTCAGTGTTTTGTATGTCTGTGCGTGTGTCAGTTTCTTGCAATCTCCCCCCTCCCTCCCTCCATCTCTCTCTCTCTCTCTCTCCCCCTCTCTCTCTCTCTCTCTCTCTCTCTCTGATTTCTGATACATGTATGATTTACAGTCATTCATTCTCCCCCTTTCTCTCTCATCTTGAAATCAGTGTTACTACGTTATGCTTGATAATATTATACAGAAATGATGTTGATTTTACTATTTTGTTACACTGTTAAGATTTGCTTGTCTCACCAGATATTGGTACAATAACGGTTGCCTATTCCCATACATGTGCACTGCGTACATTGGTTATGATAAAAGTGGCAAAGAAAATGGCGGATTGCAGGTAAAGGATTTTTAAAGATCGAAAGTCTCTGTACAGGGTTTGTTGTATACTGAGATAATCGAATTGATTAAACGTCTCTGTATATTGACTTACATTTACATATACAGAGGAAAATGTATAATGCGAAATGTTTGTGAAAAAGGGGATTTATTCAGCAATAACGTCTTTAAAAAGACCTCCGCGTTTCTTTATTACGGATTCGCCCTCCATTAATTTTTTCTGATAGACAAAAGTTGTGGCCTTGGCATGTCTCTTGATAACTATTGCCATTAGGCTTATCATACCACAGAGTTTAATTGATAAACTTTTAATTACTTTTTTTCCCCCAATTTCTATGTTATCCCAGATATTACCAGGCTCCCACAAGGCAGGGCGGGTGGACCACGACAGAGAGGGTGGTCAGTTTGGAGTGAATGAAGAGCGTGTCCAGCAACTGGCCAAAGTTTGTCCTGTGATGTCCGTTGAGCTTGACCCCGGTAGGTTCAAACCTTCGGAAACAAGAGATAGCGTGTTAATCTGCTAGTCTAATTGCATTCAGCGAGAGTCACTTGCGGAGATGGATCGACATACGTAGAACGATAGATTCATTGGGAATGAGCCCTTAGAGTAATTAAGGCCCTCTTCACATCGAGCGGTATACTTTAGAGACACTCTGTACCGATACATTTTGAGAGGACCTATACCATGTTGTAACACAACAGAGCATGCTGAAGGATGAAGTTGATTCCATTCAATATTTCTCAGAAAAAAAACAAAGTGTATAGCATTAGCCAGTCACATATACTGTATGTGAATATCTAGTGAAAAATCAATCTGTGACCCTGGTAGAGGGTAGCTTTTACTCGCTTCCACAAGTTCTCCACAGGTCCTCTTCCTTAATTGATTGGCCCTATCTCTTACTTAATAGCCCTAGGAGTTACATTTTTTTCCTAAATTTCGACAAAAGGATAACAAAGAACAAGAATACTGTTAAAAACTAACATATAGCATATATTTTTAGGTGATGCCCTGTTTTTCGACTGTAACCTCCTGCACAAGAGCGACGCCAATGAAAGCGACAGGCGTCGCTGGTCATTTTTACTCTGCTACAACACCAAAGTGAACAACCCAGTAAAACAGCACCACCACCCGTGTTATACGCCGCTGGACATAGTAAGTATTGCTACAACACTAAAGTGAACAACCCAGTAAAACAGCACCACAACCCGTGTTATACGCTGCTGGACATAGTAAGTGAAAGAGAGAGAGAGAGAGAGAGGGAGGGAGGGAGGGTCTTTCCACCCTGAGTAGGCAGTGGGCTCAATGTATAGACAGACACTCAGAAATACGTGGTAAATTTTAAAGGCACTAATATTATTAGATTATTAGTATTTGATTAACGTTTGGCATAAACATGTATACAAAAGATTCAGCGTGTATTTTTCCGACTTCCAGGTGCCTAACTCTGCCATCAAGACGTGTACTAACTACACGGACATGACTGGGAAGGAATTCATGAACCCTGACACCGACCAAACAACAAGATACAATCCAAATAGTGCCGTTCAGAAATAATCATTGTGCAGCAAAATTGGGATGGAATTAATGCATTTCAATCTTTAATAATCATTTAATCTAACGTGCATATTGCGCCATGTAAGAACCGTCTTACAGTTAGATGTTGGGATGACTGGCAGATGATTATTTGGTGATAAATCGACCATTTTCTAAACAATTACCACTCCAGTAGGCCAATACGATGTTGGTAGACGTTGTATTTTGGTTAAATTGTGAGCAAAGTTCGCATAACTTGTTTCTCATCTCTGCTTCTTACATGAGAACATAACGCATCAATAATGGTTTATAATACACCTTTCCGAATGGTATGTTAGAGACATGTGGAGACGACACTCAAGAGGAGCTACAGAAATTCAGCGACACTCACAGGGCAAGTGTAGATGTAACGCTATTTAAAGCGAGGTGTATCCGCAGGGTCTACTATATACAGAAAGACATGTAATAAAGTATTTAGAGAAACAGCAAAAAGTCTTGTTCTTAATACTAATACCGATTAAGATGACTCGATTTTTTTGTCATTTGTCAGTTTGTTGCCACCTTTGAAATACTTAAACAGCATATACTTTACATATACATATCATTTTTACGCTCAGACTCATTTTAACTCTAATATCAAGTGACAAATCGGTCTGTCACCCTGGTAGAGGGCAGCGAAAAGGATTGCAAATAGTCCACTCAACCTGCCCATAGAAAGGTTTTCAAACGATTACTCGTATCTGAGATAAAATGCTAGGTCTTTTTTTTTCAGATTAAGAATACAGTGCTTATTTTTAGTTAATATCTTAGGCTCATTCCCAATGAAACTATGGTTCTACGTAGGTTGATCCAACTCCGCGGGGACTCCCGCCAAATGCAATCAGATTTAAAGATTAATGCGCGTCCCCCAGGCGTTGAGTAGAACACACAAAAAAAGCTGTACCAGTGGGTTGAAATCAATCAAGTTCTTCTGGTTGCATTCAGCAAGAGTGCCAGTGGAGTTGGATCGATCAACGTAGAACGATAGTTTCAATTGGGAATGGACCTTCAGATTCAGAAACTGCCCTTCAGTTATCAAAGAGCAATGCTTTGCACAAAAATAGCATCCCCGGTAAGACACTTTTAATTAAAATTAGCTGCCACAGCCATTTTGGCAGCTCACGTGTTACACCATCAAACTGTACAGTGGTAAATGCCATTTGTTCAGGCGCAACACAAACAAAAACCAAATTTCGCATTTCAGTACGAAACAGAAAGCCGCATGTTGTAATAGTGAATACTATGGACAAAATTGTACGTATAGCTAGACATTTCAGAAAAAGTTGACATTTTTATTTCTTAACTTGTTCCAAGGTGAGACCTATTATATAGAACTAAGACCACATTTAGGTTCAGGGGACTTTTTTCGGACCCATCCGACCCCCCCCCCCCCCCCGGCATGTTGCAATGGGAAAACTGTGTTACATAATGCATGTAGGAAGCTAACATACACACGAAAGGTTAAAAGATAAGATTATTGTAGTTACCAGCTGAGTTAAAATATGTTATCTTGCGCATGTTTTAAGGGCACCCAACAGGAACGCGGTCAAAAACGTACACTGTGACTGTCGAGCAGGCGGGATATATTTCTGATAAATAATCATCTAGTAAGCGCCTCGAATGAAACAGAAAAAAAGTGACTGATATCAGCAAACCTTTTTTTCCACGGCGCGATATGTTAGTATTTACTCTGCTCGCAATCGGGACAAAGGTTTTTCCACACGTGAGACGTACTAGATGGACCTCGCAGGCAAATGCCTGATAGGCTCCCAGACCGCTCGTGTGCACGTGATACTGGGCAGCCTGTGGATGGTTAAAAACTTCAGATGTTATCTTGTGACGTATCGCATGTCTCCGCCTGTCACTCTCCGTCTGGAAACTCAAGCACAACCTTTGTCCTGGCTGGCGTCCTCTGGTAGAGGCTGAACACTGCAAAGACATGGCGGGCGTCGAGAGGAATGTTCCGTTGGTTCTGACCGTTCTGTTGTGCTGTATGTGGATGGGGGATGCTCAGGTAAATGCGCCCGTATATGATTTGGAATCATATTTGGCAGTGACGATTTTAAGAGGGTTTGATGTTGCTAGTTGCATACGGTACTGCCAATGGTTGCACTTTCATTTTCTCTTTTTGTGATGTCAATGGTATGTGATAAAACTAACCAGTCTGGTTGCAATTCTGAGCCCAAATGTAGTAGTGGGAACAAATGTACAAGACTACTTTACTGAAGGCTTTAAACATGGTTTTAAAAGAAGTAAAGCCCAGTTTTTAATCATATGCCGCACTCCTCATTTTTGGCCTTGATCCAGCCATTGATACAAATTTGGTGTAGACATTCTCTCCTCCCTCGCTTGGATAGGTAGCTGGGCAGTATGAGGTGCTGAAAGCCAGCATACGAACAGTATCCTTCACTGCCAGACCAGGAACTTCCCCCTGTCTCAACCCTAAGTGCTTGGAGTGCAAAGCGGAGAGGCAGAGGCCAGTTGCGGATTTAGAGGGGTGGGGTGGGGGGTCAGGGGGGTCTTGACCACCCCTTCAAATAATCCTGGGTCCGCCACAGACGGAGGTCACCGTTTTATGTCGAACCCACGTCCTCCCGTTGCAGAGGCAGGCACTATGTCATTCCGGTCGGTTTTAAAGAAAATATGTTTATTCTTGCAGCTGTTTATGATCAGTGTTGAGTCTAATTAAGGCTCTTTTCACAACCAAGTTAATCCATGACCTAGCTGAGCATGCCACTTGAAAGCATCCCGCGTACATCCCTAATGGATTCCCCACTCCTCAAGCTCGCCGTCCCTGCAGGAAATACGCGGCATGCTTTCAAGTGCCTTACACCATATTTGAGCCGCAGCTTAGCTAGGCCCGGCTTAACTTGGTTGCCAACAGAGCCTTAAGTGGCAGAAATAACACCAATTTTCACTGATGACCAAATTTCGCCCCCCCCCCTCTCTCTCTCTCTCTCTCTCTCTCTTTGGGATAGTGACACTGTTGCTGCTATCATATCACATCACACATCCCTTTACAGAGCCATGGTGATGTACGACTAACAAGCGGACACGCGGGTGATCTTCAGACTTACCAGTACGGGGTTTGGAAATATGTTTGTGGCCAACACAATTTTTTCATTAACCAGACCAAGGGAGCAAAAGTTGTTTGCAGAGAAATCGGATACCCGACAGAAAATCCCCACACCAGGAATAATCACCGAGGTATAGTAGTTCTGTGCAAAATAAAGATCCGGTGTGACAGGAATAGTACACCCATAGGAACCGTAGGCCCTATTTTGAACAGGTGACACTCGTCCCATATACTAACTCCAATACTCCAACTAACCCTAACCTGTACTTATCATATGGGATCAAGGACTTCCATTCCTAGGACTACCATTCCTGTCACACCTGGTCTCTAGTTTTCACAACAAATGCAGGCTGAAAATTACACTTTGGATACATTGTCTTTAGCGTTGCCCAAACTCAAAAACATGCCTTTTATTAACAGATATGCCTCTGGTTGAATAGATGGCTAATATGTACACAAATATGTCCACAATAATAATTGCGGCCCTGGTAGAGGGTACTTTTTACATAGGCCTACACGTTTACACTACTTTTCATTTACTTGCCTTCATTCAATGATTGCTACTGTACATGCTTCCCCTGCATTATCACTATGAGTAAAGTTACAGTGATTGAGCAGAGCCACTGCTATTACTCAAATGGATTTAAATCGTTTTAAAAGCGTTAGTATAGAATGTTAACGAAGGAAGCGGGGGGGGGGGGGGGGTTACAAAACAGAATTTTCTCAGACGATTTGGGTGTTGCATTTCAATACAAATAAAAAAAGCGCAAAAAATTGCGTTTAAAGGTTTAACTTTTTATTAACAGGCCATTATTACAGTTACGGGTACATTACGGGCAGAGTAAAATGCAATGGTACGGAGGCGACCATTCAGGAATGCAGACATTTATCCAGTTACGAACTAAATTGTGACACTTATAGAATGCATATAACGTGCAGTGCAGGTAAGTTTGGGATGATCACTAGACTATCACATTCTGGGGCGCCGCTTGAACGGGTGCCATTTTATTTTTTAAAAGTTAATGGATATTAGATGTTAATCACGGATTTTGGTGACGGTCACAAAAGCTTTTTTCCCGTCGATAAGCGGCTGGTTGGACTTTTAATTATATAAGTATCTCATATTGTATAAGTATATAAGTATCTCATATTGTATAAGTACATGTATATAAGTATCTCATAATGAATATGATTAAACTCTCTGTTTCTCTGTCTCTGCTCAATGATATGTGCCATGTCATGTTCAATATGACATGGCACATATCATGAATATTAAATAAAATTTTAAATATGTATAAAGACTACCAGGAAGTACTAACTTTGGTGAAAAAAGAAGCATGTATAAATGCCTGAAAGTTTCTCTACCCCTCTCTCTCTCTCTCTCTCTCACACACACACACACACACACACACGCACACACACACACACACACTGTATATTCTATTTCAGATGACCCCTGTTTGAGCTCCCCATGCCCCGAAGATCACACATGTGCGAAGATCAGTGATATAAGATACGAATGCCAGTCTGGTAAGTTTGTGGATTGACGAACGAAAGCATAAGTTCAGATCTAGGGAGTTAATTGATCTAAGATGATTGTTGTTATTTCTTTCCATTCTCTCTTATATGTTTTTTGTCTAGTTCTCCGGTGTCACTTTTATATGGTCTCTTGAAATATCTTTTATTCAAGACGCAAATGCCGTACTGAATTTCCTGCCGCCACAATGTTTTTATAGATACAATAGATTCAAAACCATAAATAGGACAATAAAACAGGTAATTATTTACTTAGAGAATAAACAGTAAGAGTCAAATAGGCTGTTTAGTTTCGGTCCGCCATCTATGGACCTTGGTCACGTGAATGATTATTTCCCGCAAGAGTGCGACATAGGAAACTGGACACTGTGGCAAACCATTGGAAATTGGAGGCCCCGGTCATGGTCATATTTAATGGACCAAAATGTTCTGTTTGAATCTGATTATTAAGTTTCTAAGTAAAGAATAACTTTGTTTTATCAGTCTACCTAGAACATGAACCTCGTCTTTCGCAGAATAATTAAGATTCTTTGACATTTTCAAGTCGACCACTGTGCTTTATCTCCTTGTTACCATGGAAACTGTTCCCAAGGTAACGACACCGACTACACTTGTGCATGTCAACCAGGATGGGCGGGAAGGAATTGCTCAGAAGGTTAGTATGACAACTACGGTTTAGTGTGCTTAAACATTTCTTGGTCATTTTTTCTTTATAAGAAAGACGTTTAATTATCCAGAGGAAAAAAAACCCGTAATTTCAGGTGTTATTTGATAACTGCCCAGGTACGAAAGGTACATCAATACATAGAGGGATCGTAAAATAATTCGCGAAAAGTCAATTCATATTTAAAGGGATAATTACTCTTCGTTTTGGCCAAAAAATGAATTTTCCTGGAGTAAACAACAATTTTCCCATACTTACCAATGGTTAATGAATCCATTTTTACATTCAAATTTAGTCCCTGTTTTTTTTCTAAAAAGTTTGGTTTTTTGTTAAAATCTCTTAAGAGATTTTGACAGAGTACAGCCATCAGTGGAGGTCACATGGTCTAAAGACAAGCTCAGATATCAGAATAATAGCTATAACTGCCGTTTTTGTGCTACAACAGGATATATTATATTTCTATGAGTTGTTCACAATGTTTTTATCGTGAAATATAGATCTTATACGAAGAGTTATTATCCCTTTAATGACTGTAAGATTTTTCGATATACATTGCTGAACTGAATGTGTGTGATCGAAGGAATAAATGTACTCTTTTGCAAGAGAAATTTGTCCGTTTCAACTTTTCTAATATACAAGTTTTTATGTGTCTCTTTCGATTCGGCGCAGATCTATCAGTTGTTGTACCATAGTTGGAAGGCACCGGGACATGATTTGAAAAGTCTTCTTTGATATATGTTTTTTTCTAATTTTGTCAGTTCCTACATATCTTTTCAAACTCAAAATATATGTAGATATAAACGAGTGTGAAGACAATAACGGAAACTGCGACCACGCATGCGTGAATGAAGAGGGCTCACACAGGTGTCAGTGTAGAACTGGATTTCGACTCTTAGAGAATGGAAGGAGCTGCGGTGGTAAGATAGATATCTACCTTGCTTTCAGTATACACAACAGACCGTCAAGGCAATTGTTTCTTCGTTTTCTTCTGATAAATTGAAAGAAGGAATGATTTTGTGTCTGTATGTATGTATGTGTGCGTGTGTGTGTCGCAGTTGGGTTGCGAAACTCATTGTTTGCAACCCAAAAAAAGTTTTACGTTTGTGGGTAGTTTTTTTCCTGGCCTCCTTTTTTATTTATTATTTTCCTTTAAGTTATTACTCAAAAGCGAATTTTGAATCATTAATAGGTGTACGTGTAGTGAACATATATAAAATTATAGTTTAGAAATATAACAAAAGCTAATAATTTACAAAAATTTAAAAAATTTAACGATGAATTATTCCTTCTTGTGTCAAATTGAAAACAATGTTCCAGAATGTCTGATAAATGGCAACCGATGTGCTCACACGTGTGTCAACTCATCTTGTGTGCATTCAATTCACTGTCAGTGTCTCGGAGGGTATCTCCTTGGCGAAAATGGATACAGCTGTGAAGGTTGGTACCCGTGGCTGTTACGCTCTCCAAAAAAGAAGGTTTGAATAAATAATCCGTGATTGCCTGAGGCCGTTTTTTTGCGTCAAAGTGCCCGAATGGCCGACTGTAAGAATGCTGTCGCTTGTTAACTTTCTTTGCTTTGGTGTCTAACTACATTGTAAACTTGCCATTTCAAGAAGCTTAAGGTTTAAATAAGGACTGACACAATATACATTATGTTTGCCAATATGGCACGATAGTCAAGTACTTTGGAGTTTATATCAAACATGAACATGTATATCACTTGTGTGACTTTCCATATTTCAGACATTGATGAGTGCTCCAAGAAAAATGGAGGGTGCGAACACCTCTGTGTTAATACGCCTGGTTCATATCACTGCACGTGCAGAGACGGCTTTTATCTGGGACGACAAAAAAGGCGTTGTTTTCGTAAGTTGACGTAAAAAGGGATATTTTATAGTTGCATAGTTGTTTTCTAAGTTGTTTCGAATGTTTTTGTTTAGCACAGCATAAAATACTTAAAAGACAGTGCATATTTTTTTTTGCCAACATTTCATTTTTTGCATAAAAATACGAGTAACCATCATATCTCACAATATAGACATTCACTTATTTTCATTTTAGAACAAGCGGAAGCAATAACGGACGAGTGAGTACTAATCTGTGAATTAAGTGTGATAAAAAATTCCAACTTAAAGTAGAAAATCGTTATTAAACAGCACAATTGCTGCGAATGGTTTGCATATTGTGTATTATGGCAGTTGACCGTGCGTGATTGCGTAAGTTGTTCCAGATTGTTTGCTCTGTGTGTTGTTCCAGATGCACTTGTCGTCTGCGCGTGAAGGCGTCACACACCGGCCTTGGCCCGTATCTAGTGGACCTGGTGACCTTGAAGTATGGTGAGAAAATACTATGGGCTGTCGAACGTAACAATAGGACGGCTTACAAAGTGGTCGAAAAATATCCAAATTTTTTAAAAACCAGAAAACGCCGAGAAAACGCAGAGGAGATTGACACCTACCACGATAATGAAACGCTGTCACAGGGAAAGGATTGTCAGAAAATGTACCAAAATTGCCCGCGGGATTGCATGCGCATGTCTGAGCTACTCTTGGGAGACCAGGGTTTTGATCGATTAACGGAAACTTTTGTGTATGGCTACCCAGTGAATAGTTCGTACGGGCAGTTGATGTGCAATAGGTTGAAAAAACGTGTTTCTCCACCAGGTGTCACTGTTATGGTTTCGTTTTACCCAAGAGGGTGCGGATCCGAAGTTTCGTTTTATAAGCTCCCTTCTTTGCTTTGCTGTGAGAAGATATCTTCTCCGTTGTTGGCCGGTTATTTTTACCTTTGGAACAAAAAATGTTCAGTTGGCTATGACTTTCGCTCTTTGTTTCGTGCAATGTAATCCAACTTTTTTTAACAGACACAATTACCTTTGACCTACTTCTCACCATGAACTGCACTTTGCAAATTTTCTGAACCTTTTAACTACAAAACTGGCAAAGATACGCCAATGGATTCTCTTGACCTTGAATAGCAATTCGTATATTGGCAATTATTATATGACCTTGAAGATTACCTTTGATTAACTCTTCACCATGAACTGAACTTTGCAAATATTCCAGCCAGTATATCTCCCAAACTGGCAGAGATACACTCCTTGCTACTTGAATAGCAACTCATATATTGGCAATCATATTGAATTTGACCTTTGAATTTGACAGATACATTGACAGTTACCATTTAATTTGATTTAGCTAAATCTCGTCAAAATTTGGTATTGGTTTTATTTTTGGTGTTAAGCGCCACATGAATTTGCGTCAAAATTTACAAAATAACTCTTTTTGTTCATCATTATTTGCCTTTTTGTCTGTGCATTTTACAGCTTTGCTCATTTGTTTTTATAACTAGAACATGAACGCGTCATTTTAGATAGTTTTCCCCGCATCACAGTTTGCTAAATGTATTTTCTTTTCGTCATAATTCTTTTAGTTAATTTTGGATAGTAGCCCTTTATGAATATCTTTTGATTTCAAATTTGTTAAATGTAGGTTTTGATTATATGAAAGACGTAACTACATGTTAATTAACCGACTTTATCAAAGTGAATTTATTCTTATAAAACGAATGTCAATCTGACAATACAAATGAATTAAACGGTGGAAAAAGCATTCTGTTGTATAAGCAGTTATAGAAAACATTTCTTGATTTGTTGGGTCATATGTCGACATGATTTCATTTCAAATGTTCCTGCCAATATAATAAAGTCGTTAATATTTATTGAGCTAAGTATTGCTGATCCTTGTAAAAATACCTTTTTTTTCACCACGGCAACCCTTTTATATGGAAGTCTCAACTTCCATCCCGAAAAACGACACGTGCTTTTCACAAGGCTCGTATACTTCCATGTAATCCGGGTATTTGATTCCTTTCTTGATATAAAATATAAAGTATAATATAGGATTGACCACAGCCGGCATCGGCCATATGACCAGCATGGTGTACGCTGAGAGTTGCTTGTCTATTTGTACCCCAGCAAGGGCCAAAATACCCAAAATGTGCACCATCCACCAGCAGGCAACGTCCATTGTGACCACGCGGACAACGCGTCTCTTAATGGCGGTCCGTTCGGCGAAATAATCTTCGTCAAGATTCTGGTCCTTTTTTGGAATGTGGCACCAAATCCGTAGAAGGCCGTACGTGATGGCTACAAGGACTAGGCTGTAGAAGCCAAGGAATATGAAGGTGAAGTACCCCCAGTCTTGATCCGTGCCTTGAGAGAAATGGAATATCTGGCAAACTGGGGACCGTACATTTAGGCGCGGAATCCCCAGAAAAGGCAGCAAACTAAATAGCATAGAGACGCTCCATAACCACGCTATGGATATGAAAGCAGTTCGGCGCTTCAATCGGAAGTTGCTCAGATGTGGTAGCACTACGCATGCGTAGCACTCGTACATCACTATGCCAACTGTTAACATGGAAACCTGGTTTGATAACACAAAAACAAACCCGGCAAACCTGCACCAAAACATGTCCCTCCACGGTTCGTCAAACTCCACGGCGTAGACGGGGCCGATGAAGCGGTAGTGAAGGTCTGCTGACGTCACGATCACCAAATAGAGGCCCATAAGCATGTTGGAGTAGGCCATGTTTTCTAGAAGAAGAGGGATGATTTTTTCAGAGTTGCTCACTTTGGTACAACGCCATATGATGACTACGAGATTACAAGTGAATGCAACACCTGCCAGACAACCCGCCAGCAGCCGAATGACCATGTCGTCGATGAGGTATTCGCACGACGAAAATTCGTTACTGTGCGGCAGGCAGTTTGGTATGTGTTGGGCAAGACAACACAGGCGGAACGAGCCAGTGTTCAGGGTGATGTTATCTGATAAATTAAGGAATATTCCATAAGGCACGGACTGCGGCGGGAGCTTGTTGCCATCAAGACTTAGTAGTTCTAGTTTCTGAAGACCGCTGAAAGAGTGGTTTGTGACAGTTGTTAAGTCTGACTGTTCGATGCTTAGATTTTTCAGCTCCGACATCCCATGAAAAGCATTGCTTTCTATGGTCTGAAGTTTTGTTTTATAGATGTTCAAACTAGGCAAATTTTTCAGCTCCGAAAAAGCAAAGCTTTTCAAGACATAGAGTGGATTGCCTCCAATATTTAATGTTCTCAAATTGGCCAGTCCTACAAACGCCCCCTTCTTTATCGCTGAAATGTCATTGTTAGCTAAATTTAATTCAACAAGGTTGACTAAATCTTGAAAAGTGTTCGGAATTAATTCTTTTATATCGTTTTCCGAAAGGTCCAGGACGCGTAGATAGTGATAACCGTGAAATGAAGAGGAATTGGGAGCAAGTTTATTAAAAGGCAGAAAGAGACCTCGTATTTCTTTGTCAACCGCCGGCAACTCCCTGAGATCATTCATACTACAATCAATAGTGAACCCCATGCAATAACAGCCTAGCGGACATTTTGGGGTTTTGCAAAATTTTTCATCATCTCCAGTGTCTTTGCAGTGCACGATGCCATCACACACGAGGTCGTGGTGTATGCACTCCCTGTGACCTTGACACCGGAACATGCCGGGGCAGCTGTAGCGTTCACAGCTCTTCTCGTCCAGCCCGTACGGGCAGTCCCATGTTCCGTCGCACACCCTGGACAGGGAAATACAATACGATCGAGGACATTTAAAGAAGTAATCGCTCGGACATTCAAAATCTTCACAGTTTGATAGATGCTCGCCCATTCTACATGGAAACAAGTGCCCTTGGTCGTCGAACTCATAAATGCAGGTTTCAGCCAGTGAATAGCACGATGGGTCAGAATCTGAGCAAGAAAAGGTGCCTTCAGCGCATGTTTCGCGTGTTTGGTATAACAAGGTGATATTCAGTTGAGATGGACAAAATGGCGCCAAGATGCTTGAAGAAATGGCAGGCACACGTGTACCTCTCAGGCACGCGGTTGTACTGAAGTCGCACTGTTTCTCGTCCGACCCGTCAAAACAATGTTCTTTACCATCGCAGCGATGATCCAGAGACACACACTGACCGTTCTTGCACGAGAAGGTATCGTTGGGACAAGTCTGAAACACACAGTTCGACTCGTCCGAGGCGTCTTTACAATCAGCTATAAAATCACACGCTTTTGACAAAGGCACGTACTGCCCGTTGTTGCATTTATGGTAGCAGCGGTGTTTATCACAAGAATCCAAGTAAAGGCAATCGAGTTCGTCACTCTCGTCCAGGCAGTCCTTAATGCCATCACATTTGTGATGCTGTAGTATGCAGGTTTTGTCGGAGCACCGGAAGTGCCATGGGGATGGGCAGTACTTCTCCACCGCGTTACGGTCCAGGGTTGGGTCCGCTGTTGGTTTGGTCATAAATTTATATTCCGGAGGCGTTCTACACAGGACGTGCCGCGTGTTCTGAACTATGTACGGAGTACGTAATTTCAATGGGCTTTTTTTAAGCAGTTCGAAAAGAAACCACTGCTCTTTTTGGAAAGACACGTTACATTCTTTAAACCAGGTTTTAAGATTACCAACGGTGTATGTGAGCGACATACCCGCGTTTAATAGGGTTGAACAGGTACCAGCGTTGTCTGGGATCCACACCCCGCCATCTCCAAAAGCGTGATGATAGCGTTCTAGAGCAGACATCAAATCTGGGGTCGTTGCCATGGTTTCCATTGGGAAGGCAGGTCTGCAGACGTCCAAAGACATGTTGCACATGCGCGCCATGCTTTCCCAGGTCTCGTGTTCTGCTCGTGACGGTGGATGACGTGGTCCTGTGGAAGAGAAACTGCCTACGTTTGACGTGTTAAAAACATAGTCCAAGTTGCTGAGTCTGTAGCATACGCCCTGGTGATACAGCCAACCCCTCCCACAGGAGGGGACACTTTTGCCGATGTCGTGTTTTTTATCATCATAGACATCATGGTCTATGCCTATCTTCTTGAAATATGATCGAGTCTCCTTCGACAGCTTTGTTAATTTAGATTCCGTCATACGTTTACATATATAACTTACTCTCTCCATTGGAAAATAGCAAGGAATCGTAACCCAATTGGTGAACTGCTCTGCGCCATGAATTAACATCATAGTGCAATTCAGTGAGACGTCCATTAAAGGTTGTTGGGTTTCAAGGAATCTGTAGAGATGCAGTAGCTTAGAAATACTCGGGTGTTCCAGAATATCTGTGACATTGATGTCAGTGGGCCAAGACGGTCTGAACCAGTCAGTGACACCTATCGGACTGCTGTCAGACCAACGGAACCAGTTCTGCAAAGGAACATAAAACTGTTAGCTGTACATAGTGCTTAAGAATAATCTGAATAAAGGTGCAGTCGAGTGAAAGGAAACAGGCTTATTAAGCATGAGAAATGTATGCTCTTTGGATCCATTCTGACGGCAACGAAATGCGAAATGCGCCACACAAACCTTTCTACGGTTTTGGTTCTTTTCCATGAGTTGCAATAGGCCATTTTTTAAAATTACTGTTTGTACATCTTTATAAAACTTTATCTAAAATGCATGGTTATTGAATCGAATAAGCCCCACGAAAAAGCATACCTTATTTTTCTCTTTCATTAATCCTATGAACACCACATTCTTTTTCTGTAAATAGATGGCATTTTTCCATCTGGTGCGGATTGCAGTTTTCAGAAAGCTCAGTTCCTTTTCAGATACAATACTGACCTGAGAAGTGTACGAAAATTATGAGCAATGATTTTGACATATGTTGATCCCCCGTCACACTTAACGAGAAGTTATATTATTTTTGCAATGAGCAGCCATGAACAAATTTGCATTAATGTTTCACTTCAACTTATTTACATGCTGGATGTGCATAAGTTAAAGTTACAAGAAAAAAAAAAGACTTCACAATAGTAAACTTGTATCTGAACATTGAAAAAATCGCAAGGAACTTATACCTGTACTGGGGATATACGCAAAGAGTGGGAAGGGCTGTTGTAAGGACACATGTATGCCACTTTACAATCTTTGAATGCACATATGATTGAAACTTGGTTACACTCCCGTAAGTGCTATTCACAGAGATAAACATCTGCCATTCTTCCAATAAAATAGAGCACCTGACAAGGAGAAAACTTTATTTTTCATATTGCTTACCAAATTGCCACCGAGGCGTCTACACGCAGCTTCACTCTCTGCCCACGTGATGTTAGCCGGAGATGCATTTAGACCGTAACATGCGCCATCAAACGCAATTTCACCACCACGGCATTCTGACGCTTCGTAAGTGTCGCCGTCTATCGTCAGGTCGTACTGAAATAAGCTGTACACGAGTTCAAGGTGTCTCTTGGGGCTCATCATGTAGTCGCTCTCAAAATAAAGTCGCACGTTGACTTCATAGGACCCAATAGTCTTGATGACACTGGCTGACGATGTGGGCCGTTTCCAGTAAGCCAGCTGAATGCTGTCTCCTACCGTGGTGTTCATGAATTCTCGTATCTCCGCGTGCTTGCTCTCGATGAAAGTATGGGCCGAGGAGAGCGATTGACATTCCTCTGGGCGTAACTCAATAATATAGTACTGCCAGGGAGGCCCATCGATCCCCGTGCCAAATTTGGTGTGATAATAGTAGAGGTCCTTTTGCTGAAGAGACGGGTGTGGGACAGGAGAAGATTGGTGGAAGCAATTGCAATGCCGATGTGAGCAATCAAATGGGATTGCCATAGCATGAACTTGATCGTTATTCCACGACAATGGGGTTGTGTAGTCTGCAATGCAGTCCGATGCTGTGTATACTGCAAGATGTAGCCTGAACGAACTCGCCACCCAAGGACAACGTATACTGTACTCCACGTCAAAGGATGTCCCCTCAAAGTGAGCAGTTGTCAGTAAAGGCACTTTGCCATTCCCTATGTTTGTCATCGCCTTTATGCAATCTTGTAAATCGGAATCCGAATACATTTTAACAGTGGCATGTGCTCTGCGTAGTGAATCGGTTACGTTGATTTGGATTGAAAAGGTGGCGCTCCTGACGTCGTCATATTGTCCAGCGTAAAATATTAGAATATGGGAAAGACTACTCAAAGTATTCTCCGTGAGAGACAGCGAAAGAGAGTGTGAAACACTGTCAGCGGTGGTCAAATTGTTCACTGTAATAGTTAATCCATCCTGCTGTCCTGAAAACCTCGTTGAATTAACATAGTCGGAAGGAGGTGAAAGTAGAACACGGGGAAAATCTTGAACCAGTTCTAATTCTATGTCAAGAAAATAGGCAGAGCTTAACTCGACTTTGTCACTGTAAGGCTCTGCATAGACTACAACGTGTACGGTGGTATCAGGCAACGGGATGGGCTCTTGGAAAATTGCATTTCTACTGCAGATTGGGCCCAGTAATGGTCTGTGTTGTTGAGACGTCACCGTATACAACATAATGCCGGCTTTATGACACAATCTATTATTTTTGTATGGGAACCAAAGTTGATGAAGCTTGAAGTTGGCAACCAGACCAGGCCGTCCAATTTCTATGGAGTACTGCTTGTATGTCCCATTCTGGTTAATTTGGAAGGCCGATTTGTGGATTTTAATATTGTCAGTCGCTGTCAGTTTCATATCCTCCACACATAAAAGAGGGCGTGATGAACGGTACCTGCTCCGTTTGAAACATTTTGGTGGGTCTAAAGTTCGATATCTGGCTACCAATGAAAAGACGTCATCATATTCGATTGAGACTCCGACAACCACGTATAGCTCAAAAAGCAGTGACGTCAGATTTCCAGATCTCGCGCTTTCTCGAGAAATCTCGGTTCCCGGAAACAGAATACCTTGCTCAGATCTTCCTCTGTAAACCTTGAAGAAAGAAGTTGAGTCGTTCTCATTTTTCTTTATCTGCCACGATAACTGAATATACTTTCGTATTGCAGCTTTGATATACCATTTGTGAATTGCATGGGTTTTTGTCATGACCGATACGGTTGCATTACTTGTGACGAGTCGCCCCTCTCCTTCTAACAACTTCATAGCTGATTTCAGAAACCGCCATTCCCTAACATTGACCGCTTCATATTCTGCTCTGAACCGATGACGTACTGTTGACGTAAGCAGCACCGTGAGGCCACGCCCAGTTGAATACACGCTCCAGGGTTCCCTGTTACCACAGTAACGTTTGATAAAAGTCGCAGTTGTCATATTCGTCCCCTCATATAGTTCCACACTCCCGCGACTGCAAGTGAAGCCTGAATAGGAAATAGAAAACGTGACAAATGTCAAGTTCACCATGTGGTTTTTCGGGACTTGTATAATCCACTGGCAAGAGGCGTGATTGTGATAACTATCTTGGGCGGCCGTATAGCCAATGCTGCTAAACGATCCGCATGGAGACGTTAAGTACATGTAACTTCCGCACCCTGATTCTCCGTGCCCCTGACCGCAAATTTTACGAACACATTTTAAAAATCCTTGTCGAGCCGACTTTGATGTTAGGTTTCGCAGGATCCGCTGAATAATAATTGTAAAATCGCTACTAGTGATTGCTGTAGTTGAGACACCCGACACATTGTGCTGGGTTGCGTTGAGACTTAATGCGTTTGCTGTGTTATTGTCACAACTTGCGTAAGGCAGCGAAGACACATTTGTAATATTGCTGGTGTCATTTCCAAAAACGTTTAAAAACTCGATTGTAGCACCTGGGCATAAGGGCACAGAGGTGCTGTTGGAATTATTTACCATTTTCTTTCCTGCTATATTGTCATTTGTACCACTGGTGTTATAAGCCTGTCGGATAAATTTTGTAACGGCCTTTTCAAAAATTTCCGTCGATGTGGAATCATAAGTTCCAAAAGGGCTGCTCGTTGTTGAGATTTGAATGTAGTCTGCCGAGGCAGATTCTGTCGTCTGGGTTTTACTATTTGTTGGCAGTATGGAATTCCCAGTTGATTCATTTGGTCCCACATGCCTCTCTTCGTTGTGTCTTGGTATTAATGTTCCAATTACTGTATTTGAAAACGCTTGTGTACGCAGGGGCGTGCTGTGAACCCTCGTTCTCACCTCTCCTGAGCCACTGTGTCTTCTTCTGGAACCCTTTCGATTCCTGCGACCTTTCCCTTTTTTTCGTTTCCTTTTCTTATTATTGCGTCTGCGTTTTGGAAGGCTTTCATCTGAGCTATAACCGAAGGTTGCGAGGGGTCCACTGGGTACAATGTTTGCCGAATGTATTGAAAATACACTAGATAAATCCCGCGAGATCGTTTTCTGCTCAACACCGAATGTTGTAACATCATCGAGACCACGGTACCTTCCTTTTTCACTTATCCCATTACCGTTGTTTTGCCTTTGTGTAGAAGCGAATTGGGCTGTCCTTATTGCAGTATCAGGCAACCGATCCGTGCCGACTTGGTTTTCCTTTCCTGCAGTTTCCATCTGCGAGGGTAGAATACCGGGAAGAGAAGACCTGTTTTCTCCACCGCCATAGCCCACAATCGATGTGTCAGTAACCGTATGTAATAAACTACTACTACTATGTGTAGCGGGTGTACCCGTAGCTGCTTGTATACTTTTAGGCACCGTATTGGGAGAGGAATGGGAAACAACATATGAAGTTTTCTCAAATATCGCACTGTGTTCTTTCAACGGGACGGTCGACAAGGTACCTGTAATTGTTTCGATGCTTGTTCCACGCAAGTTCCATCCCACATGTGTTGTTTGTGTCTCTAGCACCATATTATGAGTAACAGATTGCCACTGGTGATCGTATTCTAAAGAGAGTGACGTCACCGTCTCCGGGGACGCTGTCATTGTTAAATTAGTGAAATATGACGTCATGACATCGCTTTCAGAGGAGGACGCCATTTCTGTTTCCAACAACTTCGTATACTCAACCTCGGTCCAGTAAACATTTTCTAGGCACTTTAAAACCTGGCTTCGAAAGTTTGCCTCTCGATCTTCTTTGCTTTGCCCACATGTGAGTGGCACAGGAACAAGAACGAGGAGCGAAAGTAGGATGTTATTTATACACTGCATTTCCCCCAATTGGTCTTCTTATACCATCTAAAACGAAAAAAGTAAATGGATCAGGCATGAATTGCTTTACACTTACATGAATTGTGTTTGTTTTTGTTTTTAATTTACTGTCATACCTAAATTGAGCAAGATATGTATAAAGATGGCATGCGAATTAGGTTTACAGGAAATCTATATACTAGATTTTAGCGAAATCTTGCGTGATGAAATTTCTTGTCACAAGGTTTATTAATGGGATTTGATTTTTATAGATGTCAAACAAAAAGAGTCGAGATGAATCAACTCTTTTTGTATGGTGTGTGAGTCTAAAGCATGCTATTTGCCTATCTTGCAAACCTGTATAGGAAAATCTGTCTTCAGATGACGTGTATATCACTACATATAGAGATCGACAGGAAATGTGTCTTCCCAATTTGCGTGTTCAGCACGCGTACCTTTCAGTGCCCAAAATAAAAAACAAGGTTTAGCTGTTGTCATCTATGTACTGGGTTGTTGGTAAATGAACCTTTAAAAAAGCTTTGCAAAGTAACCCGGTGGATAAGCTTAATAAAATGTAGCCCCATGCACGCGCCACTGTGCCCTATTAACCCTCTATTAATTTCCGCGAAACACCGCGGCCGACGAGGTTACAGCGGTTATTCTTGTAATGACCGCGCCATTGCTCCACTATTTTCCATTTATGAAGTTTTCATGGGGCATTTGTAGCCTTTAAGGGCATTTTTCACCGCGACAGGAACATTAAATATTACGTGAAAGGACCAAGAGATTGGAATGAATGTTGTCCAGGTTACAAATTACTGGCATAGGGTGCCGTCCTCTTGTTAAGAACTAGGATTTTAGGATATGATACACGCGCGACAAGAATGCTCTTTTTTATCGCGCTAGTTCTCCGTCTGTCTACCGTCATATGACGACGAAATATCACACAATACACCACCCTTAGAGAGAAATGAAAATAATGTGTGTTGGGATGTTGACAGACGCTATTTAAAGTGATAACATGATGATATGAAAATGGTCGACTTTAACAAAAATCGTTTCCTGAATGCTGCCGTAACATAAATAGAAAAACGTTGCATGCTGCAGAAAGATTATAAAGGGTAAAGAAATGGGATCCATTGTTAAAAAATCAATTTGGTGAAAAGATAAATGTGGACGAATTATTCTGCACGATAGCACTTTACCTTTGATTGTGTAAGATATATCTAAGTCGGTTGCAGTGTCTTGTCACTCTTCAGAACCATGCAGTCATAAACGACAATGAGAATTGTTGTAACGCCTGACGGGATTTATATACGTCCATTCCTTCAAAGTAGATAAAATGATAAGTTCGAAATCCTTGATCGAATTTGTAAATTGTTATTAATTGACACGATTTCTGTTCACTGCCACAAACAGTAGCGCATCGATCTTCAGATTGTATGATGAAAAGGGTAACTGATACTGCTCTTTTCTTCTCGAAATTCTCATCTATCGTCATTTTTCATATCTATTACGTCGAAAACAATTTCGGATATTTCTTAAGATACACTTTGTCAGATTAATGCAATTTTCCAAAGACCAAAAACAATTCAATCTTATTGCCGAGTGTCAATTATAATCTGGCATTTCCTGTTTCAAATTACGCATTTTTTTTTTTTTTTTTTTTTTTTTTTTTTTTTTTTTTTTTTTTTTGCGTATGTGCAATCACAAAGGTAGGGTGTCAGGTTCGTCAAGAAAACCGCGACATAAATAAAGTTACACCTCAAAGGCAAAAACACAGTATTTCTTTCAATGTCTTTTGATATTCTTGCAGGAAGCAATATGTTGTATACTTAGGGGACCGTGTTCTCTGTTCAGCTTAGTCTTTTTTTAAGTTGCATATACGCGTTAACGTACCTGTTGAGCTGACAGTGGTAATGTATTTTCAGAAACTGAATTCTGACACTATGCACCATGATATTATTGTATAGAATTTTTATTGTAAGCTGATAAAAATAGAAACTTAAAATTAAATTGTTGCAGAAACATCTTGCTTGTGTAGACGCACCCTTCGCCTGTTCGTGCATTTGTTGTCATTCAATACCATATTTAAAAGTCAACGAGTCTATTATGTATAACTTTGTCAATAGTTGGCACAATGCACCATTGCAGCCCACTGCGGTGTAATGCCACCCATCCGTATTAAGACCCAAAAGTTATTTCTCTTTGATGTGAAAGTTCATCTTTATCTTACGGTCCACTAGAAAAGTAGACTTTTATGACAACCTCTTGAGTTTTATTCCTGTTCAATGTTTACAATAATGGATTAGCAGCTGAATTCTACCCAACATAACAACGCGTCTCACAGTTCATAACTCTTACTGTTGTCTTCAAGGTTTAAGAGAGCCAATTTTCTCCGGAGCTCCTCGCTGTCTGTTTTCTGTTTTTATTATACATAACAGAATTGATGAAGTGAAAACTTATCATCATTAGCTGTCGTATAAAGTGCTTTTTATGATGCTTTGTTCCTAATATTAATCAGCGAGAGAGGTGTTGAGCATCGTGAAACATCTTCATCGAAACGCGATCAAATATGGAAATATGCTTAGATATAACATTGTATCTTTACAGTCTGAATGTTTTATTTATGTTTGATGAAGAAAGACGCTGTTTTATGAGAACTTGCACTTTAAGTAATCTTTACAGTATATTATTGGTTAAGGTTCGGGTTTGGGTTTACAACGGAAAGTCAGTGAAATGTTCTTTAGGCCAATACCAACAATTTACGTTTTCAAGCATTTGTACAGGTTTTATTCAAAACTGATATCAATTGTAATGGCCTCAAAGACTCCACTTAAAAAATGCACAGTGGAATTTTGACCCGGGTTAAAATCCCGATCAAAATCAAATCTATAGATGTGATAATATCCCATGGCGTAATTATTTTTGATGGCAAAATCTTCGTAATCAAAATAATTGAACACTCAGACCGTTAATTCACTTAATAGCTTCTGTAGGCGATGTGATAAACTGCGGGTTTTAGTAGATTTATGTTCATAGCTAACACATTACCCTTTTTCGTGCAAGACACAAATCAAAACGAAACCATGTATTAAGTGTATATTTATATAACACAAGTTGCCCCCTGTTAATGAAATGTTATTTTTTTTCCTTTGACGACTAGTCGAGCTTTTCATTATTGCTTAACACATCATTCAATAGCCTACCCAAAATGAGCTTAACTGAAAACCCCGAGTGAGTAATTTCCGACCAATTATATGATAGGAAACGCTGTCAGATGTTCTGTGACTTTCTAATTTAACGAACCTAAAGATACGCTATGTAGATACATGTTTCTGTTGTAAACTTTTCTGGTCGTCTACAAAAGAAAAAGTGTTTGTGTGTGTGTGCGTGCGTGCGTGCCCGTGCACGTGTGTAAAACACATTATTGGATTTATGAATGTGTAATGACGCGCGTGTGTCGCTTAAACGCGTATAGTACAATAAATTTTGACCGTCTTCGGTATAAAACCGAGGTTTTTCGTAATATTGCTTGTCAATGTAAAGAAATGCTATCGCCTTGACCACTATTTCGACTAAAAGCTAAAAGCTGCAAATTTATCTTGATTCCAATGGCAGAGCGTGAGGTCTTTACTCCAGTTTGCCATATGTGTGTGATGCAAAATTCCCTAAAAGCTTTCATCATAGCCCTATCATTGCTGGAATCGCAACCTGCAGAAGACCTTTCATCGTAGGATTAATGCCAGCAAAAAATCTCGTAATTCACTTCCGTTTTAATTGTCCAATAACAAACAACGGCACTTGTCTCGAATAACCAGAAACATATCGCCTTGTGCTTGTTTTACTTTATTCAGTAGCGCTGTCGACTGATGGTTTTATTGCTTGTTCATGAGCTGAAAGCCATCCTATTGAGAGCATGTAAACATCTGGTTGAATACGAATTATTAACTAGAAATCATCAATCAAGAACAAACAAAAGGCACACAACCCTAGGCATGTCGTATAGCGGCGTTTGTACAGCATATAAAATGTACATGGTGTAACTGCGAGGTGACTCTCTTCGGGACATCTGCCTGGAAGTACACATTTATTGTGAGGCAGATGCCAAGTCAAACTGTCACCACTTTAATTGTCAGATCCTTCAATGAATTAGAAAGAAGTCATGGCAAACACTTTGAGTTGCACAATTATACTGCCAACGATTCAGCAGTTGCCCACCTCTACACAATTATTAATAACTACAAACAGAACGACCCTTACAGATTCGGCCTTTTCATTTTCTTGCAATCGAATTCAAACGCCTCTGCGCCATACAAGACTCACTTAAAGTGAAAACGTGTAAAAGCACGAGTTGGTTATGATCGCGAACCGCCCTATGTCATTACTGTATATGGCAAATGGATCGGTAGGGAAATTACATATATTTTTACAGCCCAAGTGATCAATGAAACTGACAGTTTGTCAAAGCGTTTGCGACAAAATACATGATTAATCAAACCCTACCACGCAATATTGCTTCCGGCCCACAATAGCCGCCATCTTACCAAAATGGAAATTGGTTGCATTTTCAGTAAATCGAGACTATGCGTTTTCGCATCGCAGTATTGTTACTAAGGAAATAGTTTTTTAAATATATTTTCATTAAAAAGAGAAACGTCTGTGTTGTCCTTAGTTTTGTAGCACCGGCAATTTTATTGTATCAGTGCACTAATACAGTGGATTCAGGCTACGTCATTATTAATGTGGCATTGATCCACAATGAAACTGTCTCTGTTACTTTGCAGGGTTGCCAATCTCTGACCAAGGTAAACGAGTAGATTTTTCTTTTTTCCAACTTGTGGATCGAGTCGGATTTAAACGACCTAAAATGCCTGAATTCAAACAAATATCAGCGAGAGGAGTTAGGTGAGGTTGGGGAAGGGGGTAAAACGGATTGAAATGAAAGTTTGTAGACAGACACTTGTAACCGATTCCAAACCTGCGCTGAGGTGGCTCAATTACCAAAAGTTTCGTAAGCCAAACGCAGACCACTCAGCCTCGATGAATAAAAGCAAATGTCTGCTGACTGGATACTTGTCGGTAATAGCTTTCCAAATGTTCTCAAGGGTAAAGATCAGGATCCGAATCTAAATTGATCCGTGTATTGTGATTTGTATCATGTACGATTACTTGTCCCAGCTTTGATTCCACTGGTAAACTAATGCTACCCGATGAATATTGATGTAGATGAATATTTCAAAGAGACAAATGTCTGCTTGGCTAAATGCCATATGAAGATGTCACTGAGTACTTCTCACCCAATTTAATCAACAAGTTAAAATTGGATATGATGCTTTCTATTTGGGAGGTCGGGGGTCTTAAAAATTTCAATGGAAAACAATCCATAACACTGCAACCCATGCTGCGTAATGTTTGGCTACAGAATGTTAAAATTGAAAATTACACATTGGTTTTTATAGTGTAAGCAAAGTGAAACACGCTGTCGTTAACAGCATATATATATATATATATATATATATATATATATATAAAGTAAAAATGTTTTTCCTGTACGAGTAATATTATATATAATAAAAAGAAAAAAAGAACAGCAACTTTTTTTGCCCCAACGACCCCCGGTTAAAATGTGACGTCTGTAACAATGGGTGTTTAATTGTTACTTTTACCAATGCTTTTATCTATTCAATGTAGGTTTATACTTATTAATGAATAGATTTTCTTTCATTTCCCTTTCTGTTTCTGTTTCACTAGGGAAACAACCCAAACAGACGTCACATTTTAACATTTTATGACATCACCTAGTTACAAATAAACAAAACCCCCTGAAGAAAGAAAGAAACCGGTTGGGGCAAAAAAAGTTGCTGTTCTTTTTTTCTTTTTATTATATATATATATATATATATATATATATATATATATATATATATATATATATATATATATATATATATATATATATATATCCAGTATGTGATGGGACTATGGAGTTTATACATACCAACATGTGCTTGGGTCAGTTTAAGTTCTTAGAATCCCTATCATTATACCCTTGGATAACTTTTAAGACAATATTCAAATCATGCCTGCTTGTCATGAAAATGCGATAAGGTCACATTTTTCTACGGCCTGTCTATCATTGCCACTTCTTCACTTGTTCTACATCAGGTGGGAATAACATGAAAAGGCCATTGGGAAAATATGACAGCAACTTTTACAGTCACGCATATAGCCACGTCCCTATTTTCATCTTAAATATAATTTGTGTAAAAATGACGAACTTATCTTATGCCGTAAAACGTCTTTGGAGGTCATTGTACTACAGGGTTATGACCGATTGACCCAGGGTCACTGTTCTCCTCTGCGTTAATTTCTAACTCGTTATGCTTTGGTCCATTTCCATGATAGAACATAATGATAAAATAATGAAAACAACCATTCGCTACGAGGAAAAATGACGATTAACGAGTAACTAGTCCAGATTTCCCATGAACGGAGCTCAATGACGATAATTGAATAGTGCTCTTCAAATAAGTGATATCTGTGTCTTTTCATTATGGCTTAATCGGTGTCATTACAAAGCCATCTGCTGGAAGGAAGAGCGTTGAACTGCTAAGTGGTCCATCTATCTTCGTTTACGGCTAATGTCCTTTTGTTGTCTCTACGAAACATAAGCTGTAGTACGAGTTTGATTTAAGGCGAAGGCATCTATCTCACTTGCTTACAGATTCTCTCCGACCCAACCCTCACCCATACCCCACCCCACCCCTACCTCACCCTGACTCTACCCTGAACATGAGTCATGATAAAGTTATTGTTCTTTGTGCTGAAAGGGACGATTTATGTTTCTTTCTTTCTCCTTTTTTTTTTAATTTAAAAATATTAACTTGCGACCAACTACGCTTTTGGGGATAACGTAACATTGCTTCTGCGCCAAAGACTGAAATACATGTAGGTCTATTAGGTCTATTTATTGATGGAACAGTTTTTCTAAAGTGAATATACATAATTTTATTGCTACCAGGATGGCAAGAATCGGGCAATCGTCGAGCACAAGAAAATGGACACCAATGCACAGCAAATGGGAAGCAAAAGCAATTAATGTCATAATTGCATAATGGAGAGATAAAAGAAACGATTGCAGACTTTATTCTACAGCACTCATACAATCTTCAAGTTGCAATTTTGTTCCCATTTTCACCCACCAACTTACGCACCTCTAATTGCAAATATGGCTTCCATCGAAAGAAAATGACAATCTCCATAGATGAGGTATTGATTTGAATTTTATTATCTTGACTACAGCTTATTATCTCCACGCGAGCACAAAATATTTCTTTTCAATTCCATTTCGGAATCCTCACGCAAGGAAAAACCGATAATAAGATGATACATTGATATCGAGTTTGTGCAAGAAAGGCCATTATCGCGATGGAGCATATTTCTCTTACCGGGCCACCGTGAAGAAAAGGTTCAGTGTAACAGAGGTTCCGTCCTCCATTAGATTCAAACAGGTTAGGATTAACGTGACGTGAATGAGTCAAAACCAAGGACGGGCTTTACCTGTACAAATCAGTTTAAACAGGACACAGGGTACACGACGCCTATTTTCGTGGTGCATATGTACGTGTAGCATTTTACGTTTTATTCGTAACGACCTTGCACTGAATATTCACGATAACAGCGACGTGCTTTGCTGCACTATAAACTCCAAACATCAGTTTATATTAGTGATTTCAGTATTGTGACATTATTTGAGAATGCGTAAACATGGAAACATATAAGACAGCTAATATTCCGTTAACTGTCTATTTAATAAAGGTGACAGTCTACATAACAATTTTTATTTGTCATTATTCTTCACGGTACCGAAACCCCAGAGGTACCATAGTAGGGCGAACAGAAAAAAAGGGGAAACAGAAAAGAATACAAAAGAGTACATCTTTCAAACAGATAGAGCTAAAACTTATGAATAATCTAACCTCAAAATTTATAACTAACTCTCTGTACGCTGAGGTTGAAAGAAACCAGGAGAACCTGAATATAGAAAGATATGTAAAAAAATCTCATGATAAGGCACAAAAGACATCTAAGACTAATGGGCCAATGACAAAATACATGACTGGTCACTGGTTGTTAAAAAATGGAAAGTTGACAGTTGTATAGATACACACAGGGTTTACATACAAACATCACTCGGGTGAAAATCGGTCAGCTACACAGCACATCTTAAAAAACTTAAGGAAAGTTAAGGTTTTGAAGGCAAAGAGTACATACATCAGTCATCAAACGATATACAAAAGTGTCATGCAGACCACTTAAAGGATAATGAGTTTGCTCGGCGCTCAAATCCCAGGGGCAATGAATGGCTCAATACTGAAACCAATTTTAAGGATCATTTTCTTTTTAAGAAATGTGAAATTGAAATAGAAAGTACTTCTGCAGAGCACATGGGCATAAAACGTCAGAACACAAACCATCCACTTTGTGCACATACATTCATTTATCGATTAATAAAAAACGTCAAACAGTACTACAGTACTAAGAGCAAACATGATAAGATTAATAAATGTTAGAGAGCATTCTTCGTCCTGAACACATACTATACAAAACAATCCTAAGATAGACAAACGCGGGTGGTTAGCCTCGAGTAGAACAGAAAAAAAAATCTTCAATCCGTACATTCGTAAAACTGTAAACTCGCATCTGTGCAGGTAAGCATTATGAGAGCGTTGCCCGCAGGTGGTCTCAGCCGATAGCAAAATACAAGTGAAAGATCTCCTGCAATCAGCCATTACTGATCGCGTATTTATTCCCTGGAGTAACTTCCCATTATCTATTTGTCATTGCGGGTTTACGCACCTGTAACCCCCACGATGACCCGCAGGATATTTCGGTTTCCGATCCTCATTTTACCTTTGTTTGAAACCTGTTTCGCGATATTGATACAAGGATTGGATACCGGAGGGTTCTGGAATTTAGAGCGCTATTACATGCCTATAATCTGAAACATGCAAAGCCCATTAGTTTCCTGAAGTGACCTGTGTATCATATCAGACTGGAATCCATATTTTGCATTTGCAAACTTCTTTATGTGTAGGGTATGAAAAAAGACCGAATATAATCTTATGCGCAGTTTATTGCTTACCAGCGATCAGTTTGAAAACAGTTTGAGCACAGTTAAAAAGTAATATTCTGGAGGTGCCGCCTACATCTAGTTAAAAATTGATTAAACTTTGATCTATGGTTATAGGTCAAAGTGATGTTATAAGGACTAACATTTCCCTTTAAAGAAGATGATTCGTTTACTCCACAAGGATGGGTTTTGAGACCGTTTTCAATTAGTATCTCTAAACACTTAACTACAACTACATGTAAGTCTACACTCGTTAAGCACATTGTATCTAAACGTTTATCGATATTACCTTTTTATTAATACGTGTTTTGCACGGGCGACATCCATAACCTTTCCTTTCCATTACAACTTCTGAGCGTATTTTGGGGTTTTGAGTGTTATTATTATTATTATTTTATTATTATTATTATTATTATAACGAGAATAACCACTATTCCTCGCCAACGTTACCACTGACCAAAATTCATCAGTAATTTTAAGAATAGTCTTTTCTGAAGGTAATTCGCGTAGCATAACTTTTATACTGCTAGCTATTTTCAACCGGTGTCAAATGACTGCGCGTCCACTGAAAAATAGTGCCGATATCCATAGGTTTGTTAACCCCTGTCACAGATTTTGACTCACTTACGTCACGATTATCCGTACCTGTACAAATCGTATGCAGGTTGGCCTATGTTTCACCTAAAATTGAGAGCTTATCATTTCAAGATCATAAATCATGCTATCTTTAGGACGTAATGTTGGTTTATGTATCGACAGTCCATTTCCATATTCGTTTTCAGAGCCTTAATGTCCGGAAGAAGGAGCTTTTCAACTTTCCTGTTAGTGTTTTATAACAACAAAGGTGAACGGGGTGTTGATTTTTTTCCATCGATTTTTTCGTTCAAGGACAGCATAGATCGCAGAAACTATCACTCATATTTTACCTTTGAAGTGAGTGTCGTATGAATATTTTATGAAAGTTTGCAGTTCACGAGAGCTGTTAGCGACGGAGGTAGAGGTATTTTATGGGACAGTAACGTGTCTGATCCTCAACTCGACACAAAATTTTCCAAGACGACCAGACGGACCGGCTTTTTGAAAATAGAGGTGCATTCAAACAATATTTTCCCCGAGATTTTTTCCCTTGTGTCATATTTTATTCTTTTATTCACTTATATTTATGTTTCTATCTATTAATTTATTTTATTTTTTGTTATGTCTTCTCAGTTAGTTATCTGTTTACTTCAATGGCATATCCAGCAGCTCCCCCACCAAATAAAAGGAACACTAAAAAACATGAAAACAAAAACCAGATGTGACTCTTCAGATATCGATTTCTTTACATTTTATTCAATTTTATTATTATTATTATTATTATTATTATTATTATTATTATTATTATTACTGGTATGTGATATTTAATAAGTTTAGGGACCATTTCGCGATTATGTAACCTTTTCTACCTGACAACGGCGAGAACAGATTGAAACAGAAAAACATAATTAGCTTCGAGTTTGGGTATCAAAAGAAATGATCTTCTTTGTTCCTTGATATACATGTATACTCGTTTTGAAGGGATGTCTTTCCCAGAGGTATCGTGGAGGGAAATGGACCTAGGAGATCATATGTTTTCTCTTTACTTTAAAATAGAATAAAATTAATGCTAACACTTCTGAACTGATCAAAACATTTAATGATCGATCCATAATCGCGCACAAGTTTTTTTATCCGACGGAAATCCTATTCTCCATTTCAATTTTTTAATTTAACCAATATTCATTTTATTGTTGATGAATCTATATTCCTTAACGTGATAGCTTCCGATCCATTTATTGTATGGCTTATTGAAACGATCACACGTGCTATTATTTTGAATTATATCCCATCATTCATAGCTAAGACGTCTTTCTGATGAACAAATCTATCTCGACATATACCCTGGAGGCCATTTTACGTTCTTGGAATTTTTCTTACAAAATCATAGATCTACTAAAATTGTAATTCTGTCCCATTCTTTACTTTTACTTGGGATTGTATCGAATATCAGTAAAGCTGAAGGTTTTGGTTAATGATTCAATAAAGTTAAACATTGGCACAATATATAGATAGATAGATAGATAGATATGATAAAATAAAATAAAGAACAGCAGTTGTTTTATATATATATATATATATATTGAGTAGCGGCGGAACAAGAATGGCAGTCCGCTAGAAATCGTGGTCCGTTTTCCATTACTTTGTATAGATGACAGCCAACCCATTGACTGACCCAGATTCTTCCGATTCACCCTAACCTGTAGCTCGTCCAAACCGGTACTACTCATATGGGACAACGGGTTTTTATTCCTTGGACTACATTCCTGTAACACCTGTCACATGGGCGTTACCCAGCATATACAGAACGTTAGTATAAGTTGCCATAACGTTCACATAACTAAAAAACGTTATTGTGTAAAACGTTATCATGTATATACTGTGTACCCGCTTTTCTTACAATAAGCCAAACTGTAGGTGCGCCTTATGCACCAAGCAGCTCGCTACACGCCAGTTTTTAAAACAAACTTCAATAAAAAATTTCATTCTTTATGCTTTGGTGTAATCGGAGAGCAGGTTTCACGGTACGTCAGACACACACGTTAGACAAATGATATGGCGTGCACATGTTTCACACAATCTGCTTCACTTCGGTTGTGTATTGCACGAAATACAAACTAAACACTTTTTCCAATAAACGCATACTCCTAAAGGAGTTCTATGTAAAATGACATGGTATATGAACAACCTGCAATCGGATAATATGCACATGCACGCCTATGACAATGGTATAGGCCCCAGTGGTTTGCATAAGATATAGCAAATGGCCATATGCCAAACAATTACGAAGAGTATATTCTAAGAAATGAACTTTTCATTAGAGATTATTCGCCTTTTTGGCAGCATTAGGATTGATTTTCTAATTTTGTGTAGTTACACGAAAACTTTTACGGTGGGACAGGGTGTTTTATTTTATAATTATCTGTCTTAGTGGAAAACCTGTTGCAATTACCGCACATCATGCGAATGAATCCAATAACATTTGTGTGAACACCTAGACAATTCAGAGGTTTCAAAACAAGATTGTCAAAATCTCAGTGTTCTACTAAACAAATTAGGATGCTCAATTATACTGCAAGTGTGTAAAAACCTACGGCATGGGCTGTATACGGATATCCCTATGGACATATTAAAGGATGCTGCGCGTACATACAAAACATGGCATTTATACAACTGATAATGATAAATCTCGTCCTTTTGTGCAGTGAACATAGAATGTTTTATTTGAGATATTGAAACCGTCTGATATGGCATGAGCTCAAGATGTTTTCCATCTGAGTTTCTTAATATAAAGCATTAGAAACATAAGAAGGCTGGGAGACAGCAGAAGTACTTGGTACTCCATTTTCTCTAAATCTCATTGCAATGTGCAACCATTCAAAACTTGATTCAAATGAATACACTTTATTTCCTTGGTCAATGTGAAATATCCGTGTAAAAGTAGAGGAAAGTTGTATTTAGACCTAGAGCATTTTCAACTGGCGGTATACTTTAGCGATACATTTTGGACCGGTCCACTTAAAATGGTTCTAGCGTGCAACAGACGGTTTTATTCGCTTTCACAGTGCCTCCATAGTTTCGTTTCTTGCAGTAGCGTTAATTAATTGCCCGTGTCGAGCATTTCAGTAGATCTCTTATGTGATAATCAAGCAAAGTGTACCGGTACAGGATGTACCACTAAAGCACACCGTTCCATGTGAAAACTGTCCCGAGTACTTTAAAAGGGTGGAAATAATGTGCAATGCACCAGTCACTCATAGGTATCCACAACCAGGGCTATCAGACCCAGACGATCCAAATATCTATAAAACTCTGGAACGACGGGGGACATTGGATGCTTTGAAAACATCAGACACTATTGTCTGAATAAACGCAGTTGCATATTTAACTTCAGAATAGCATGACAGAGACTGTTATTTAGGAAGTTGCAAAAACGGCTGGTATATTATATCGCTGGTTACGGGTCATTATGTTTCAGAGCATGATCAAACTAATGTTTTTTCTGTCACGACACAGTACAAACGTCGAAAAACTGCATTTACAAAATATCTTTTCGCATGAGCAAATGACAAAGTTGACACAAGTATTCATTCACGCCGTTGTCTTATCAATGGGCGATGAACATTTATTGACTCTCCACTCGCTACACTTACCTTATACAAAATGAGTCGTAACATGGCGTCATAGACGGATGGTAGAAACTGCCGGCGCCATGCCTAGATATTTAAAATTCTTTGCCAGTAGAAGCACACGTGCTACCAAGAGTATGCAAAAAAGGTCCAGTTATTTGTTTCGGCAGGCCACCCTCTTTTCGTGAAGCTTTGTCACTTTCCCTGGAAAATGCCTTACTATTTACAGTCCTTACGAGGCTATCAAAACGGCTTTCAGTTTCTACTTCGTTAGTCGCCTATTACCATTGTGCTGTCTGTGATGTGTATTCACATTCACGTATTATGGTCCTTCTTTCAGTTGTTAAGCAGCGCTTGGTCGATTTTCAACAGGTCTGATGTTATTTTCACCTCTGCTTTCATGAGAAAGCATAAAAAACAGAAATTAATTGCCTTGCGTTACGTTACACCGAATATCAATTATCAAGTCGTTATGGACGTCGCCAATGTAAAACCTTGCACGTGTCCAATGAGCATCAAATGGTTAATGGACGTGTAAACTAGCACTGTTAAGGAACGCTGGGAACTTCTTTAGTCGATACCTCGCATGAAGCCACCAACTATGATCGTATTAAATGCTCGCTGGTACTTTCCATTGCTCTTATATAGGCAGGAGGTCGACGACGCTTATCGCATGCTGTAGTTCCAAACGCGCGCGCAATGGCAGATGGTTCAGACGGCAGCAAATTTGGATCGTCTGCTTGAGTTCTGTGGAGTTGCCATTGTCTTATGGCAGATGACTCGCGGAGCCGTGACCGAGAAATTAATCCGAGCCTTTACTCACCTATAATGAGTGTAGCTTTCCCATTTTGGATCAGCTTTCATGAAAGCAAATAGAAGATAGATTACCTAAAATTAGGTGTTTGCGTTAAAAACAATATCTTAATGACACCCCTTGATATCGCCCACTTCCATCTTTCAGCTTGTCTCATTTTAGCTAGTACAGTATTTCCCAAATGGCGTCAATTTTCTGGTAAACGCGTAGACGAGGACAGATTTTGGGAAGCTGCTTTTCTCGATAAAAAACTTTCAAAATGACACTCTTTCAAATTGCCATTTATCTCTGCTCCAATCCCAGTCCAGAATGCCATCATCTCTGTAGAGATAATCCGACAACACACACTTTAAAAACGTGCGTTTTTTAGATTAGCACACGTCCAAAAAAGTTCTATTGCCATTTTACTCCTTAATCCCGTATGAGCAACAGCTGCGTAAGTGGAATATTGTTTTTTAACAACTTGATAAATCCATAACATGTTTGAACGGCCCTGAATCAATTGTTAAGGTAAATGTATTGATGGAGCTTTGGATCACGGGATACGCTTTCAACAAGCTATTCGCTGGGGGAGTTGTACTCGGTTCATTTTACGACAACTTGTAGTATTTTGAGAAAATGTTGGCATGGCGACCGCAAAGAAGGCAAATGCCTTAAGAAAGACAGAGGGCAGTGACATATTGAAAATTATTTTGAACGATGTTATGATACCAAAATCTATTTTAATCACCAGAGTTTTTTCTTGCATAGTCATCAATTGAAATATAGATAAAAATTGAACTTGAAGCTTGGACACAAAACACGAAATTATTATTTTTTTATTTTTCTTTTTTTTTTTTGATATTTTAGATCAGTTGCAGATTGTTTTGTTTTTTTTTAATCTCACTGAACTAGCTGTGAGCACGTCAAGCTGTAAACACCCCTAAAGCGTTCAGAGACACATGTAATTCAGTGATTTTGTATAATGCCACTTTTATTTGAGATTATGACCAAACTGAGAATTACTTTCAGACCCCCTTTAGAAATCAGTGCATACGCATAATCAGAAATACATATCAACTTTCATATTCTGCGTCGCTTAGGGAATATATAAAGCTGTTTGTATCAAATGAAAAAGGACTGGTGAATTCCAATACCTCAGTAAAGTAATAACACAGAACCTATAGGAAAAGGAGCAAGAAACAGTTTTTGGACAAGAGTTGAATAGGGGGCGTTGGCGAAAAAAAAAAAAACCTGGGAGGACAAGAAATATTTCTGATTCTCATTATTGTTATAGAAACATTCTTTTTATATTTATTTATTCATTTATTTATTTATTTATTTATTTATTTATTTATTTTGTTAATCAGATCATTTGGTACCCTTTACTTACTCTTAGATATTGTTTACATAATAATGGGATGGTCTACGTGACTGGTTTAATGTACCATATTCTTGTAAACTTGAATACATGCTTGTAATTATTATTAATTAAGATAACACAACACAGAACATGTTGATAGTCAAAGCTAAGATGGACTTTGTCTTTGGCATTGTTATCATGACTGCCAATTAAGTGCATGATTATATGACCTTATATCAGAACTGTTGCCAATTACTCCACAAGTACTTTCGATTTTTCTCCATATTTTAATTTGGTCTGTCACGGTAAAATAAATGTCACACATGGTTTCAGGACCACTGCAACAGACCCGATACGCACCAAATAAAAGCACTCATCAATCCGCCATATTGATATTTCTGATGACAGCGCCTGGTGAAACGTCTACATGAAGATCATTTCAATCTAATAAAGACGTCTTTACCAAGCTAACAGCGTCAACACGTCTATTCTAATTTCTGGGCGATCTGTGGTAAGTTATCAAGGGACTACAGGTATGTTAACCTCGCCAGACAAACTATTATATTCGATATTGAATTGGCATAATTTGGAGTGCACTTAAAGTAGTGGGCAACTGAGCACTGCGAAAACAAAGATTAGAACAGGTCTCAAGGCTCAGCATTATTCGAATGAAGAGTTAGCTTAAACTGATATGGAAATGACCAAGAAAACAAAGATTGGAGATATTCCCAAGCCACTTCAAAGATTAAATGGAAACTCCGATTGCATGCGGGAAGTTGAATTGGACATCGCGCATAGCCGAAGTTTAATATATCAGAATATGGATAACAATGACCAGTTTTGTCGATACGCTTTTGAAATTGCCTGTAAGATAATTGTTTTCAACACATGCCCCCACAGTGAACGAGATCGTTTAATCTGAATGGGAGTTCGTTATGCAAAACGTTCTGCCGCGCATGGCAAGATTTTGGAAAAAAAAGAGGTGTAATACATAGAAGCAAAATATAAAGACAAATGTAACGTTTTAGATCACAATTAGTTAAAATTATTTTGAATGAATAACCTGAATAGCACATTTCTGCATGTTATGTCTATTAAAGAATTTGAATGAAAGGAAACAAACAACACTTTTAATGAACTAGTTGTCCGACTGAAGTTAAGTTTTAGGTATCCCCGCTTCATTACTTTCTTTTGAAAACCACTCTCTTCATCAATCTCCTAACCGAGCCTAACAAAAACTGTTACTTTATCCATAACTAGTCAAGAAATAGAAACGATCGATCACATTCCAAAGGTATATTGAAGTGAACCGCGGCGGCAGGGTAATGGAGGGTAGAGCCGAACTAGAACGTAGCATACATTCTTTGACATGTATTAAGGTAGGGCTCACGTGGTGATTTAACATTCTGTGACATGTGATATGGAAAGACCCACGTGGTTCTGTGACATATATTAATGTGAGGTCCACATAATAATGTGACATACATTCTGTTATATGCTTAAAGGCAAGGCTCACGTTGTAATGTAACATTCTGTGATATGTGATATGGAAAGGCCCACTTGGTTCTGTGACATATATAAATGTGAGGTCCACGTGATAGTGTGACATGTATTAGGGTAAGGTCCACGTGATAATGTGACATACATTCTGTGACATGTTTTAAGGTAAGGCCCACGTGGTGATATTAATATGTTACATTCACCTGCGATAACAGATCAAACATAGATCGATTCCAAGTCAAATATGGGAATTCTGCGATTGGCGACAAAAAATCAAAATTGTACAGATTACAGCAAATATAGGTCTGAGCAAAACGGCGTATCGTTTATTTCAGTTGCCATGTTAACAAGCTTCAAACTATTAACAGACACGAATTAAGTTCTCGGTAACTTGAGCACTGAATAACTTTGCCTGTTATTATGTTATTAGCCCCTACACACGACTCTTGCATTTGTAAATGTAAATATATTCAGTGTTTAACATTTTGTTAAAACATCTTTACGGTACCAAAAAGGGGTAATATCAATAAAACATAATTAATTTGAATTAAACTGATTGGAACTATATGTCTACAGGAATCCAATCGATAAAGAAAGGAAATTAAATATATTTTGCTATCAATTATATAAATCAATAATTGATGTAATCTGGACTGCTTTGGAGAAGTCGGAAGCGTTGTTGCTTATATAACATCAGAGGGCAAAAGTCAAGATTCTGGCCTCAGAATCAGAAGGTCATGTGATCAAACATGGTCTCAGCGGGATGGCCTGGGGGGAAAAAAGGCCTTTTTGAAGAATAAAAACCAACTCACTGCTGTCCCTTTGCACATATAAAAGCATACGATAGGGGCTTTAGTCTGCTCGGGACAAAATGATTACATGAATTGATCATTTGCACAAATAGTGTATCTTGTCTCCTGGAGGACGTAAGATAACCGTTAAAAAAGCATTGTTTTCAGGCAGACAAAGCGACACTCTAAAAGGGACGCATTATGTAATGCACTACGTGATAGGAGAACACTTTAAAATGTAACTAAAATTACGCAAGAGCAGGGCACGCGTCTGAAGATTTCAAAAGCAGACGCAATTCACAGCTGATTCTATCCAGATTTCATAATCATAAGAGTAGAAAAAGCTGGTGTATGGCACGATAACAATACTCCCAGGGCTTCGGTGGCGAAGTGATACATCTGTTTTCTACCAAGTACTGCTTTTTAAAGCTCAGCTTAGCGTTTTAATTTAGGGGAAGATCAATTACTTAGATTGACAAATCCACCATTATAAGTCTCTTGCTCCCAAATGAACGATTCCCCAGTCGTTTGGCCGTAAAAATATATCAGCTTAAATAACCACTATTAACGATATTGATCGTGTATTTGATAATTACCGATAACAAACGACAAACCGTTGACGAGAGCACTCGACAAAATTGTATTAATCATATCTTTGCGTAGCCTGGCTGGCAAACGTTTTGACTTTGGAAATTGGCTTTTACATTAATTTTTCACTATCATTCATTAATACATGCTTATCAAGTGCGAATAACATCTCTATCTCAGTATCAATATTTGAAGCACATTCATGTACCTAGAGTATTTTTTCGGTGAAAATAAACCGTTTAAAAAACTCAAACAATTGAATATACGAGCTGTTTATTCATTTTCGAAGGCCTCAGAATGTACCAGTAACAAGGCTTGGATGACAGTGCTATACATGGTAATTATCCCACTTCACAGAAGCATAACAGAAATGAAACCAGAAAATCCTTTTCTTCGGGAACGCATCTTTGTACATACATGAGAACGCCATTTTGCACTTAATATCTCTTGCACTGCCTATCTTCCCCATGCAGACAGATTTGAAATTATAAATATTTTTGTTCTATGGAAGATACTTCCTCGCTTGCCTGAATTAAAAAAACTCCATTTTCCAGCTTAACTACCGGTACTTCATATAAAAAATCTGTTGAAAAGACTTCATGCTGTACTTACACTGAAATTGTCTACAAATACATTATATACAGCTGAACTTGTGACAGAGCCAACGCAGTAACCATTAGACCTTTAACCCATTAGCCTTCATCTAACGGCATCATTCAAATAAAAATATTGTATTCAATTATATTTTCAGCCCTAAAAATCGCAATAATTCCAGGTATTGCATCAAGGTAATTCTAAAAACTGTAACCTTCAACAATTCGCTGTAGCAGAATAGCAATTGTAATATCGAATCTCTTTCAAACGACAATACCCGTAACTGACTTAATTCGAAGGAATAATTCCAGAGACCAGAGACCCACAGGAAGACTTTCTTGACTATTCCAAAACGTAATAAAGTATCCACCATCTTGTGTGTATATAGATATACGCACCGCTATGTTACTACCAAAATCGTGAAATTTTGTTTCATATTTTGACGCTTTCTGACCATAAAATTCCCGCACATACCTTAACTATAATCCTACTAAAATGTTTTTTTATACATATATACAGCTGCTGATGTATATAAAACCAACAAAGAACCAAACACTTTAAGATGGTAAATCATGCACCGTTCCCACGTGAAAAGTAAAAGATAACAATTCAAAAGACAGTAAAGCTGTCAAACGTACATACACATTCTAGTCGCTCATAACAATTTCCTCAGATTGTTAAGATAATTGAGTTTTGAATACGAGAAATTAGGCACATATGCTGCAATAGTTTGCTAGTTAGGAGCACTTAATATAAAAGGCATAATTAGTCCATGGAAGTAGATTTAACAGTATATTATTGGAATTTCAAGAGAAAAAGTCATCTCTACTTGTAGGAACTTTACGCAACACGTGATATGTCAAAAGGCTCTGCATGTATTCCCCTCATGTCTTGCTTTAAAAAATACTTCAAATTATGCATACTCACAGCACTGTTATTGGGGACATGTAACACACTTGAAGTTGTTTAATAATTCACATTACTTTTTATAAATAATTCACATTACTTTGTACACACTAGTCTACAGTAGTTAATCATGCTGTTAAAAACAAAAATGATATACAGGCTATGCTTCCTATAAGTATATATTAGCTTTTGTAAATCTTATAAAATTCTCTAATTTAAATAAATATTCACTGTGAGTTTTATTTTCACTTTGTCCGCTATAAACTGGTATGCCCCCCACTGAGTCCTCAAAGGGCAGTGTCTACCTAGTCTTATGTATCTCACTAACAAGGCATATATGCTGATATGTATAACATGTCAAACAATGAGAAGCTTCACTCTCTTATCCCCTTTTCACATTTAGCAGTATAACAATAATATGCTTGGTCTTTGTCTGGTGCGGACTTTGAGAGACTGAAAACTACATAATACAAGTGCCACCTAAACAGATTCCTCATGTCCCACAAGACCAATTAATTAACTGCAGGAAGTCAATTTGTGGACCCCCCCCCCCCCCTTCAGTGTACATATTAAGCCTGTCAATTGCACCAGTCTGATTATATATACTGCTTGATGGGAAACAAGCCTATATTACATTTTAAGACTGTTCATACACTTGAAACATACGAATCTCATTTGTTCTTGTGTTTAATACTAATCACAGCTTATGTCAGACAAATGACAGCTAAATACACTTAATTATGACACTTGCAATCAAGACTGATGAGGTAAGAAATGGCACGTTTTCAGAACCATTCTGATGGTGTTAACCCATCCATATTTCATTTCAGTCATTACATCACAAGCTCAATTTTTGTTAATTGTTTTCATTTGTAGCTTGATTTAAAGATCCAAGTACAATTCCCCTTCAGGTAACAGATTATGTTTGAAGATCAGGTAACAGTTTATCTGTTACTAAAAATTCTTTTGATATCCTCTTTTTTTTAATACCGTGAAACTTATTCCAAACATTTCCATCAGACAATGCTTTCATTTGATGCCACTTTCCTCTCACACTAGTTCTTGGATGACATGTTTTCCCTGCTAACTGTTTCCATTCAGACTTTCCCCTAAAGATGCCTGCATGCTTCTCAACATGTCCTCCAGCTCATCAAAGGCTGCTGTGACCTCAGACGGATCCTTGGCTCGTTGAACTGGAAAGGATATGATTTCAGATTGATGTAATTTTAACAGAATAATGAAATAACATATACTTCATTCAAAAGCTTGTTCAAAAAGAAAAAAAATATGAAAAAGAGTAACTGGAGCTTAATTTTTTTTACATACAAAGTGACCTTTCTTTTTTTCGTTAAAATTAATAAACAAAAAGGCAAAAATAAATAAATAAAAATACAGAAATGAACAAATATAAATAATAATAAATATAAACAAAGAAATGATCAGAATATTTTTGCACTATTTTCCATACTGCCTTATCACCAAAAAATAAAATAAATAAATTAATAAATAAATGTTAGATAAAATAAAACAAAATGAAAAATCTACCACTACACATATTACCATGTTGAAGCAATGACATAATTTTTCCCAGTCAAACAGTATGACCCCTAAATAGCTTTTCTAATAAAAAATACAAAATGAATTCTAAACAACTTGTTTTATTTCACAAGTAGTTTCTCGATCTTTTTATTATGACAGGTGGCATATTGCAGCATTTTCTGGCTTATTAAATGGGTATTACCAGAGGAAGGCACAAAGAATTTGTTTTCACTCAAAGCCAATTGTGTTAAATGTTACACAGAACCCTAGGGAGAGTGAAAATGGTCACATATTAATTTCTCTCCGACAAGATATTACCCTGAAGACAATGTCTTTCAGTGCAAATGACACACAATGGATTTTTTTGTTTTCAACTCTAATGGAGATATTTCAAAGAGATTCTCTATGGAATAAGGGTAGGGATTTAACATTTTTCCATCTCTCACTCTTACTTTCTTTGATTCGATCATCTCTCCCTAAATTAAACTCTCATACGTTTAATCAACATAAATGCAAGTATGTGACAATGTCACATGTTTTTTAACAAGGGGCGTTACATATATACAATAACCACTCCCTATATACCAGTTAAACAATACAGAAGTTCTATGTACATTCATAGTTTTAAGCTTGGCCAACAAAAAGCTGCCAGCAGGAATATTAATGCACACACTTCTAGGGAAGCTGGTCTTACATCTGCTATAACTGATACAGTGACAAATTACTGCTGGTTTGATCAAAACTTGGGCAGCATGGGTAAGAAAACTGCTGACAGAAAAAGCTGAAGGCAGATTATGAAGCAGAAACAAAGTATCTTTAGGAAATGAATAGTGGATTCCTCAAGATCTTCTTCATGATAAAAAAGATCAATGAAAGAATAAAGGATGAAGGGAAAGGGGGGGGGGGTGGACCTGAGTTGAACAAATGAACTTATTTTAATAAAAGTTTAAATACAGCATGGAAACTGCATATTTGGTAACTGGACAGGTATATATATTTTCAATATGCTAACAATGATGTTAGGTGTATCAATACAGGGCAAGCTCTTGGGGTTTGCAAGTTCATTTTTCTATATATTACTTTTGGTTTGTTTTGAACTAGGATTGTTTGTGTCAATATTAAATCAGATAAAAAAAAATTAAATCAGATACTTGAATCTTGGAAAAATAGCAATGGCTGTCACTGCAGACAGAGAAAATTAAAATGAAAAATTATTTTTAAGATGTATGTTTGTTATAAGCCAAGAATAAACTGTTTGGGAGACACTAAATGTTCACTCACCAACCAAGTTAAGGCAACAAAGTCAAATAAAGAGGTTCATCTAACATCATGCAAAAGAGAAGATGGATTCAAGGCTTACTATACATATCTAAACTACCCCACATCAAGTTTGTTTCTTAAAACATCCTGTATTTTCTGGTTTAAATTCTTGATGCATTAATACATGATACAAGCAGGTTGTCTAAAACATTATTAAATAAATATAAAAACTTAAATATTTCTATTGTTAGACTTTTTCTTACAGCCACTTTGTTCTCTGAGGATTAAATATAACATGTAATGACTAAAATCCATCATTGTTAATTGTCCTTAATGACGAATGAGATGACTGGTATAACATGTTACACAACAAATTAAAGACTCATTCCCACTGAAACTATTATTCGTTTCAACACCGTGGGGACTCTTGCTGAATGCAATCACATTAACGAAAACAAACGCCTTCTCTTGTTTCCATTGTACTCATAATCACAAGCTTATCTGTATTCTACTCAATGCCAGGAGGACGTGTTAATCTTTTAATCTGATTGCATTCAGCAAGAGTACCCGAGGAGTTTGACTGATCTATATAGACTGATACTTTCATTGGGAATGGGCCCTAATCACAAGGACCTCACCTATTTCTATGTGTTGTGGCGCCTGTAAGGAGAGCTGTGGAAACCTGGTACAGTGGACTTCTATCAAATATCTGCCAGCTGGAAATATATAATATCATATATTACATTGTATCTAAATATGATACATTGTAATTAAAATGGTATAATATTGTATCTAAATATGGCACATTGTCATTAAAATGTTATAATATTGTATCTAAATATGACACAATGTCATTAAAATGGTATAATATTGTATCTAAATATGACACATTGTCATTAAAATGGTATAATATTGTATCTAAATATGATACATTTTCATCAAAGTGTTTCACTGTCGCTAAATGTGATACATTTTAATTAATATGTTTCCTTGTACTTAAATATGATATATTGTTATTGACATATGAAATTCTATACATAGGAATATGATACATTATAACCGCAATAAGAAACAATGAATAGGACATAAACATGATGAATGAACATCAACAGAATTCATTGTGTAGGAAAAATGACAAATTCTCATTTCATATTGTATTGTGTGTGAAAATGTAACATCATAATCACAATTAAATACAACATGATAAATGACAATGTATACAAAAGCATGGCACATTTACTTTGCTATGTTACATTATAAATGGATACGATACATAATAACTATAATTATGGATAGCATGAACATGAAATATGATAGATGGACATAGAGGTATTGTGTTACCTAGGAAATATGATATATTATTATCTAAATTACAAAGAATATGTAAATAAAAACTGACGAATTACCAATTATATTACAGTATACATGCTGCATGGAATGAGACAGATTATCATTATAATCATTATTGCCAACAATGTGTATGAGCAGGACTTAAACTGCATGTCCTGGGATTAATAAAATATATATTACTGTGTAATGTTTACTTGACAACCTTGGGTCAATGTTAAAGCCATCATTATCAACCTTCAAGAAAGAAATCATGATTCAATGGCAAACAAGATGCAAGTGGCTGAAATGTTTGTCTTTGTGTATTCTTTGTTCAACACACTGAATATTGTTAGAACATATTTTGTGGAATTGTTTATGGACATTGTGACTATTCTGTATAATTATATGATTATGATTCTAATTTTGTTTTGCAAAGCAGGAATCATTTCATGAACAATTAACACCATAAGGGGAATTTCAGTGGCCCTTTCACAGATCCTTTCAACGTGTGTGTGTGTGTGTGTTTGTAAGTGTGAGCATGTACGAGCAAAATGTGCACACCAGTTAGAAACTTAAGAACGAATGTACAGTATCCCACTGCACAGGATACACTGTAGAATAATGTTATAGTACAAATACTTATCCTCAGGTTATGGTCAAAGAAATCAATAATATTAATAAAAATGATCAGAATAAATACATTTGCAGAAGTGTCCCTAACAGACCACAATTTAAGAAGTGGGAACTCTAATATCAACACACTAAGGAGATTCAAGGACATTAATTGCCCAAAGGTGTCATCTGGACAAGGTTAATGATAAATCCAAAAATGCCCAAAGATATCCCTAATGAATGACTGTTAGCTACTTGTTTTTAGGAGAGGCTAATCAAGAAGTGGATCACCCTCAAAGATGCTGCTTATAGACATCCAAATGAAACAAGTCTGACAATTGACAGTGAGAATTGCTCATTTGCACAGGTCAATATCTGTTTAACTCCACTGATGGCTCTAATGGTAAGTTAATGAGCTGGGGAAACCCACAGAGGATGAAGTGAAATCCTCTTACTCCAACTACAACACCATTACGAGTCCAACTTGGGAATGTTGGAGTAGTTTCTTCCGAGAAGGTGGACATTTGTGCTTATGGGATAGTTAATAATGCTAAGAGCTAATAAAGTGTAAATTAAAATGTGTCTTTCTGTGAATACCAAACTCTCCAGAGAATTGGTCGCAACTGGTATTATTATCAAGCTGACACTTTTCTTCCATTATTTCAGCTAAATGGCTAATTGTTTTGACAAATGTAAATCTTCCCAATGATTGAATAATGAGGGAATTTAAAATAAATACAAATAATTATAAAATGTTAAGCAAAGATTAAATTCTTAAATATCCTTCACTCAGTGCCTTTTATCATATCAGCATATGGTCTCAGATATCATGTAATTGCAAGCGATTTTCTTTACTTTTTCAAACAATGTAATGTCTCGTTAACCTCATCTTGTTTTCTCTTAACTTAACTTATTAACTAGAGGATCTGAGAGGCGATACCGCCTCCAAATATTGTACCACCAGCTGGAGCAAGCGCATTCGTATAGACCCCCCACATACACAAAATAAGGGACACAGCCACCAGTTTTGTGCTTGACAAGCTGTAAAAATGCAATCAACAAGAATTTTTAAACTTTTGCAAAAAATATATATGGTACAATCAAATTTAAGTTCTTCGTAAGATAGGTCAAGGGTCAATTTCAAGGTCACAGTAAATTGCCAGTATATGACTTCCTATTCAAGTTCAATAGTAACTACGGACCTATCTCAGCCAGTTTTGGAGATAAAAGGGAAGCAAAATTTGCAAAGTTCAGTTCATGGTGAAAAGTAGGTCAAAGGTCAATTTTAAGGTCACATTTAGATTGCCAGTATATGACTTCCTATTCAAGTTCAATAGTAACTATGGACCTATCTCTGCCAGTTTTGGAGATAAAAGGGAAGCAAACTTTGCAAAGTTCAGTTCATGGTGAAAAGTAGGTCAAAGGTCAATTTCAAGGTCACAGTAAGATTGCCAGTATATGACTTCCTATTCAGCTTCAATAGTAACTATGGACCTATCTCTGCCAGTTTTGGAGATATAAGGGACTAAATGTTATAATTTTGGAGTTACCATAATGTGCCTTAAATTTCGTACAGAAAAAATTAATTAAAATAAAGAAAATGTCATTTTGGTCAAAATTCTTGAAATAGGAGATGCTCTGAAGTTTCAGAAGTTCAAATTTGAAGAAATAATGTCATTTTTGAACACAAGTTGTCTGCTTTGCCAAGCCTTATGTTTTATTTTTCCAGAGTTCAAAATTTATTATCCATTACCGTACTGCACATTTTGCTTTTACCACCAATATGTACTTTTTGATACAGCGTAACTCGAAAACCGTATGGAATACAAAAAAACCGAGACCACCTCCAGTGTTGGGCTTTCCATGCTCTACAAAATGCAAAAAAGAATGGGTCTCTAGCATTAACGGTTCCCGAATTAGAGACAGTTTTCAGTTTCGGTATCTTATGGCCGCTACTCCCGTGAAAATGCACCGATTGACCCCAAATTCATGGAGATGAAAAAAGACCTGAAGGGTAACACTTTCCAATAATATTATTGGTTAAGTCTGTGTAGTGTCTGAATAACAGGGCAAAAAAAATTTTTTTCGTAAAAAATTTCATTTTTTTGAAAATTTTGGCCCATTTGACCTTGAAGTAAAGGTCAAAGGTCAAATCCAAGGGTATATTTGAAATCTACACATATGACTTTTGGAAAGCCGTCTATAGAAATTTTTCCCATAACTCCTTCCGTAGGGTAGATAATTAGCATTTAATTTTGCCATTTTTAGACAAGGGTGCATTGTAATGAGTGCCACACCCAGACCCCAATACCGACAAAGCCCAAATTTTACGTGGAACGAGTTGAGATTATAGGTGACCTAAATCCATGAGATGGGTACGGGGGCCCTTACCGTCTAGGAGGAGAAGCGGTAACGGTAGCCGTCCGAGCCGGCGGAACGATCCGGACGGGACCGAAACCATGTGTACCGCCAGCGCTAACGCTGGTGGTACAATAATTGAGGTATGACTTAGCAAATTCATTAAGACACCCATGGGGTATTTAAGTATGGTGTTCTATTTTTCAACGAAGATATGTTTTTCCAGACATTTTTAACACAGAAGTGTTCTTCCAGTCTCTTAATGAACTTGCCTGCTGAAAGCAATTTATCCTCTCGTAAAGAGCCTTCCTACAGCTATAACAAATGACAGTGGGTCTGACTTAAAGAATTATTCTTCTTATAAAGGTGTATTTATACTTTTTTATTTTGGTGTAAAAATCAATTTTATACGTATTGGAAATTTATTTAAGACCAGGAAATCCTCACTGCCAATTGGCTCTTTTATCAGAGTACTCCACAGTGACCTTGACATCACCTTGACAAATACTACAAATGATTCATCATAACTACACATCCCTCCTTCTTTCATCTTGTACTATCTCTTCCAACTCACTCCACCAAAAAGCCACAACCAAATACATTAACTTTCATTAAGAAAACAATTAACAGGCACACTTCACATATTTCTACATCAACATTGTTATCCTGATGGATGGAACAACAAATAAAACAGTCATGAACTTTGCAATATGTCCCGCTAAAAGCTTCTATTAGTGTTCTAAACTGCTGCACATTCAGAGATAAGTGTTCTCGGCTCCCAGAGGAGTCACACTTCCTGTGACAATAACCCTTTCAGTGGTGCTGGGCCAGTGTAAATTTACAACTATTTTTGGCAATCTTCCCACCTAATGTTAACACTTTATGATGTTAAGCAGACAGGTAGTAATGGTTTGATGAGTGCTCTACACTTACAAGACAAAGCCTTTTTAGAATCTGGGGAACTAAAAAGTTCAAAAGCTCTTTTTCTCATTATTCCCTTCTTTATTTTTCACTCACATACTTTAACACAAGATTGTACACACACACACACACACACACACACTCACACACACACACACATGCTTAAACCACCATCAGACTGACCCATCAGTTGTGACTCACTAAAACTTACCAGGGTAAATCTCAATTCCTTCAAACGTTGCTGTGGAAGGGTATCTTGGGCCCTGAGGTATGAGACTCACAGTTGTACGACCTTTGACCTCTGCTTTTCCTGGAAATATTTCAGCAATTGGTTATGGCATATAAATTCAATTTGTAAAATCTTGGGAGGCTCCATTTATGTATTTTAAATTTAATCACATTTGGGGATACAAGAACGAGGTTCACATCAAATTAAGACTCCAATCAGTATAACATTGAGACTATTACATAATCCTGATTGCCAATCTTAAGAGATTGACACATTTTGTTGGGTCCAACTTTTTTCTATTCATTGCAAGCAAAACAACACAAAGGATATCTAAACTAGAGGATCAGAGAGGCGATACCGCCTCCTGATATTGTACCACCAGCTGGGGTAAGCGCATTTGTATGGGAAAGAAAAAGAAAGTGGGGCCCCACCTGTATGGTTGTGGGTGACAAGCTGCAGGAAATGTAGTAAACAAGGTGTTTTTTTTTTTTTTTCAGTTTTGGCATCTAATGGCTGCTTTTCCCATGAAAATGCACCGATTGACCCCGAACTTCCACACATTAAAGCAGTCTGCAATTGTAACCCCTCAGTATAATATGAGAGCTAAGGTCTGCTTAGTTTCTGAACATTGGCACAAACAAATATCTTTTTGCAGAAATTCCCTTTTTTGCGATCTAGGAGGATAATTGGTAATGGTGCCTTTTATCCCACGCCACCCTGCGGAGCCGTACGATATGGGTTGGTACTAAAACCACGAATACCCCCAGCTTACACACTGGTGGCACTAACTATGGGCATATCTTTGCCAGTTTTGAAAGTATAAGCACTGAAAAAAGTTGCAAAGTTCAGTCCATGGTGAAAAGTAGGTCAAAGGTCAATTTCAAGGTCACAGTTAAATTGCCAGTATATGACTTCCTATTCAACTTCAATAGTAACTATTGACCCAACTCTTCTAGTTTTGGAGATATAAGAGACTAAAAATTTTCAAACTTCAGTTAATGGTGAAAAGTAGGAATGTACTTTTTGATACAGCATAACTCGTGAACCGTATGGAAAACAAAAAAACGGAGACCACCTCCAGTGTTGGGCTTGACATGCTCTATCAAATGCAAAAAACAAGAGGTCTCTAGCATTAACGACTCCAGAATTAGAGAGAGTTTTATGTTTCAGCATCTAATGGCCGCTGCTCCCGTTAAAATGCATCGATTGACTCGAAACTCACAGAGATGAAAGATAACCTGAAGGGTAACAACTACCAAAAATATTAGAGGTTAGGTCTGTGTAGTTTCTGAATATCAGCACAAATAATTTTTTTTTCGTAAAAAATTCCCTTTTTTTGAAAATTTTGGCCTGTTTGACCTTGAAATAAAGGTCAAAGGTCAAATCCAAGGGCATATTTGGAATCCTCATATGTGACTTTCGGTCAGACTTCTATATTAATTTTTCCCATAATTCCTTCAGTTTGGGAGATATATAGCATTGAATTTTCAAAAATTTTGACAAGGGTGCATTTCAACGAGCGTCATGCCCAGGCAATTGCACCGATCGAGACAAAAAAACCAGGGGGTTCAAGTTGAGATTATATGTGACCTAAATCCAAGAGATGGGGATACAGGCCCATGCAGTCTAGGAGGAGAAGCGGTAACGGTGACTTGTATCCCACGCCACCCTGCGGAGCCGGCGGAGCTCACGGAGCCGGCGGAGCCGTACGATACGGGTCGGGACTAAAACCATGAGTACCGCCAGCGTACACGCTGGTGGTACTAATGACAGGTACCATGGGTGTGATAGCAAAGGCCATTTGAGAAATTACATAATACACACACAAGTTTATTTCCTTGTTTATTTATAATCATTTACAGAGCACATGGTTTTTTCTTACCGTGAACAAACAGCGAGACTTCCTCAGACACCTCTGGGTCAGACTGTACAGTAAATGGCGGCAATGTCTCACCCTCCCGCGCCATGTTGACAGGAGACTTTAACCAAGCCAACCGCCTTATTGGATAGACTACAAGGTATACGTAGAATATAAAAATTGAAACTAAACGTAACTATAGATATTGCAAATGTGAAACAGCTTTTTGCTTGAAATGAGTTCATTAAATTAAATGCAATGATAGATTTCTTTTAAAAAACTTTCTGATGTGGAAGAAACATCACTGATTAGCAAGTACAAAACATTTATTTATTTATTTATTTACACATCACTTTGTAAATAAAAGTAGAAAAGAAAATGGAACATACCTTTAAGTTTTAAATCCTTTAAAGCTACAGATATTTGTCTTCTGTGCATTTCTAAAGGAACCTGTAGGAGAAATTAAGACCTTAATTAGATATATGCTACAGGCATGATTTTATAATTTTAGCTTTTGATACTTATATTAGAAAACATACTTTTTAAAACTTTTTTCCAAAATGAACAGCATGTAAAAAGCATGCCCCAAAATTTGTGAGATATACATTTTTTCTACAAATTTCACAAAAAATTAGAATTAAACCTAAAATTACACCCAAAATTATGAGAGATACTCTACCATTTTTTCTAAATCTGTTGGATGTACATTCAGCAAGCTGTCGTAACAATTATATCCCTTCTTGATGAACTCCTCAGCATACTGCATCAGTCCCAGCTGTTCAAAGAAAGAAAGAACTCTAGCATCGATGCCGTAGAACTGAATGCCCTGGAAACAGGTACATGGCCCGCCATGATTGTCCAGAATATGAAAACGCCAGTAGCGTGAGGTAGAACAAAAACCAAGAAAATCTTGAGGAACACCTAGAAACAAAAATAAGATGTGTTTTTATACAAATAATTAACAATATTTGATATCTATGTCACAGTGTACAAATTGCCAGTTTTATCTTTTCCTAGATGTGCACTGTCTGAAATAATATTAAAGAAAAATGGGGTAAAATATGCCAGAAATGCAATGGTAACATAATTCCCAAAGACTTGGAAAACTTGAGGGGGGGGGGGGGGGGGGGGATAAGATAAAAAAAATTACTTTTTTACAGGTTCCTTTTTTCTTAAATACCCAGATATAAATGGTAAACCCATCATAATCTCATACAGCATAACAAACACGGATACTAAAAGTCTTTCTTTAAATGATGGCAAAATCCCAACAGAGACACTACAAACATACAGTTCTGAAATGGTCTGTCATTCATTAAAAGCATAATCATGTACAACACTTCTAGAGTAACTACACAATTGCATCAAAAGCAGATAGATCAGATGAAAAATTATATACTTGAAATAATTCTCTTTGATCATGAGGCATTATTACAAGTTACAGTTACTGTTGATTTAATTGATAAAGCAGTGTTTCCACAGACATTTGAATTGATTGATCATTGTTGTCAGATTACACTTTGTAAAAGATACCTCTGTTTTCCTTGCTGGAGGCTTTTGTTTCTATGAAAAAATTGTTTTATTGCCATCAAGTGGCATATGTTTGCCAAAAAGAAAAGAAAAAGGGCTTTATTTTTTTGTGTTTTCTGGGATGTGGGAACCTAATGCTTTTTTGCTTTGCAGATCAATGACTGATTACTTTCTCCTACCATCACAGTGAGTTTAATCAGACAGAAACTGCATCAGGTAATAACTCTATACCATGAGCAAAAATTTCTTTTTTAAATCAGAAAGGAATTCCCAATATAGAATTCAACTATTGTTGACCTACAGTGATAACTCATGATACAATTATTTGCAATCAATTCATTATTGTAGAAACTTAAATCAACCAACTGTTAGACAAAATGCTTAATTGGAAAGATATTCTAGATCTTTCAATAGGTGTACACAATGGCAAATCCATAAACAATAATGAAAAATAATGAAGCTCTTAAGTCATGGCAATTCTAGGAGTCATTATTCATTTCTTGGATTTCCTCCAAATTAGAACAAAAACTGCAGCAATAAAAATACCATTTCACCAACAATGAGATTCTGCTTTTCAATGAAAAAGGATAACAATGCACAGAAATAAAACCAGAACTGCATTAGACTTGTTAATAAATTAGTCATACTGGCACCATTGGCAGTCCCCCAATCTAGGCATAAAATCTGATTTGTATTAAGCCTATACTTACACTGCCCTTAAGCAGGTTTACCTTTCGTGATGTTTTGAAGAAACTGTGCTCACTTTTCTAGAAACATGGGTCGAGATAACGTAACAGCAATCAATACACCCAGGTGTCTTAATAACAGAATCATGTTCTTACTGCACAAAGGCGTGATTTAATGTGCACATGTCACGAAAGTATTTTGGTGAATGATGAAATCTGTTTCTCCAGAGAGTGAAATAAATCTTTTGTACCATATAATGATTTTGGAATCAAGGAAGGGGGGTTACACTTTGGGTAATAAGATGTGCCAATCTTAACAATATTTTGCTGTATCTGTACTAAATGCATTAGTTGAGGCAAATCACAACCTAGTGCATTTCTGGATGTCCGATTAAAAAAAAAGGTTAGAATTGAGACAGTAATAAACTTCATGACACGCCACATAAGAGTAATAGAGGGCATGAAATACATGAATTTTTTTGTTCATGGAAATATATCTTACTTAATCACTTTCAATGTATAAAGTAATACACTGAACAATTATTATGTTTAAGACCAACAGTTACCATATAAATAATGCTTAAAGTCTGCTTACAGGGATCCTTAGGACTTTGACTTCCTTTCTGCTTGACATTGAACGACGTCACTGTCTGCCACCTGCCCCTGAAATATTTATTTTATAAAACTGTAACTCTGCAATACTACAGCGATCTAAATAACAGTTTATCTTATGAGTATTAACAAATCCCACTGGCTTTAAAATACTAATTTTAATATGCAAGTTTACAGAAAGTTCATGTTTTTTTTCCATACTGTATGATAACGTGTTAGAGGATATTCTTCCAGCAATGTTTACCTCAGAGAATTGGCCTTTTGTAGCTCCACTGTTTTTGGCATCTGAGGGCTCTCCCTGAAAAATATAAGAAATTTTTAACAAACTTCAATCAATTCAAAAGAATCCAACTGATTAACTATTATTGAACAAACAGCTCCTATGGCCTCATTTTACCATCATAATACATAGGACTGAATCCATGGCGGTCGTGTATGTGCCTGCATGCCTGCATATGCGCACACAATTATTGCTAGAACTCCCTAAGCCCAGGAGCAGTTTTTTTAAAGTGTCAAAACCATCACAAACAGATGCATGTGGATGAGAGCACTTGTAAAGGCACGCATGCACGTGCATGTGCCTACTCACCAGCCCAGTATCCTCATTCCTGTCAGCGTGTGCTCGTGCTCTAGATCAAACACCACCCATGCATGGTGCGTGGCAGGAATCACCCAGAAAGAACACGGATTATCTAAAATTAAAAAATCACAAGAATTGACTAGAAAGAGGAGTGAGAAAAATCTGATAGTATGTCACCTGTAAGTTAACCCTTTTGAAGTTTATTAAGTTATTTTACAATACAGCTATGAATGTAGATCTTTAATAAGAACTGACTTTTTCTTACTTACAACATTTACAATTTTTACTGATAATATTTTTTCTTTTTTTGCAAAAACTGATTATTTTTTGTATAGAGACTACGAATATTTCTGTGCACCATTAGAAAAATGACAGAGAGAGGATCTGATACCTTTTGGTGCAATAAATAGTAACATGATACATACAGACTGTCTTTTTTTTTTTTTTTTTTTTTTTTTGCACCGAAGGTATAAGATCATCATGTGTCATTTTTTGTATTCATTTTTCTGTTTGGTTACAGTGACACAGCAGATGTTTCATTGGTCCCATTCAGATTGAGAAGTTCCTAGCGCTAACTGGTCCACAACTTAAATATGGCAGATCTACATGAATGGAAGACCGCTTAATCCTGTAATGGTCTCTTCGCCTCTCACACACCTATCCATGCTTCATCTCTGCAGGGGCAGCAATAAATCTCGGCTCCATTGGACCAGATGCATGGTGAGGCGTGTGAGAGGCAGCGAGACCATTAGAGGATTAAGTGGTCTTCCTTTCATGTAGGGTCCGCCATATTTGAGTCTTGGACCAGTTGATACTCGGATCCTCTATTCTGAATGGCCCCATACTCACTGTCCAGTAAGTTTGTGTTGTTGTGGAGAGCCGTGCAATTGTTACAGTATTCTTCCGTATTCCTGGTCCATGAAATTTTGTTGTCAAGTAATGGGTATCCTGAAATGATTTTTTAAGATGAAATATATAAGTAAGAAGTTTTACTGTTATGGAAGCTAAGAAGATAAACACAACTCCCTGCAACTTTCAATTGCTACATCTGTTTTTTTTTTCTTTAAAATTCTACTGTTTTTTCAATGTTGTACAATTCCCAAATATCTCTGTATTTATATTTACATAATAATCCCATTTTCCCTTCCAGTAAAAGTTAATATATTTTGTGAATATTAACAAAACACTGATTAATAAACTTTAATAAATTGTGAAGAAACACTCACTTGGAACTAGACCCTCTTCCACAGGGCTTAGTGGCAAATTTTCTAGCTTGAGAAATCTGGGTGTATCTTTTGGTCGATTTTCATACTCTGGAGAAAAAATAGAAATAATTATGAAATCTAAGTCACAAGGAATGTGACAGCAGTTCTGAAATAAGAAAAACTGTATTTTGTATGATCAGTTTTCCTATTCTGAAAGAGAAAATCTCCACAGACTTAATACCATTATGACTTTTTATAGTCCATAACCATTTTTAATTGAAAGTCAACATAAAATTTAAAAGTGAAGAAAACATTTAGTTTTGCCTCATATTCCAGGCTCAGTTCCACCGTAAGACATGATGAAACATGAAGTTGTGGCAAATCACTTCTGTTTTCTATTACAAAACTTATAGAACAGTCTGATTCATCAGTGAAATGTTACTAAAACATGAAATGACAGAACTTTCCCAGATCATCACCTGATAGCCTCATATCTTGACTACAACATCCAAAATGAAAGGATGGTTTATATTTTCCCCCAATAAAAACCCCCAATAAAACTTAAAGACAACAGACAAGATAAGAAGACTTATCTGCTTTAAATCACATTTTATTCTTTCAATAAGATTCAAGTATATTTCTAAAAATTGATTTTCAAGCTTTGTATTATAATTGGCATTATAAAAATATAAGAATCATCTTAACCCATACCACATATGAAGAGTCATGTTTACTTAATCAAATCCAACATATCTTATTAAATAGCTTATTAAAATATATAATCCTTTGAATACATTTGATCAGAAGATAAACTTTTGAAAGTTTTTCAAAATTCTTAGTTAATGAGCACTATATTCCATCCATGGTTTTCGTGTAACCAATATAGCCCAATATATTAATCAAACTGAAAAGTGGACAAATTTGAGGTCAATGTCTAACTGTGTCTGCTTTGAACGGAGTATTCATAAAATACTATCTGATTTAGGTCAGAGTAGGGTCAAAGTTATCGCTGATTGAAAGTAAAATAAAATCATTAAAACATATTTGAATAAGATTTGATCATTAAGAAATTAAGAAAGGATTATTAAGAAGATCATTAAGATATGTGTGTCATCATGGTAATAAATTGTTCATTAATCTGCAACAACATGCTGTTTTTTCACACTGGCATTTTTCAACATCCAAGAACATCTGCCCTCATACAAATGTGATGATGCCAGGCCACTGGGTTAATACGCAGATAGCGGGCATACACAGGAGTGTCAAGGACATTCTGCTGGATGGTATCCTCATCTATGTTGCCTTGGAAGGTCTGAAAAGAAAAGATGAAATAGACAAAGATTCCTTTAGTTTCTTATTATCAATGTTTTGTTGTTCTTTTGTTCTTGTGTCAAGAATTTTCTTTAAAATGTAGCCATATTTAACACTCTTCTCCAAAAGTTTTTATCGTCATTTATATATTTATTATTTCCTCAACATATCTGGAATTTTGAAAAAACAATTTGATATGTTTATCAATTGTTTCATATTGTGGTTTAAAACAGAGTCAGCCAGCGCAAGCTATTGGACTGAACCTAGGAGGAAAGACTTACCAGCACCACTTGTATATATTTGGTGGTGTTGAGTTGGCATAATTATTGAAGGAAGCAAGAATATACTTCACCTATATACACATTTTTTCAGCTTCTTATAAACAATGCAATATTTTACTCTTTTCCAAAGAAAACTTCTATCATTATTTACTTTTATATATATTGTCACTAGGAATACTGAAAATAGGTTTAGTTAACATACCTTGGTCTTTCCATCAGCATCATGGAGAGCTCTCATTATCAACGTGTTGTTCCCATAATGCACCTGGTATTCCCTGACAAAACAAACATAGCCATTCCGTCCTTTAGTTAGCACTGCCGTTATTTTTCTCACTCTCCCAAAATCAAACTGGAGCCACTGGTTCTTGTCCTTAGTTGCACCATGCCAGCTTCCCTGGTTAGTGTCTTTGTCGGCAAGTGTGTACAGTCTTGAATGTGGTGGTGGAAAGTCGGAACTCCAAACGGAAGAAGCGGTGATCTGGGAATCAGATATGGGCGATTTTCCAGACACCAGCAAGTCTCGACAGTCATCAGGGGGTATGAACGAGTCCAATTTCTGAAGTGTTTTCTCCATTTCCGTAATTTTTGCAGCCTGCTGACTTAGCTGTTGTTTCTGCTGCATTATGAGGATCGCCTGGGAGTTGAGAAGCGTCTCTTGACCTTGGACCTTCTTTTCCAAAGCAGCCATGTCTGGTGTGTTCTGGTTTTCAGGACTTCCTGCAGTCATGACAGGCAGCTCTAACATGAACATCACTTTCCCATCTTTGGTATACTTTGGTTGGCAAGTGTTGTTTGGGACAATTTGAGATAAGGCTGAAGTCAGACCAAACAAAACCATGAACATCAGCAACTTTTGCACCACGTATGCCATTTTGCCAGTCTTAAAACTAGCACCTGATCCAAAATGACCTTTAGTGGGCAGATATCAAAGATCAGTGCTTTACATGTGACGTGATATCAGATGTTTAAACAGAAGGGTAGACTTATCACATGGTCAAGTATGGTGGGAAAACATGCCATGACCTGAAGTTTCAGGCCAGAGGATATGTTTACATATCAAACTTTATTAATGGGCCGCGCCAAGCTCTATTCTGTTTCTATGCTCAAAACCTTCTGATGCCTTTCACACCCAAGTGCAGCCAATTGTTTTTTCTATTCTTTTTCTTTTTTGTCAAAACTATGGATGAAGTCAGATAAAGCACTCATCTAAAAGCTGTACATAACACAGAGGAGAGAAATGGCTAGCTTTGTCTCATCAACTATTTTTATTATTTCTCTTCAAGTGTTGTAAAGTTAACTTTATCTTTTACATATTGATTCATAAGTCAATTCTACATTCCTAATAAGTAGGTCTTATCTTTACAATGCTAATTACCAAGAAGTGGTAACAACAATTGTATCTCCTACATAACTAAACTTTAATGCTTAAGCAGATTTGTAAGTCTAACAGTATCTATTTTTCATGAAGCATTCAGGAAATATTTTCTTATTAAGGTGTATTCCAGCATCATGAGTTATTTACAATAACAAAATGCAACTTAGATGTATTTATATTATTCAGAAGGACCATTAAGATGTGTTTGTCATCATCATAAGATGTTCATTAATTTGCATGCTGTTTTTTTTCCAGACTGTCATTTTTCAACATCCCAGAACATCTGCCCTCATACAAATGTGATGTTGCCAGTACACTGGGTTAATACGCAGATAGCGGGCATACACAGGAGTGTCAAGGACATTCTGCTGGATGGTATCCTCATCTATGTTGCCTTGGAAGGTCTGAAATGAAAAGATGAATAAGACAAAGATTTCCCCTAGTTTCCACTTATTAAATGGGGTAACAACCGTTTGTTAGATATCCATATTTCACAATAAATATATCGTAAATAATTCACAGAAATACAATAAATTCTTTTTTACCCCCAAAATGGCAGTTAACACACTTATTTTGGAATTTGAGCTTGCCATCAAATCACGTGATCTCCATAGATAGCTACACTCTGTAATAATCTCTTAAGAGATAATTACAAAAAACCAAACTTTTTAGAAAAAACCCAGGGACTAATTTTGAATGTGGGAATGGATTAGTTTACAATTGGTAAGTATGGAAAAATTGTCCTTTGCCCCAGGAAAATTCATTTTTTGGCCAAAATGAAAGGCTGGTATCACTTTAAGTTTTGTTCTTATCTCTAATGTGTGATGGTTTTTCTAAAAAAAATGTAATATTTTATTGTTATATACAAAAATTTTAATCATCATTTCCTTTTTGAATTAATTTTTCACTCATGATATAAAAGTCATAGGTTAGTGAACATACCTTGATCTTTCCATCAGCATCACGGAGAGCTCTCATTAACAACGTGTTGTTCCCATAATGCACCTGGTAGTCCCTCACGAAACAGGCTTGGCCATTCCGTCCTTTAGTTAACACTGCTGTTAGTTTTCTCACTCTCCCAAAGTCAAACTGGAGCCACTGGTTCATGTCTCTTTTTGCAGCATGCCAGCTTCCCCCTAGACCCGCATTAAAAGTCAGTGTGTATAGTCTTGAACGTGTTGAGGAATCGTCAGCCTTGTAAGAAGAAGAAGCTGTGATCTGGGAATCAGAAATGGGTGATTTTCCAGACACCAGCAAGTCTCGGCAGTCTTCAGGTGGTGTGAGGGCATCCAATTTATGGAGTATTTTCTCCATCTCCATAATTTTTGCAGCCTGCTGACTTAGCTGTTGTTTCTGCTGCATTACCAGGATTGCCTGTGAGTTGAGGAGCTTCTCCTGATAATGGACCTTCTTTTCCAAAGCAGCCACATCTGCCATGGTTTAATTTCCAGAACTTCCTACCGTAATGACTGGCAGCTCTAACATGAACATTGCCTTCCCATCTTTGGTATACTTTGGTTGACAAGTGTTGTTTGGGACAATTGGAGGTAGGGCTGAATTCAGGCTGAACAAAATCATGAGCATCAGCACCTTTGGCACAACATCGACATACGACATTTTGCCAGTTTTAAAACTAACATCTGCTCCGAAAGTATCTTCGCAGATATCTTATATTAATGCTTGGTGTGTGTCATGATATCATATGTTTAAACAGCATGGTAGACTTCTCACAGGGTCAAATAATTGGGAAAACGTCCATGACCTGAACTTAGGGACCATTCCCAGACTCTATTGTACTAATTGTGGATTGATCTTTCTCAATAAATTGCAATCAACTTAAGAGGCTAAGATTTCTGTCACGCCTACTGAAGCTGCTGGGTAATTAATTATCGCTTAGCAGCTTTAGTAGGTGTGCCAGACATCTAAGCAGCTTAAGCTAAAAGCAATTTAGTGAGAAATCCCGTGGGAATGGATTGATCTTGCTAGATCAATCTAGGTATGGGAACCCAGTCTTATGTACCACAGGAAATGTGCACATCAAACTTGAACCATGGATCGACCACAAAAACAGACCACGCAGTGCTCTTTCCCATGTAAAGTCACAACACTACATGGTACAGAGCATAGTGGGTTCTACTGTATTCTGCTCTGACCATGGTTGAAATAGTCAGATAAAGCACTCGTCTCAAAGCGCTACATGAAGCAGAGGAGAGAACTGACTCCATTTGTCTCATCAGCTATCTTCTCTTTTTCTCCTACAGCTCCGTGACTTGCGCTTTATCTATTGCATATTGGGCCTTATACTTGGTGCTAAATGAATAGGTTCCTACTTGACAACATGATTTACAAATAACTTCCCATGCAAAGTGTTCCTCAGTTACTTTAAAAATTAACTGCCTTGACGGCATGCTGTGCATCCATCAGCTGAATTGCAATTAACACCATCATGAACATCACCAATATTAGTGATATCAATATTTTTTGGGAGAGTTTTCTACTGAACTTACCTTTAAACATGCTAATAAATTTGGAAGCCTTTTCATTACCGCACTGTAGGGCTATACTTTCTGCAGTCTGAAAAAAGATATTGGACAACATTGTTTTCTTTTAACTGATGATAAAATATCAATGATGGAACCTTCCAATTAAAAGAAATGTGACCAAAATCAAAATATGAATTATTAAAAAAACGGGTTACATTTACAAGCACCAATCAAATCTAGGTACATACTTAAACCAGTGCTACAAAAATAAATAAATAAATAAATAAATAAATAAATAAATAAATAAATAAATAAATAAATAAAAAAGATTAATCCTGATATCTGTGCCTCAGTCTCTTTCCATGTCTCTTACCTGTCCCTTGTCATTCTGCATGAGGGGGTCAGCACCATAGGACAGCAGGATTTTTACAGTCTCCCACCTGAAAGAAATTCAAGACATTTATAAGCTTACATAATAGAAGTTCATATATTTAGTTATAAATATGTTGTTATTTTCAGACAGCCTTTAAAATAAAGCTGCTTGGTATTGTGGTAAGCACTTTCTTAAAATTAAAATGTGCAGTTTTTGGAGATTTTTTTAATCAACCCTTCATAACTTATAGGTCTTTAGTATAAATTATCTGCTTTTGGATATGGCAATTAGCAGGTGCAAACATTTATGTGCATACATGAATAAGTAAAATAAAGACCATCTCATTCTCTTCAAGGTTCAAAGAAGTAGAAGACTGTAACTAATGGCCAACTTTTTAGGGCGTCTTCCCAATGAAACTATCACTTAACCAAGATTCATCCAACTCCACAGGGAATGCAGAATGCAATGTGTTAAGCAGGTTAACACGCCTCCAACTGGTGTTGTGCAGAATACAGAAATGCTGGCGATCATACAAGTACATTGGCAACAAGAGAAGGCATGTTAATCTGTTAAATTTGAGTTGGATTCAAGTTGGATCGATAGTTTCATTGGGAATGGACCCTTAGACTACCTTTCATATCTGACAGCCTCGTGTAGTGGCCGCGTCCTCTGTTTGATACAGATGCCATTTGGGTTTACACCGTAGTCAAGTAGAAGTTGAACAATTTCTGAACTTCCTCTGATTGCGGCACCAACAATGGCAGATGTGTTCTCTTTCAGTTTTGGCTCATGATCGAGAAGTGCTGATGCAGCCTCTGAAAACAGGACAATTTACAAGGATAAAAATTGTGTCAATTTATCAAATGTTACATATTTATACAGCAACATGTCTTTTAAAAATACACTGTTTTTGTTATGTAAATTTTGCACAGACATTTGCATTGTAAAGAAAACAACTCATTCAACAATATGGGTGGCAGTTACAAAACAAATTATCATGAATAAACATTAAATGTGGCAAAATATAAAAGCATGATTGAAGGGATGGACTTCTACTCCCAGATATCCCAGATATGAGAGAGAGAGAGAGAGAGAGAGAGAGGGAGGGAGGGAGAAAAAGAGGGGGGAGGGATCCTTACCCTGCCTATTAAACATGGCTGTTATGTCTAGGGCAGTGTCTCCAGCTTTGTTCTTTATGACAGGATTGGCACCAGCCTGAGGGGAAAAAATGCACAGAAACAGAGGAACACTGACAATTTCAATAAATAAAAAGAGAATAAATGCTGAAACATAAAAATTAGACATTCAGATGTAGTGTGATAGTGGTTCTTTTCAGTTGCAGCAGTTGAGTGTCACATCAGCCACAATTTTCAACATTGCTACATGGCAATTATCGCACATAGCCATCTTCATCTAGATCTTGGATGATGTTTTTCAACACTGCTTTTTATTATGGTTACATGCATCATCTAGTTTTGAGCTCTGCAGTCAAGTAAATTATCACAATGATAGATTGGACAGGAAAATTGGAACTTCTCAAAATATTTTAGAATTTTGAGACAATTCATTTGCTGTCCTACTGAGTTAAAAAAAATTAATGAATAAAATTTTGAAACAGAAGGAAAAAATTGACTGCATGAATCACAGGAAGTACATCTTCCCTGTTATAATATTGTATTACCTTCAGCATCTTCAGAATCAACATCAATTTTCCTTGTGTGAAAGCCTGGCAAGCTATGTGCAGGGGCGTGTTTCCATCTAAGTTAAGTTTGTTGACCTTAAACAAGAACAAAAAAAAAAAAAAAAACATTCAGAAGTGTTTCAAAATCTGAAATTATAAAATTTTAACACTACAATTTGTCTGGAAGGAGAAAAAGCCAAAGTCTGTTTTTGTAATTACATTTAAACTGGTGAGGTAATTTAGCCTACTCTTGATCTAAGTTGGTCTTGATATGAACACAACCATAAAGCGTATAACAATGAGTCAGAAATGAAAAAGAAGCAAGGACGGAAATGCAAGAACATGTAACATCCTTGCACAACATCATAATAGGCACGTACAAGGATAGGATGTCTCTGAACCTTTAACCCATGTGAAAAAACTTAGGAACACAAATAATATTTTTAATCTCTGAGCCTCTGATGATGTACTTTTTCTGGATATTTTTAATGGGCCTGACCTTTAAAGAAACTGTTAATTGCTGAATTTATTTTCCAGGAAAAAATAAATCAGAGGGGATGCCCATATCAATGCATGAAGTGCTTTAATGGTTTGAGGCAATGTTAACGAGTAGGTCTTAACTTTTAACCTTTCCTCAGCGTGTACAACAGCTCTGTGTACAGGAGGAAGTGGTAGAGGGCCAGAACACCAGACCCTAGACTACACAAAACTAAAAGCATTACATCATTTTTCAGAATACTTCTACCTTCCTGACAGGTGTTTTTTTTTTTTTTCGCCATGTTACTAATACTTTTTCTTCTTCTTCTTTATGTGCCATCACTGATGCAGTATTTGATGAATGATGATATTTTGCCAAAGGGTTCTGTTTCTCGCCCATGACCAAAGGTGTCTTGTTGGTAATTCAGAATTGTCAAGGAAGGTTTTTCTTTGTCTGCCTTGGCCACTTTTGCCAGGTATTCTACCAGTAAGGCTAAGATTCTCGCTAATACTTTTACAGGTACTAAAATACTCGTCTTGGGTGTTGAAGAAAAAGTCCATGTTTTAAACTCATTCCAAACATAGTTTACTTTACTTTAAGAGGGTCAAGCCAAACAAAACACTTGACCAACACTCAGGGGAAGAATCTTGAAAAATCCTGTGTCTTTATTTTGGACGGACTGTCATATGGACAGTGTACTTGCACTTGAAAGACTAAAACGATTTTTATCTTCTTTAAGTGCAAAAAAACTTATGCACCCGAGTAAGTGAAACCCTTCCAGTTGATTAGATATCAAAATATTTAGTATTTTCTTAAGAAATTTCAATTAAGATCTAGGGGTTCTAGAGACTCAGGGGCTATTTTTGCTACACATAAAAGCAAAACCTACCTGTAAATCAAAACAAACTATTCGAATTAAAAATCATAATGATAAACAGCCTTCATGGAATGCCCATATATCACCAATTTAGTCAAGGTGTCAAGTCAAGTGGCAGCCAATCATAAGAAGTCAACGTGGATCTGGCAGGCAGCATACTTAAAACATGCAGGTTTTAAAAGTTCAACTTTCCTGATAATTCAGCCTTTCTGATGAAGCCAGGTTCATGCATGATAATTTACTCATTTTCAAACTATGCAGCTTCTTTTTTTGTCTTGATTATTTCTTATAATGTTGCCAGTTTTGTTAACTTAAAGCTTTCAGAAAGGAAGAATAAATATGTGTCCTGCCACAACAAATAAAAGTTATAGAAACTTGTATTAGAGGTGGTGTACATTTTGAGTGTGTTAGGGGAGACAAATATTGTACCAATGTCAGGTATTTACTCTCCATGGTAAGTGAATCTAATATCATCTCCAACATTGACAAAATACTAATTTCTACATTTCAAATAAATTCAAACATTACACAAAACTTAAACACCTATCCTAATCCACCAACAAGGCAAGATGGATTCCCTAGTTTAAAAGAATCTGAACAAGTTAAGATTCTGCACCCAGCCAAGGCTTCCTGGCCATCTGCCTCCCTTCATTACCTAGTACTCGTTTACTTCAATAAAATCCACCTGTATCTGTCCATGATGTCTGCATGGGGCATTAAACTAAACTCCTCCACATCAGATGCGTTTAGAGAAACATGCAGTTTTGAATTAGTTGCTGATGGGCTTGACTTTGACTTGAGATGTTATATTTAGGGGAATACATGTACATCAGATTTGTATTGGGAACTGTCCCTTTTTTTTTTTTTACTTAGTTTCAATGTTTATATCAGTTGATCAATTTTAAGGAGAATCCATGTCATTATTTCCACAAACTAAACAAGAGCAAGATGGTACATTATACCATGGCAAATTTACCAAAACTAAGTAGAAGTAGAAAGTGCTATAAAGACAGAAATCACCATAGAAACATTTCAAACCCATTCTTATATAGTGAATAAGCAATACCACCTCGAATGCACACCTTTTCAAACTCTCAATCATCCTCCCTTCTCCATAATAATAAATCCCATCTCTAATGTCAATTTTATCCTATAAAACAAATCTCGCCCATAATATCATACTGATCTGTAATGTCAAATTTCATCCCTTATATCAATCCCATCCCTAATGTCAATTCTCTCCCTAATGCCATCCCCTTCCCCAATGTCAAACGCATCCCTAATGTCAATCTTCTCCCTAATGTCAATTCTCTCCCTAATGTCAATTTTCTCCCTAATGTCAATCCCATTTTGCCTTCTAAGATCCACAAAGTCTGATCCGCAACTGAATGTGAATGATTGTGCCCATTTCTCTGTTCATTAATTAGTACCCCTCTCCCAAATCCTCTCCCCAGATACCCACCTTGGCCCCCGCAGCCAGAAGCATGTCCACCAGGTCTGATCTGCCATTAAATGTGGCCATGTGAAGAGCCGTGTTACTAAAATTAAAGAAAGAGAATGTTTTCTTTAAAATCAGTCCATTATCAGTAATATTTATTTTATCCCAATAAAATCAATCATTGCTATGGTTCTTAATATCATCACCAATTATCTTGTGAATATAACACATTGCTTACCAAGAGAAATTTATAATAAAACACACAATTTGGTATTCTAATGAAACTGATAAATTTAACCAAACTGTGATCTCTCCAGATATAAATTTTAACATATTCACCCCTTAAAGTCCTGTCCATTAATGTCGGCTCCATGTCGTATGAGGGACGCGCTAATCTCATGGTTACCTGCAAATACAGCAATTGGGAAAGAAAAATTAGGACTGTTTATGTAAATTAGGTGCAGTTCAAAGATAATGAAAAAATCAATTCTAATACTGGATCTAATGTTGAAACGGAGAACACAACGTTTCAACCTTATCTCCGTTTCAACCTAAGATCTAGTATTAGAATTAATATAATAAACAATATAACATAGTATAATATAATTCGATGAATCAAAACTTTTACTGTGATATATATATACAGTTAATACATGATACATTTTCTCAGAAGTTGAACCCAGATACAAATATTCTTGACAAATGCTCTAAGCATGGAAGAATAAAATAACTTATTGATCAAAGCACTAAACTACAACAGAAAACATAAAAGTGTTCTGAAAGTCAAAAACAAAATTGCATAATTGATCTACAGCCATTAGTTGACTTTTGTTGCTCACATTTGTTTCTATATGCCACAAGATGGCAGCACAATCAGAGTATCCGAAAAGTAATTTGGAATCAATCCACAACTTAATGGAGGAAGCCAAAAATGAAACAGAGCACATTCCAAATAAACAAAGAAAAAAAATTCCAGATTTATAGCCCACCAGGGTAGACGATTACTGGGTAATGGATTAACATTTCTAATCCCAGTGAAGCAGTTTATGTTAAAGATGTCTGCACTTGACGACCCCTTCAACCTAGTCTGCATTCCTCATCATCTAATCAATCTGGTCACAGGGGAATGGGGGCCTATCAGTGCCTGTATCACTTCCAATTATTTATGCTATATAACTATATAATAGTCATTTTTCTAAAATGTGGCATGTTAGAATTTCAGTGATCGACTTTCCTTGTTTCTTACGAAAATAAAATTACTGTATGTAATGTAATATGAGGTTAATGTAATATGTTACCTAATGCACAGTATTCATTCCACAGATTAGCATGCTGAATTAATAAAATATGAATCCATTTTATCTCTGAACAGAAAAAAGTGTTTTTTGAAATCCAACAATTAAAACACTGAACATGTTGCATATGACTACAGTTTCTAAAACATGCACACAGGTTATTTGAAATACATGTAGTCCAGTTAACACAAAACAAGCTATAAGGACTGTCAACGTGTTGCTTTATTGTCAACCAAAATGACTTGCCTTGACAAGGGTCTTACCACATTTGTATAGTGAAAACTATCTCAGATTCCCAAAGTCTCCATAGAGATAAAGCAGGGAAAAACTCTAGCATGTTTGTGTAATTATAGGAGGTTAATCTCCTGAATTGCAATAAAAGCAGTCTGTCTGTAGTTTTTGCATGTCCACTTACACCCAATTACACCTCCATTAACCCTATATATTACCTGTTACCAAACAAACCAATCCTGTGGTGTTTGTGGAGAAGGTGAAAAGGTCACTGGGCACAAAAAATAAAGCTCGGAGTGCAGCAGGTCTGTCCCTGTGTACCCTGAGTTACAGACCCAATGGATGCCTGCCTGTTCTGTTTTAAGTTGCCATGCATGTGACGTCTGCTTATCTGATAAATTGTCTAATAGATGAGGAGATTTTTAAAACGATAAAGCTGAATCACATTAGCTATAGATGTGAAATTCGGCATACCTTATAAAAAAAAAAAAACTTTTTCAATATTATTCTCATTCTCAACTTGAAAGCCTTGAAAGCCAATAAGTTATCAAACTTCCAGGCAATATCTTTCGGAGCTCTGTATCAACATGACAAACCACGAGTGCTAGGAGCCTTAAGAAAAGACCGCAGTGATCATCCGATGTACACCATGTGTTTCTTATGCGAAAGAATGCTACATTCAGTTGTTCAATAGTTAGAGCAATATAAAACTAGGATATTTTTGTTCACAAAGTTTGAATCTTCTGTCTCAATGTGGCCAACGTCCATCTAGAGACCACAAAGTATGGGCTGCAACTATCAAAAAAAAAAAAAAAAAAAAAAAAAAAAAAAAAAACCTTCACATCATGCTTTTCTCTCTGCATGACATAAAGCAATCAACTGTGCAGTCCCTTTTTTAAATCTGGGCACTTTGGAATGTGTTCATTTCCAAAACCGTAGGACTTTCTCAATAATAGGACCGTGGAAATTCTGTAGAGGTCAGCACAGTCACAGTTCCCTGTGTGGCCAAGATGAGACTGATTATATCGACATGGATAACCAGTGGGAGGCAAATAACTTTTGAATTACTGCCCTGTTCACCGCCCGTAAGTCTTGGGTTTTTTTATATGTATGTTAGGTTTAGAAGCTTATCAGACTAGACTGTACGCTGAGTTTACTGTGTGCATTATTCTCACTATATTTTATCAGATATGGTTCAAATTTTAAGTTTTGATTTACTTTTTTAACTTTAATTTTTTTAATGCTAAAGGTAAAAAATTACTTTAAATTTTGATAATAAAATACATCTGAAAAAGTCAAAGCTGTTAAATGAATTACATTCTATATTAGTCTTCTGATTTAGCCATACGATAAAAAAATCTTTGAAAAAAAGGTTAACAGAGTTCACATGTTTATCAGATTATAAACATGGCTGCAATACTGGGACACATTACACTTACACACAATTCCAGCCACTGGGACATATAACAGTACACACGATTCCAGTCTCTGTGAAAATCAACAGCAAACATGTGAAACACACCCAAATATTCTGACACAAATGTCAAACACAGAGAAAGAGATTATTTCCTTGACTTTGGGTTTTCTTTTTTCCATTTGTAAACTTATTTAAAGCACTAAACAGAGCTGTCATGGGGAAATTTTTAACTTACACTAACTGAAAATTGATTGTATTACATCTAGCACTGGTTAAGGTATCAGCACAATGCAGTGCAATCAACCGTCCTTTATTTATCTTAACAGTAATATTAACAATGCAGTGAATGTATTTGAGTAAACTTTCATCAATCCCGTCTTGGTTCCTATGGGAAACCTTTGACAATGTCTCCTGACTTTGTAATAGAGCTGACCTTTCAGATTACTTTAGCGTTCACCCTATTTTTTCATGTGCTATTTTTTCTCCTAATAAAGCAGACAGAAAAGCAATTTTTCAGCCAATTATTTAAGAGTCCCATGATCTTGAGTACGTTGATTCTTGTGAAAATGAGCAATTGGAAGTGACACTCCTGGTACAATGATTTTTTTATGTGTGTATGAAGTGTTTCACCATGTGACACTGGGTAACATACACCAGTCAACGGGACCAGAACACCAGAAGACATCCACTTCTTTTAAAACATCAACTTGTCACAGATATGCCACCTGATAAACTGGTTGTGCCCGCTTAAAAAACAATTCCATAAAATAAGAAGTATTTTTGATGATAAGTATAGTATCTTTGATCAACTAATTGTATCTGAATTTATATATATGTAGCCCTTAAAAATTCTGAACCTTTAAGTTAAAAACTGCAAAATATTTTTACAGTAGACAATTAAAATGAAAAGATTTTTAACAGTGGCAAGTGTAGTCAACATATGAACCATACTCCATGCCTTATCACTCTCTTATCACTAAAAAACAATTCCATAAAATAAGAAGTATTTTTGATGATAAGTATAGTATCTTTGATCAACTAATTGTATCTGAATTTATATATATGTAGCCCTTAAAAATTCTGAACCTTTAAGTTAAAAACTGCAAAATATTTTTACAGTAGACAATTAAAATGAAAAGATTTTTAACAGTGGCAAGTGTAGTCAACATATGAACCATACTCCATGCCTTATCACTCTCCCCTCCCCAATCTAAGCTTATTGATTGCCCTGTGACTATTTTTCCTCTGCAATACACAAAGTAATTGAATCTTTCATTACCAGGAACTTCAAACATTTCAGAAGACATTACTTGTGTAATGGATCGTAATGAATCTTGATAGCAAGATCAAATAAGCTTTGTTTGCCATTCACGGCATTATGGAATTGCATGTGCTTTTCTATCAGGTTATGCTTCTGTCCAAAAACAGGCCAGGCTCATAGGCATGAGGCAGGGGGGAGGGGGGGGGGGCAGGTGCAGTGGTTTGAAAGAATCACCCTTTTGGCTATGCCATTTTAAAGTTGAGTCAACACAGGAGACAAAAAGGTTAACTTTTTCATAAGTACCCACTCTGAAATTTCTGACTATGAGCCTGAAAGCCAACTATAGGGCCTAGTTTCATCCAAAACCATCTGAAAGTCTGGTTTGATCCAATCAACACATGTCAAATTTCTATCTGCTAAAAGTTTCTAAATGAAATTTGACACTTCTTCAATGGATATAAAATGATGCTGACAACATATTACTGCTGCTAATCAAAACCTGATCAAAGGATATGATGAGTTTAGCTCCACACAAAATGATGCTCATGTACATTGACTTCCATTTCTCCCCATGTAGCAGCTGGAAAATTTTTTCAAGGGTCCTTAATTGTAATTTTTAAGATCCTTTGAGGGATGGAGGAATCAGCAGATCTGATAAATGGGGGGATTTACATGATGAGGTTATGAAATACATGTAACATAATTGCAGTTAAAAGGATCAATTTTTGATCTTATACAGAAAACCACACACATACACACACACATGCACACATATGCATACATACACAGAAACAAATGCATGCACGTACAAAGGCATGTGTATACACAGAAACGTATACACTGCTTCATAAATCTGATTGAAATTGGGTTGGAATGTTGCTAGCAAATAACTACACTTCATAGATCTATTATTGTAACAAATACTCTCACCTGTGAAAATTACAACTAATACTGAAAAAACACACAGATTCCTGGGAGCTTTCTTACAGGTGTGAACTATTTTGCACCAAAAGTCAGTTAGACCAGGTATATTTGCTCCGAGGAGGACACACACCACTGGCACTCACTTACAAATACTAGTATAAATACCAAGTACGGTACTAGTATATAATTGATTTATCATTTTGGTTGATGTTTACAATGATTTTTCAAAATATCTGCTCATGTGTCTATCTGTTCATCTGTCTGGTCACTTTCACCCACCCTACCCCTTTTCCCATGTTTTACTTTATTTTTGTCATTATTTCACGCCCTCTCTCCTTCTGTCACCCCCTCTTTCTCTCTTTCCCTCCCCCTTCTCTCTCTCTCCTTCCCTTTCCCTCCCCTCTCTCTCTTTCTCCTTCTCTCTCTCTTTCTCTCTCTCTCTCTCTCAATTGTCTCAGCTAAACAAACACTCTTCATGCAGCAGACTGTTTAAAACCATGACAACCTTTCAAATTATCGATGACTCGAACAGTTTCGCACTGTTCTCTCCTTCCAAAAAGCCACAGGCCTGCTGCTAGCTGACTACAGAGCCAGCAAAAATAGTACCCGTCTCTGTGTTTTCATAAGCCATGGTAATCGGAACTGAAAGTCTCATCTATATGAGATCATAGTATTTTTGACAGCAAGCCAACAATATATTGTTATTGTTGGGTGCATTCATTGTTACTGTCGAAGTATTAAAATTATTCTGACATAATGCGACTGAGGAATGAACTTAACAAGCAAAATAATCAAAGGACAAGTTCATGTTAGCAGTACCTGTTTTGAGTGGAAATGATATGTTAAAAGGGAGGTCCTTTTACACCAATTTCCAATTTTCCTGTTTTTCTTGGCTCTAATATCAGTCATTTAGATATAACAACCTGTTTGTACAAAGTATGGTGATAATGACATTTTAGAGGGGAAAATTGGCCAGTCTTTTATGCCTTAGAAAGGCTTAAAATTATGGGGATGGGGCGGAAGGGGGGGCAGTAGGAGAGAGAGAGAGAGAGAGAGAGAGAGAGAGAGAGAGGGGGGAGAGAGAGAGAAAAGGGGGGAGGGAATGACGTAGAACAAACAGTTTGCTTTAAAATCAAATTTGCTCATATCTCATATCTTACAGTACAAACAGATAACATTTCACCACATTATATCTGATAGAAAAGGCTGATAACAAAACCTAAATTCCTTCACAAAGAACACGTAGGGTTATCACATATAATTGCCTCAAACATCAAACATCAATCAACCTAAATCAATGAAAGTAATGTGTCTGGGAATCCCAACAATTGTCATAGGATACACCAATGTGGTATTTCTTTCAGATAATGTCACAGGCAAGACTGGGGGCTGTTTTATCCCTAGAATTATGAGTATGCATTTGTCAAGTACAACAGAGATAATATTACATCATTGTCTCTTACACTAGTGAGACAGCAGGTACCAATAATGCATTCATCAATCATGGTAAACAAGGCTTTATTGTGGAGAATGAGACAAGGTTAGACATGTACAGGTCTTGCTGCACTGATACAGGTATGATGAACAAGGTATATACTGGTATAGTCAAACCCTGATACCATGTTTTTGAATTGGGCTTCCCAACATTTTCCTTTACCTTATGCATGTATATCACCCCCTCTTATATCTGCCCCCCCTTCTCTCATTTTAAAATCATTTACTATCACTCTTTTCTTCCCTCCCACCTCTGCTATCTTCTTCACCCTCTCTCTCTCTCTCTCTCTCTCTCTCTCTCTCATTAAAACTTGCTACAGATAATCAATCATAGATATATTTAGTCATAAAAACCACAAGGGGTGCTGATCTCAGGTATGTAAACACACACACCTTGCCCTTAGTGAACTTACCCCACATGGACAAACTAAGGACAATAAATAAAACCCACATAAACACACACCACATATATTTACCAAGAAACATAGTACAAATAAAATGTATGTCTTTTGTTGGCTATAAGCCCCCATTCCTATTTGAGACCAAATCAAATACATATTTACACTAGCTCAACAAATCCAGATTTCATATTTACTCATATTTTTATCATAAAGGCAATTGCTGACACACAGACATGGTATTTTGTGAAAACTACCTGACAATAAAACACATCTAGGTATGAAAACATAATTGTGCAATTCAGTTATTGAGGAAAAGGCTTCCTAATTTCAAGCCTGAGTGATATCTAATGTGTGTGATGGAAAAACTGATGGCAATATTGACAAGATCTCGGAGACTGCAATTTTCAGGCATTGAAAACTAATCACCAAAAGTCATTTATCAATAATCCATACATTGCAAATATCATCGTCATCAAAACACACTTTCAAGAGAATCATTAATCAAGAATCAGACTCATTAAGAACAAAATGGGTTAGTGCAATTATAGGTTGAAAAATTATGGGTCTTGGGTTTTCTGGTTTGCACGTTCTCATCCTACTATCTTTCTCCAGATCAGGCAAGAATCATACATGGTTATAATTAACCGAGAGGATATAGTTTATCTTGGTGATGTATGAGTAAAAGGCATGCTGATGTGTCCAGTATAAAGGCCATTAAAAGCTATAAAGCTAAAAGAAGATGGACTGAACAGAACTGATACCAGCATTATTTATGTGTTTTAGTATATTTCATATCAACTTTTAAATTTTTAGAATTATATAGTAGGGAGTTGGAATTTTATATAGATTAAGAATAAGGAGTCTGTAAATGCAGTACATACACAAAAACATACATCTTTTATTCACAAAACTTATCACAACAGCAACACTGAATTCTAGGTGATATCTCAATCTTTCAGATGACGGACCTTAATCCAGCCACTTGGCAAATTTATCTCTGTCTGACATCTGAAGTGGACAATCCATGATAAGGTTATTTCCCTACTGCTCCTCTGGTTAGCATATATGATGACCAGTGTATGAAGTGGTCACGTAATTAATCCACTCTCCATTATTACCAAGTCCATATACAGCTAGGACCAATCAAACTAGTTTCATGGTAACTACCACTACCATTAATAATTATAGTACTATGTTTTTGAGCAAGGGATCATACAATTTGCACATGTTGGCTCTCTTCAAAGTGTTTGATATATAATGATAATACAAAAGTAGGAACACACACTCCAACTAAAAATCATAATAATAAGTTACTGAATTTTTTTTATCTGTAGTAAGTTGATACAATTATAGTCAATTTATTCAAATTTTGAACTAAATGCTCAATTTTCACAAATCATTTATATTACAAGACATCACCGAAATCCTGAAGGCAGTGAATGCGCTCTATCCCACAGGGATCTTGAGAAACGCACTTCAATTCAGGAAACAGTAATTAATCTGATGAAAATATCAAGTTCAAATGGCTTGACTATAATTCAATAAAAACTCAACCAGCTTGCAAAATGTGGACGGATTTCTGTATCGGAACAGACAGATGTGCTTCACTAGCTTGTTTAATGAAGTATAGAATAAACACAAACTTTTGCACACTGCTCAATGATTGAATGTACAATTATATAATACAAAGATTTGTGCAGGAAATTAATCTAACTCTCGGTGCAGATGCTAATTAAAGGTTACATTCATTGCCTTTTATTGTCATTGATATTATAGTCCATCTGAAGAGCCTAAGTCAAAAAAATTCAATATGAAAATTGATAGCAATATACAGTGCACAGGGTAACATGAATATATACACAGTAAATATTTCAGAATCTGTGTAGAATATAGAGGCCATGTAAACGTACATGGATTTTTATTAAATAAATTTATCATACTGTATCTAGTGAATCATTCTAATGAACATTTTCCTTACTGCATTATTTTTTTTAGGGCGAAACGTCAAGTTATGTGTATCTCAATGCCTTTTACCAGATCTTTCTTTCAATGGAACTAACAGAGTGACTCACATAATATCACATCCCACAAGGTTGCTATTATCTGCAAATGCACCTGTGGCACATGTTGCCTTATATTTCATGTGACAACAATATATTTTTTTGTCATTTTTAAAATTCTTTCAAGCGCAAGTGTTAATTTTCAACTAGCTAGTATGAGTAAATTAAATTTATTTCAGTTGTGCCTCATTTTCACAAGACTCGCAAAGGCCACAATCACAACAGAAGTTGATCCATGAACGAACAGATCTGTGGATCAAAATTGGCCGATCAACTTGTAAGTTTACCACGTAATCCCCACAGGAAATCTATTCAGTGTCTGTTAGGTGATTGTGCAGCAAGCTTACAAGTGAGCCAGTCATACTTGATCCGTGGATCAGTTAGTCCACAGATCAACATGTTCTGAATGTGCCCAAAGACACATTAGTTTGACCTTGCAAGCACATGCCCCTCTTGACCACTCTGTCCACAACAAGAGCCTGGTACTCTATTATTGACCACTGTCCACTTCAATTAAATCCCTACAGATCCCTATTGTTATCCAGCTCTCAGGTCTAATTAAGACCCCCTGACACAGCAGGTGCTAATGTGAGTGCGAAAATCAATACTTAATCTGATTAACCTAATTAAGCTGTTCAATCAAACAAGGTGCATATGCATATATATATTCAAGCTGATTTTCTTTCCAAAGGTTCTGTCAATCAGAATTCTTAAATTCTGACTGAAAATGAGAAATATAATAGAACTCATCATTTGTTAGTTCATAATGATATTAAGCCAATCTTTTTCAATTTCTTTTTTTTTCTTTTTTAAACATTATGTAGATAACACCAAGCCGTTGTTACGTTTCTAGAGACTCACTACAATCTGTGTGATCTCTACCTTTATTCTGTACAATCCAGGTATTGGTGTCACTGGTCCACTTCTATCTGCTGACTATATGTTCTACTCTATACTACTTCTGACTACTTCATGTGAAGACACAAGACTCTAATGACAGTATATTGCAATTTCTTCTCCTTATATACTAATACACAAGGACAATTACATTACAGTGATTCCTTAACAAGTCAGAGATATTGAAGCCAGTTAACAGAATTAAGACATACTGCAGGAGACCTTTAACACAATTAGACCAAGGCTGATTTAAACTTTAAATAGAAGATGAAGCCATAAATGAAGTTATTCAATCCTAAAAACATTCTGCAGAACTTTATGTAATTTTAACTTGGACATCTAAATACATTTACTATACACTGGCATCTGACTTGATTTGTATAGAAGTTTAATGTAATTTACTTAAATATTCAGTTAATATTACTTTAAGACATCTAAATATAATTTAATTACATATAACTTGAACTAAAATAGGGATTTTCTGAAATTAAATTTGGCCATGAAATCACCTCTATGATATAGAAATGAGAGTAATTTTAGGTGAATCCAATGCTGATGCCATGGAGGTCTGATAATGAAGAAACCTGCCATTTGCAGAACATGAGCAGGTAGTATACAAAATACTGTAATAAGCTAGTTAGACGTTACGATCTCAGCCTAGAATGCACATTAACAGAGTGCAAATTCTTGTGGCTTTGAGACATTCTTCAATACAGCATCAATGCTGTCCTTAACAGGGACACAATCTGAGCACTTGGCTGATCCTGTGGTTGACAAGAAAACCACAACTTCACTGCTCACACAGACGTGAAGCTTTGACATCAGTTTTTTGACAGGTCTCACTGCTTGACTAAGGCTTCGTTCACATGCAATGTCTATTTTCTAATTTCTATTTTCTATTTGCGCTATCTTATGATCACGGTCTGTGCCCTGAATATCCCGCCGCGTAATTACTGGCAGCGCGAGCCAGTTACTTATAGTAACTTATAGTAACTGGCTCGCGCTGCCAGTAATTAAGCCGCGGGATATTCAGGCCACAGACCGTGATCATAAGACATAAGCAAATAGAAAATAGAATTTAGAAAATAGACATTGCATGTGAACGAAGCCTAACATTTAAGACCAATTTTTTTAAACTTTGACCATGGATTTATAAACATGTGGTAGATCACTGATATAAATGTGAGATGATAAAATAAATCTTCTATTGTTTTTCTTTCTTTTCTTTTAACAATGTGACCTTAATATGACATACAACAAATTAATTATTGACTTTCAACTTAACATGACAATTGGCACAAGATGACCTACTGTTCCCATCTTCTTAAACAATAATAAGTTATTTTAAACCAAAAGAAAAATAAACATGTTTGTTTGTATTCCATTGTCCTTACATGTCCCCAGTACACAGTGCTAGGGGCAGATTAAAAAAAAAAAAAAAACTTCAGACTGCATGTTTAACTCACAACCTTTTAAAGTCCAACTTCATTCAAGTCAGGATAAATCTCTAGAAGTTAACTACAATAAAGTAACTATTGGTCTAAAAAATTACCCATTTCTTTTTTGAAATAAAATGGACACAATGTTTCAGACTGAAGTGGACTTCTACTTATCTATTTTGGGCCAAAGTAGACTAAACTTTTAGCCTAAAAGTTTGGACCAATTTTCGGTCTAAAGTTCTCTTGTGTAACCTTCCCTTGCTTCCGTAGTGGCCTTATCAGGGGGTACATCAATGGTAATAGAAACACAATAGGGCACTCAGAGAACTCACACATTAAGTGGGGAAGAAAGGTATAATAACAATAATAGTAATAATAATAAAGAGATGATATCATGATGGGGTAATGACTGTGACTGACATGTCCTACATGGTGGAACACTTAGACATGTACTTGGTATATTAGGTTGATCTGAGATAAGAACTAAATAATAGGAATTTGGATTGGTTTTGGATGAAATTAATATGGATTTATAAGAGGTGAATGGCTAATTTATGTGAGATATACTTTGATTTGAAAATTTAATAAAAAAAAAACTAAATTGAATATTTTTGAGACTTGACTGAATTTAGTTTTATGTAAATAATAAATATATGCTTATTACCTAATTCTGGACTTTTAACAAATTGTAAATTATAACATAATAGAAAAACTTAATATTTCATTTAAAACATTTCAAAAGAAATATGAAATGTATTTTCTCAGTCATTTTATTATATATAGACCAATATCAAGGGTCTTCTTCTAAGTCCATATTCTGTATGCTATATTCCTCAGAGTACTAGTATATAATTAACACAGCTGGGATTCCAACATCTCCTAATTGCCTGCACTCTCACCCTAGTGGCTAATGGAGCTGAGAACAGGCAATGGAAACAGACATCCAGATATTTGTAACATACATATCTGTAATATAAATACAGACGTATGCATACACGTGTGAGTGTGCCTCCATCGCCCTTAAAGGTATCCTGCACGTGTTTGAACATGTTACGAAGTATTATTCTTATCCTGCAAAGCTTTTTTTCTTTCAAAATCTAGATATTTAAATGATAAAACCCCTTAAATGAGTTGATTTGAAGTGTAGTGATGTTAATATATTTTTTAATCTTTAGAATCTAATATTGTAAGGTCCAAGCCTTGGTATCTTACATAATCATGCACCGAATGATTTTTTTTAAAAATTATACAAAGAACATGGTCATCATGCAAAACTCTGCAGTCATTTACTTGTTATGAATGAAAATGAGGCCATTCCTGATTCTGCGCAGAACTTTTCACATAAAATATAAGGAAAATGGCAGTCAAAATGTTTCATGAAACATTCAAAACTAAATTAATTATTTGAAATGGTACAAAACATCAACTCAAGTGCATTATGGATCAAGCAGTGACTTCTGTGAGAAGGAGAAAATTGCTTTTTTTTGTGAAAAAAATCACTTTGGTGCAAAAATCCCAAATAGGATACCTTTTAGATTGCTTTATTCTTGAAGAAAAACTTGATTTGGTGAAAAAAGCCCAGGTACCATACCTTTAAAATGTTCTTTTCCAAACAGTGCAGGCTACAACTAGTTCCCATAATAGCAATGACTATCTCAAGGAAAACCACACCATATAATACTGAGAAATTATCCAAACATGTTCAAGATAGTTCCTCGGAGAACAATATGTTTCAGATAACAGTCATTGGTAAAGGTATTTGTTTGGGAACTATGCCAATGAAAAAGTATATGAATCTCTTAGACTGGGTTCCCATACCTATATCCGTCTAACAGGATTGATCCATCTCCGAGGTGTTTCTTGCTAAATTGCTTTCAGCTTAAGCAGTTTAAATGTCTAGCATGCCTATCAAAGCTGCTAAACAATAATTTATTACCCCTAGCAGCTTCAGTAGGCACGGCAGACATCTAAGTATTCGATAACCTGCTTAGATTATCTAAGCCACTTAAGTTGATCGCAATTAAGCAAGAACCTCATTGGAGATAGATCGATCCACAGTCAGGGTCTGGGAATGGTCCCTTAAAAAATATTTCATAAATAACATACAATTCACATGTAATGTAACAATAGCCAAGCTTAGTGTTACAATTAGGAATTTTTTAATTTCAAGGTGAAAATGAGTTAGTATATGGAACAATATTAATGCTAATTAAATTCTATGGTCAGTTTTCCATAGAGATTGAAAAAGATGCACTGAAGAAGAAGTGAACCATGAGCATGCAGAGAAGTGCTTGCTGACCGTCAACAACAAGTAATTGAAACTTGAGTCAGTTAAGAATTGCCACTATATAAATATCTGGGGACTTTTTACATTTAAGCATAAAATCATTAAACTGTTATTATCTAGACTGACATGATCTAAAGCAACAAGTCTTTTCTTTCCTTTCATTGGGAAGTACAGGATGTGGAATATGATCTTTTTACTTCAATGACACCAGTGGTATCAAAGTTTGTCAAAGTTTATCAGAGCATGAAGTCTGACTAAATTTGGGTTAATACTTCTATGATCCTTTTTAACACTGAAGGCACCATGGTATATATTAAAATAAGCCAAAATAACCAATTTCACACCAAATCAGAGATCTATACTAGTGATCGGTTCGGTGTCTTTGATAATTAATATACACTATATTTTTAAAAGATCAAATTTTGTCGATGCTCTCAACATTTTACATTTGTACAGCCTTTCACATCCGAGGAAAATGTGGATTTATTCCCTGGATTCGAGCAGCCTAGGCCAGTGATTACTTACAACAAAAAAGCAATCATACACAAAGTCAGGCTTTTCTGGCAATAACCTTGGGTATCACTCTGTAAGTGATTGTTGTGTTTTATGGGTGTTTTGTCTGCAATATCTGGCTGCCTGTTCTTAAAATTACTGGCACTGAGTCACTACTGTCTGATGTAACACTGTAACAGGATACCACATTTTTACCCCATGCAAAAACCATGTTGTAAATATTTACAGTAATGGTAGAATAGCTTGGACTTTTCTTCCCCTTGTGATATCCATTGAAAAGCTGGTACTGGGTCAAAATGAATGGGTAAGGAACAGTCATGAACAGTTACAGTACATATTTTTTTTATCAATTAAGCAATTTCTGATTAGAGATACGGTACTCCCCCCCCCCCCATTACAATGCCAGACTGAAAAAAAAAAAAAAAAAAAAAAAGATTCTATTGAGTTTGGACCTCTGCAACTAAAAAAGAAATTGCAAAATGCTAAGTATACAAAATACATAACTGAACAATAAAATGGGTGTCTTGTGCTATGCTGCATAATTTCATAAGCATGCTACATTACGAATGTGGAGTAGTTTATTTCAAAACAAGAGTGAAATTGGAGTCAGCTAATCTAATCTGTTCTCCAGTGCTTATCTAATGTAAATATAACTTATGTGTACTAGGACATACTATAGTGATTTATTTTTATTTTAAACACGCACAACATTACACCCAGAAATTCACTTATCAGTAAATTTAGCCTTAATAAACCCAACCTCATATCATGAAACGTAATTATATCAAAAACAAAACGATAGCAGAGTTTGTATTAAATAACATCCTGTTAGGTTTTGGAAGGTCTGAAGTATAAAGTGCAAAACAACCAATTTAAATTTATTACAAACACAGCAATCCTTTGGTGACATTTTGATCTTCTTATTACCACCAGTCATTTTTACCTTTTCACATAAACTTCATCCTATTACAGTACAGTCCTCTTTCCTTTTCATTCGAACATGCAATTGTATCAAAGAGGATGAGACCTATTTTTGTCTATATTGACCTTTGATTATCATGTACAGAAGCTCTACATAAAATTCTATGACAGATTGGAAGTTTTCTTAAAGCAAGCACTTGTGCTGCTATAATTGTATAGATCCCCTCCCCCCTCAACTACCTTGCAATCTTCTGGCATTCAATCAACAGTGGCAAAGAGAAAATGCATTAATGATGACCCTGTCCTACCTTGCATTATCAACCTCTCTCCCTTTATGTATTACCTCAACTTATGCTGAAACTGAAGTGTATCTAAGAACTGTAATCAAAATGGCACAATTTTTGTATAAGGTATTCCCGTTAATAAAAATTACACACGAGTTAAGTCAGATCTCAACAGGGGGGGGAGTGTCTGTAGATGCAGATGTTAAGTCTTTTTGTCAGTTCAGTTAGCGCAACTAGTAGCTAATAAATGCTCCATTCAGTCAAGGCTGGGGGGGGGGGGGGTCTAGTTATATACATATATAAGGTTATTAAATACATTTCCCCTTTATAATTTGTCACTGGAAATGTGGTCTGCACGAAAACTCTGACCTTGGACTGACAGATCTGTCTCCACCATTGCTGCTCTCTGCATGAGGCAATACAGTTGCTTTTTTTCCTTTAAAAAAATCTAACAACAAAGTCTGTTTCAACAATTCATTGGTGAGCTTGAAATAAATACACCTATGTCTTGCAGATATATTTAAAAAAACTTCCAAAAATCTTTATTGTGAATTTTACTTTATTGATAATGTTCTAAGGCCTGAAAACTCCCCAAAATGAATTGACTCACTGAACACATAGCCTAGGTTGATTGAAAGCATGAGAACTGATAATAAAAGAGTAAAATACTTACTGAAACCACAAGCATCTGAGAAGGGTGTAAAATTCAATAACACTGCCCTTCAATTACATCTTAAATTTACCATGGCTGTTGGGGAGAAAAAATACGTTCAGGTATTTCAATTGAATTTCAAGGTACGCCCTACACCCCTGCATGATACTTTAACTAATACCTCACTAGATTTTTTTTTTTTCTGCTTTTTCCTTCAAATACTTAAATCCATTAGTCACACTCTATGATAAAATCATCAATCACATCTCTGGCAAGGAAGTTCAAATAAGTCATCATCAATGACAGGATACATGTGCTAGTACATATAACTCCAGTGTATAGTACAAGTTCTTGATACTTTCCAACAACTTCCAAATAACCAATTACCACACAAATCTGATCACAGAAGTGCCAATTTCTTTTCAAAACGTGCCTAAGCAGCTTGACCAAGTAGAACAGAACATTCAGAACCATGTTGAAGAATAATGGTGCTGGATTATTCAAATCCCAAGGAGTCTAAGGCGGTATAAAAATTACAGAGTTTGCTTCTTATTACCCATAACAACCTACCACATGGAAGGGGAGAGGGGGGAGGGAGAGAAAGAAGGAGGGGTGTATGGACAAAAAATGTTTTTGTCATTGCCAGTTTGATTTATATAAACTACTTTCTAACATCTGTAAAAAATGCCAACTGCAAATGTTCTGCAGTTGCTTTTTTTCCCATTATTTCAAATCAAAGCCTTGCAAATATGGTACTCTATCAACTACTTCTAGGACTTGTCTGGTGGGTTCAAGACAACATGCTAGTATCTCAGCAATGCCACTTTCCCTTTTCAAAATGACAAACTTGTCCTGCTAGTCTTTTTTCACTCCTTAACAAAAGCACCTGAAGCTCTGGAGAGAATAGCCTGTCACTTTATTTTAAACCATCACTTGTCAGAAAATTCCTTGAGGCTCCCTCTATATTACATGTCACCTGCCAAAACGACACCCCTTTAGGCCACCTTGTGCCCCTTTGGGGTTGGGGACTCATTACTAGTATACATTACAAGTTGTCAGACATTTTGCCTTGGGGCCAGTATTTTCTTTTGCACCTTCTTATAGTGCATGAATACATGTTCTTTCCCAATTGCTAGAAATAATAACATCATTACAGAAGTTGAGATAATCATTTAATTTTGCTACTTCATCACTGATTTGCCATCGTTGGTTGCAATTTATCATCAAATTAGATAATGACTTTCTTGATGATTACTGTAAAATATCATAGTAAACTAACACTAATGACATCAGAATTTTCAAGATTACAAGTATATTTATTACTTGTCAATTTTCATACAAGACGGTGAGAGTGTTGAAACCCATTTTTGTGTCTAGCAGGTCTGAAAGTGACTGTAACTTGCAATTACTATGCTCAGGTATGTTACTTGACAGCCCGCACATGAGACGAATACAACAGATGTGCGGGGAGCTCCCACAGTTACGTGAAACTCTCCGTATCTTTTTGTCTGCTATTCATGTAGATATTAATCCATGAGGCAGCAGGCTTTGTGAGCAGGTGCACAATTTGGCTGATATCAACATTTTTCATTCTTTAAAAAGTAGATGCGCCCGGTGATATTAACTCATGATGTAATTCCTGATTAAGCAGGCTGACGGCAATCCTAAAATGGAAGTGAGCAAATAATGCCTGGCTGTGGCCAAATTAATCTATGGGATAAATCAATTACTTTGCTTAAAGAATTCATCTAATGAAGAATATCATTCAAAATGTGTTTTCTACATGGAGATCTTTATTAAACCAGTAAAAAGAAAGAAGGAAAAATGTTGATTTAAATTTAATTCCAACCATCTACTAGTACACCCCTCTTCTGTGGCTTCTCTCTCTACTCATTCTCTCTTCTCTAGTCAACTCAAGAAGCAGGCCAGTTCCATCCATTAAGCCCTGATCTAAACAGGGCTAGCTTACAGGTGCACTGACCAACCCATAACTGGACCCTAACTGGACCAGTGGTGACTCACTGACCACTCACCTTTCACCGTGGGCTGTCATTAAAACCTGTAGCTTCCTGTGTACGAGACAGTGTGCGGTCAGATGACAAACTGCCTTACTGTCCTTAACTTTCTTCAAGTAAGCCATACTAGTGATAAACAGTATTCCCAGACCCTATCGTACCTACTGTAGATCGATCCATCTCCAAGGGGGATTCTTGCTTAATTGCAATCAACTTAAACGGATTAGATGTCTGTCATGCCTACTGAAGCTGCTAGGGGGTAATTAATTATTGTTAAGTCAGTAAATCCTCAAAGATGGATCAATCCTGTTTTATCAATCTAGGTATTGGAACCCAGTCTAAGACAGGAGAAAGGACGGTGTCCAAGAACATAAAAATTCTCCTTAAATGATGAAGACATTTTACCTGTACAGAAAATGGAAAAATATACCTTTCTGCTACTGACTTTTTATTGAATTAGTGAATGATTAGCTTTAGGAAAACATATGCTGTAAGAGCAACTCCTAGGACGCCAAGGATCAATTATGAATCTCCATAAATATTCTAAAAAGTAAATCTGATTGGGGTTAAGATTTAAACAACTTTTTACATATATATTGTATACCCAGTTTTTAGTCCATCTTCCTGTAACCTACTAAAAGAATTTTAATTTTTCACGCGTGATTAGTTTTGTGTTCTAATGTCAGCACCTAAGCAGACAAGCTTAATACAAGCAAGGTGACTTAAAGGCAGGCTCACAGAGCAAGCATGATATATGCTTCCCCCTTCTGTACAAAGGTCTCTTACCAAACCTATAAATCAAAATTAAACAGCTGAAGCATCCTTTACAGTTCTGTTCTTTCTTCTTTGTCTATCAATTTTAACCCCTTGCCTACTGCACTTTATTATTTTGCATTTAAATAAAATATCCACAAGAAAAAAATGTATGAGAAATATTTATGTGCTTTCTGTACAAAAATTAACCCAATGTCCCTATAAGGCGAGCAGTTAGTGTTTATAAAGCACAAAAACAAGTTAATTAATCATGTTCCAGTGCAAATTACAAGTCATGGGGCTGTTTAAACGGGGACTCCTGTCTACTTGTTTGCATGACCAACCCAAAAGAAAGGTGGTGATCTTGTATTTTTTTCTTATTTTGATTTTGATCAAGATCAAAACTGGTACACAGGCAAATGATCCCCATGTACAAAGAGGACAGATTTAAGTAAACAGAGATTCTGTAGCACCTTTATCTCAACTACAAATGTATAACAGACATAAGGACAGGGCATATATTTAAATGCCATCTTTTCACCTATGACAATTCAGGCCCGTAGCCAGCAATTTCAAAAGGGGGGTTCTTTTTCTGAAATAGTGGACCTTTTTCCATAAAAACTTCATGTACCTAGATCAAATTTTACCCAGAGTGGACCTTTTCCCAGCAAAAGGAGCGGTTCTTTCGAACCCCCCGAACCCCCCCTGGCTACGGGCCTGCAATTCCATAGCCATTATTCATGGACATTGAATTTCTTCTTCATTCTTAGTGATGACTGCTAAAATCTGGCATATATTTATGTTATTATGATATGAAGTCTGTAGGATTGTGCTTTTAACATTAATTTGTGCAAAACAGATAATCCAATCTTCTTTTTGTACTTTGCACCATTTTTTCACTGAAATCACTATTTCCACACCAACTCTGTACATGTACCTTATTTTCTCTTTTTTTCCTATTTTTTATAGATCTGTAATGAAAAATAACCATCAAAACAACATATCTGTACCATACGAACAGCAATGTGCACATCCCCAATCCAAATAATCAGATACGCTGAACAGATGAATCCAATGTTGTCCTGCTTTTTATCTAGTCTATTGAAAGTCATCTCCGTACTCACCATTAAGAACTGCTATGATCAGCGGGGTATATCCTGAATCTTCCTCCTGACAGTTCACATTGAGATGTCGCAGATGGATGATTTGATTGGTCTTTAGAAGCTCTTCCGTAGTCGGGAAATGCTTGTCTTTCTTACGCATAATAGATCCAGAGCTTGGATTGTATAGTTTCTGGAAATGAAAGTTCATGACTAACTTCAAACAGTGCTTTATGGAACAGAACAGAAATCACTTCCTGGTGATTTATAATTTTCTTTCTCTTTAATGCATAACGTTATTTGTCTTTAAAAATTGTACATTCAAAACACATTAAAGCCTTTTATAAATGCACATGTTTAGAAAATAATTTATTAGTTCCGATCAAGCAAAATATAATTTTCCCATGACCTCCGCACCCCATACACAAATGCAATGCAAACAGAAGTGAGAAAAATAGACCGTTGACTCATTATTATGAGAATATAACTTTAAAACTTTTCATATTAGTCAGTTTTTTTTAAGAATACAGTTACTATAAAAGTGAAAGTTGCTCAATCGACTTCCTTGTTAAAATATACAAATGCAATAAATCTGTAGTGTAAACAAATCAATACTTATAAAGTTTTAAAACATCTAATTATTAGCACAAAATAACTTTAAATATTATAGAGACTTAGTCTAATCTGATGCTTTATATAAATCACAGCTTCTTCCCACACTTATTATACTTCGACGGTCGATAAAACAGAGGCGCCAGTCAAAAGTCATACAGTGAGCCCTTGTACTTGTAGTACAAGTTGTACGTTTCACACTCAGAAACTTGACAAGTCCCACGTACCTCAATTTTCTCGACATCGCTCGCCTTCACCGCCTTTAAGAAATCGCTCTCCTTTCCCATACTGATATCTGGTTAAATAAAATCCTTGGAATTAATCCATCGCTCTACTCTAAAGCCTCCCTTGAATTAATGAAAGTACGTCCAACAATCTCCACCTGCGATCACTGAATCAACGTGACCTCTCTGATCTTCGTGACCTTTGGTATCAAGAAAAGACTAACTCCATGTCTAATAAATATTTTTAGTGTCACAACCTGAACAACATTACGCAACTTCATTGTAAAGAGCCATGCCATTATCTCCCTTTTATTCAGACTATAACTGAGAAATCACAAAACCTTAAATTGGTGCGTCTTGCCGACCTTTTAAATATCGATGTCTGTTAGAAACCAATTTCACGATGGACACGACGATGGGGACCCCGAAGCCACCAAGCCGACTTTTAGTGGCGTTTGGACTTATTTCCAACATAGCATGCTCAATCAGCATAGTTTTCGTCAACAAATGGGTGTACATCCACGGTTTTCCGAACATAACATTGACATGTATTCACTTCATGATAACTGGACTCGGACTTTTCATTTGCGAAAGACTTGGGGTATTCCAAAGAAAAAGTCTCCCCATTATCTCCATGATACCGCTGAGTTTATCGTTCTGTGGATTCGTGGCCTTAACTAACCTCTCTCTGCAGAACAACACAGTGGGAACATACCAGCTGTTTAAGACGCTGACGATGCCCTGCATCATGGTGATTCAGACTTCTTTTCACGGCAAAACGTTTTCTTTGCCAATCAAATTGACTGCGGTAAGGATAAATAGTAACTTTGCTCATTGATAGCAATGAACATGGTGGTATTTATAACGTTATTGACAGGGTGGCATAATCATTAAGGAGAAAATAATGGATTATTTCTTTAAGTATTCGTTGCCATAAAGAAATGAATAACTAAGTATATATTTGATTTGAAAATCATTGATTATTGAATACCAATAAGCCATGGAGATGGACACACTGCATCTGTGTATTAGTGCTTTTTTTTCATGTTCAAAATTAATATATGTCAGAAGATATATATTGTTTAAGAAAGATTGTGGAACAATATTTTTTCACTTTTCTAGATCAGCATTATCAGGCAGTGCAGCTATATACTATCATTTTACTCCACTGTCAAGTGTTATGCCTTCCAGCTAAGATTTATAATAGGCTGAGAGGAAACAAGGGAATCAGCTTGTCCTCTTTCAGTACTGTAAAGAGATTTATGAGATATCTGACATATAATGTGTTTAAATGTATGAATGCACAACAAATAAGAATTTAGAAGAATTTCAACTTAGAATAATAGAGTATAGATATTAGTATGTGCATTGGTTTATTTTGTCCTTTTTTCTTACTTTTTATTCATTCACATCTTTCTTATTAAATATAAATATTGCAGATAATATATATATATATATCCTGTAATATCCCAAAGGCCGTAGCTGTGCTTATTATAGTCATAGAGGCATAGGATATAAATCTTGCACTGGGTGTGCATATTAGATAAACCTAGAGGATGAGCTGTATATCATTGTCTTCAGACATGAACAGCCATCATCAGTCTTCATATTAACTTGAGTAAATAATGTTGATTTCATGATGTCACGGTCATATAAATAGAAGGGGATCCAGGAAATCAGTATTTGCCCCCTGAATAAATTTTAATTCAGATAGTCATGTTTATGCTATAGCATTTGTATAGTTGCATAAAACAGTATTTAGTATTAAAATTGGTATTCCAAATTTTTTTATAGACCTATAAATGTCTTTTTTTATTTCAATGTCTACAACCCTGTGAATTTACTTAATTTGTCTGTAAAATTTTAATAAATACATTAAAATATAAATAGAACACCAGCCATTGTCGTATTTAAAAACCATGTAATTCTCATTTCAGATCCCAATATCTGTAGGAGTCTTCATCAACTCTTATTATGATGTGAAGTTCAACATCCTTGGGACAGTGTATGCCTCTTTAGGTGTTTTAGTGACTTCATTTTACCAAGTGGTATGAAGAGACTTTATATTATTAAATTGTTTATGAGATCAACTTGGGTTGCATGTTTTTTTCCTTTTAAATCCTGACTTAGCACTATCAGTCAAGTAATAAACTTTCATCCTAAAGATTGACAAATTGATAATATGAAGTTCTTTCCTGACTGCACTCAGTCATTTATTTATGATTGGTTTATTGATGGGTTGACTTATTTATAAAATTATATACTCACATTTAATCTGTAGATATTTGTACATTATTATACATGGTGAAACAAATTAGGAACAAGTTGGATTGTGTTTTAGCTTATTATTATTATTATTATTATCATCATCATCATTATTATTATTATTGTTATTATTTTCAGTGGGTGGGCAGCAAGCAGCAGGAATTCCAAGTTAACTCCATGCAGCTGTTGTTTTACCAGGCCCCAATGTCGGCCATTGCTCTCCTTCCCATCATCCCACTGTTTGAAGATGTCATAGGTCTAAGTCCTATGCTGCCCCTGAAGTCCATACCACCAACAGTTTGGGTAACCACCAAGTTCATATTTATTTATTATATTTATTATTGATTGTAATCAAGGTGTATTTATATACTTTGAATATATTGTATATATATATTTTATGCATTATATTGTTTAATTATTCACGTTAGTGCTTGGTTGCCATTTAAATTACTTATGTATTTAAATTAACTCTAGGGATGATTGTGTATTGACTGTCAATCAATATCAATTTAAGATGAAAGTGCTCTATTTTTCACTTTTCTTAAGAAATTATTTCTCTCAAAATTTGGTAAATTATGTGTTCTATGTATCTATTTGTTTATTTGCAAGCATATTGGTTTTTACACATAAAATGCCTTTATGTAATAGAGTGTAATGATTGAAATGGTATATATGTATTTTTCAGGGCATGGTTTTCTTGTCCAGCTGTGTGGCATTCCTAGTTAACTTGACCATCTTCTGGATCATAGGCAATACCTCCGCTGTCACGTATCCTTACAATAATGAACCAAAAAGCCTGGAGTTGCTTGGTATAAAATTTACAAAGTTGTGAGCAAAATGGAAACTGTCACTCGTGAAAGACACTGTTTTATTTGCTACCCTTTTAAAATAAAAATTCAAAAGGAGTATGATCTGTTCCGCTCACATCACTCGCCATATTAAATAACTTCTCCAGTTTGTATTTTTTTCCCGTTGTTTCAATTATTTTCAATATTGATGTGATTGTTCCCTCTTTAACTCCATACCACAGCTATAACATGGTGGGCCACCTCAAGTTTGTCCTGGTGTTGTTGGGAGGTTTTCTGCTGTTCCGAGACCCTCTGGCCATCAACCAAATAGCAGGAATTCTACTGGTGGTAGCAGGTAGGAAGATACACATATACAAGACCCCAATCCCGTACCTAGATCGATCTAGCAAGATTGACCCATCTATGAGGAGATTCTTGCTAAATTACATTCAGCTTAAGCGGCTTAGATGTCTGGCCCGCCTACTGAAGCTGCCAAACAATAGTTAATTACCCCCTAACAGCCTCAGTAGACATGCCAGACATCAGAGCTGCTTAAGCTGAGTGCAGTTTAGTGAGAAACCCCTCCGAGATGGGTTGATCCTGCAAGATCAATCTGGGTATGGGAATGGGGTCTGAGTCAATATAAAAATGGAGAATGTGTCAGTAAAAGACTGGCAGAGGGCTTTTAGAACAGGCCGTAATGAGCGTCAAGATGGCTTTGTTGACTGACAAAATTCTGAATTTTTGCTACTTAATTCTGAATTCTTTAAAAAGTCTATATTTGATTATTTGAGTATTTATATTGTAATACTAAGATAAACTAGGAAGGCTATTCTCTGGTGCTGTACTGTATAGAAGGAAACTTTCTTTCAGTATTTGAAACTTGCAGGATTGTAAATTCTAAAATTATTTTTAGGTGTTGTGACATACACACATTTCAAGCTGAAGGAGCAGAAAAAGCCCCCTCTACCAGTGGTGACTCAGGCCAAAGATGAGCAGTAATCAAAGATAGTACAAATTGGCCATCAAGAACAGCTAAATCTGGGTAAAGCCGACCAGAAATGTCCAGTTTGTCGCAGTCAGCAAAGTGATCAATTTTAGGACAGTGTTTCTCCCTTAATCAGAGTAGGAAAATTGTGTGTTTGAATTTACATTATGGGAGCAATCTTAGAGTTTAAAAAAATAATTGAAGTTCATGGTGTGTGAGTACGAGGGAGTGTGTATGTTGTGGGAAGTAGTATATCTTGTTCATTTTTATCTGTATATCCAATAAAATATTTATCCTAGACTGCAGGTGTCAGTTGTATAAAAAATTATTATCATTGTACCACCAGCATTAGCGATGGCGGTACACATGGTTTCGGTCTCGTCCGGATCGTTCCGCCGGCTCTGCCGGACGGCTACCGTTACCGCTTCTCCTCCTAGACGGTAAGGGCCCCCATACCCATCTCTTGGATTTAGGTCACCTATAATCTCAGCTCGTTCCACGTAAAATTTGGGCTTTGCCGGTATTGGGGTCTGGGTGTGGCACTCATTGCAATGCACCCTTGTCCAAAAATGGCAAAATTAAATGCTAATTATCTACCCTACGGAAGGGGTTATGGGAAAAATTTCTACAGACGGCTTTCCAAAAGTCATATGTGTAGATTTCAAATATGCCCTTGGATTTGACCTTTGACCTTTACTTCAAGGTCAAACGGGCCAAAATTTTCAAAAAAATAATATTTTTTATGAAAAATTTTTTTTTGCCCTGTTATTCAGACACCACACAGACTTAACCAATAATATTATTGGAAAGTGTTACCCTTCAGGTCATCTTTCATCTCCGTGAATTTGGGGTCAATCGGTGCATTTTCACTGGAGTAACGGCCATAAGATGCCGAAACTGAAAACTGTCTCTAATTCCGGAACCGTTAATGCTAGAGACCCATTCTTTTTTGCATTTTGTAGAGCATGTAAAGCCCAACACTGGGGGTGGTCTCCGTTTTTTTGTATTCCAAACGGTTTTCGAGTTACGCTATCAAAAAGTACATATTGGTGGTGAAAGCAAAATGTGCAGTACGGTATAGTCAGGTGGCTCAGTCCAAATTTTTTCCAGAATTGTGCAATAGATGATAAAAGCATGAAACTTTCCCCGATGAATAACCATTGGGTGTTCATCTATTTTGGATCAGGGGGTTGACAAACACCCAATGGTCATTCATCGTGGAAAATTTCATGCTGTTATCATCTTTTGCACAATTCTGGATAAAATTTGGACTGAGCCGCCTGACTACTTTTCACCATGAACTAAACTTTGCATATTTTGCTTCCCTTTCATATCCAAAACTGGCAGAGATAGGTCCATAGTTACTATTGGACTTGAATAGGAAGTCATATACTGGCAATCTAAATGTGACCTTGAAATTGACCTTTGACCTACTTTTCACCATGAACTAACCTTTGCAAATTTTGTTTCCCTTTTATCTCCAAAACTGGCAGAGATAAGTCCATAGTTACTATTGAATTTGAATAGGAAGTCATATACTGGCAATCTAAATGTGACCTTGAAATTGACCTTTGACCTACTTTTCACCATGAACTGAACTTTGCAAATTTTGCTTCCCTTTTATCTCCCAAACTGGCAGAGATAGGTCCATAGTTACTATTGAACTTTAATGGGAAGTCATATACTGGCAATCCAAATGTGACCTTGAAATTGACATTTGACCTACTTTTCACCATGAACTAAACTTTGCATATTTTGCTTCCCTTTCATATCCAAAACTGGAAGAGATAGGTCCATAGTTACTATTGGACTTGAATAGGAAGTCATATACTGGCAATCTAAATGTGACCTTGAAATTGACCTTTGACCTACTTTTCACCATGAACTGAACTTTGCAAATTTTGCTTCCCTTTTATCTCCAAAACTGGTAGAGATAGGTCCATAGTTACTATTGAACTTGAATAGAAAGTCATACACTGGCAATCTAAATGTGACCTTGAAATTGACCTTTGACCTTCTTTTCACCATGAACTGAATTTTGCAAATTTTGCTTCCCTTTCATATCCAAAACTGGCAGAGATAGGTCCATAGTTACTATTGAAGTTGAATAGGAAGTCATATACTGGCAATCTAAATGTGACCTTGAAATTGACCTTTGACCTACTTTTCACCATGAACTGAACTTTGCAAATTTTGCTTCCCTTTTATCTCCAAAACTGGCAGAGATAGGTCCATAGTTATGTACAGACACAGATGTGTCTGTACATATTGCCATCACCTGTGTCTGTCGTCGCCGTCGCCGTCCCTGTCGCCGTCCCTGTCGCCGTCGCCGTCGCCGTCGCCGTGCACTTTCATGGTTAACACGATAAGTGGAAGACAGTTTTACTTTTTGGCTTTATATTTACAGAGCTGATGAATATTCATAAAACGCAGGTCAAGTTCGAAAATCAGCATGTTTGGGCAATTATTGTAGTATTTATGCTGTGTTTTCACTTATTAGCATATATGCAACACTGTTAACACATTTCAAGGAAAACCGATAGGCCTGTTGTCATGAAACTCACAGGAATAATTAATCTTACTAAAACGCAGATCAAGTTCGAAAATCGGCATGATCGGGCCACTATTTTAGTAGTTATGCTGTTTTTTTCACTTTTTAGCATATGTGCAACACTGTTAACACATTTCAAGGAAAACCGATAGACCTGTTGTCATGAAACTCACAGGAGTAATTAATCTTACTAAAATGCAGGTCAAGTTTGAAAATCAGCATAATCGGGCCATTATTTTATAAGTTATGCTGTTTTTAAACATTTCCTCAGATTCAATTCTTAGGCATGTTAACAGTCTCATTATTTAACTAATAAGATTCGTAAAAGTGTTTGTTTGACATTTCCTGCATCTTTACAACATTGTTAGTTGATTATGTAAAAATGATGGTAAACTTGTTATCATGTATTGTATAATAGTTTCAAAAATGGAAATAAACTCATATCATTGCAGTTTGTCAGATTCATTGATTCACTATGTTCAGAAACTCAGAATGGAGGAAATTGGACATTAAACACTGTTCTATTGATATTTTTCCCATCTCATCAATTTTCTTAGTTGATCATATATAAGTGGCAGTAAATTGTTAATTTTGTTATATGTTAAAAAATTGTTAAAAATGGAAAAAAAAACATTTCAAGACAGTGCTGTCTTGTCTACATTTTGGCATTTTCAAGGTGTGACTTTGAAGTTCCTTTGGCCTGAAGACCTTTGCTAGGAACATTTTCTGAATATCCATGATACTAATATTTTATTATTAAAAATTGATGGTAATTATCCTGTTAAACATTATGTAATAGTGCATCAAAATTTGAAGACACCCCTATTTTGGACACTGCTCCCATGATGACCATTTAAGGAAAACCATGTCACTTACTGTGCTCAAACTTACAGGAAGAAACATAGGACTTAAATAAAGCTTCAGTGGGCAATGCAGACTATTTGGTAAATTTTTTTGGCAGTTAATCAGTTTTTTGTGAAAATTTAATTTTTCACATATTGGCATTTTCAAGGTGTGACTTAGAACCTCCACGGGCTTGAAGACCCATGCTAGTCACATTTTCTGAAAATCCACGATACGGATCTTTTATTATTAAAAACTGATGGTCATTATGCTGTTAAGCATTATGTAATATTGCATTAAAATAGAAGAAAACACAATTTTGGGTGCTGCTGCCATGATGACCATTATGGGAAAACCACGTTACTTATGATTGTAAAACTTTCAAAAAAGAAACAAAGGACTAAAATGCAGCCTGAGTTGGAAAAGCAGTCTAATTGGCTTCTTTTTCTGGAAGTTATACATTTTAGTGAAATATTCATTTTTATCATGTTGGCATATTCATTGTGGGACTCGAAGCTCCCATGGACATGAAGCCAAATGGTAATCAAATTTTCTACATGTCCATGCTATTTATAGTCAATAATCAAAAATTGGTGATAATTATTCTGTAATTTATTTTGTAATGTTACATCAAAATTGACAAAAATCTTTTTGCACTGCTACTACAAACATTATGAAAAGAAAACTATGTTACTTATTATTATTTTCAACTTACAAGTATGATTTGTAGGATTGGCATGCAGTTCAAATTAGAAAGCCAGCTCAAATGGGTTATCATTTATTATTGAATTTAAGCAGTTTTATGTGAAATTTTCATTTTTCTCATTCTGGCATTTTCAAAGTGTGAACTTAAACTCCCATGGGCCTGAAGCCTTACGCTTGTTACACATTTCACTTACATTGGTATTACCTGTTGAGCATAATTAAAATTTGATGTTGAATTTGCAGTTAAGCATAATGTACTTTTGCATCAGAATTGACAGTAGCCTGTTTTGTGCATTGTTATTGTCTGCTTTTTGTCTGTACATTTGACAGCTTTGCTGCCTTGTTACTATTGAAGTTGAATAGGAAGCCATACACTGGCAATCTTAATGTGACCTTAAAATTGAGCTTTGACCTACTTTTCACCATGAACTGAACTTTGAAAATTTTGCTGCCCTTTCATATCCAAAACTGGCAGAGATAGGTCCATAGTTACTATTGAACTAGAATAGGAAGTCATACACTGGCAATCTAAATGTGACCCTGACAATTGACCGTTGACCTACTTTTCACCATGAACTGAACTTTGCAAATTTTGCTTCCCTTTTATCTCCCAAACTGGCAGAGATAGGTCCAAAGTTACTTTTGAAGTTGAATAGGAAGTCATATACTGGCAATCTTACTGTGAAATTGACCTTTCACCTACCTTTTGATGAACTTTTGATATATTTTTTGCATATTTTGAAAATTCTTGTTGATTGCATTTTTACAGCTTGTCAAGCAAAAGACTGGTGGCTGTGTCCCTTATTTTGTGTATGTGGGGGTCTATACGAATACGCTTGCTCCAGCTGGTGGTACAATATTCGGAGGCGGTATCGCCTCTCTGATCCTCTAGTTATTATTATATTTTGATGATAGCATTATTGATAGCCAGAGGTGAAAAATGTGCAGGAATTATAGCTTTTCTTGGTGTTCATATTCTAAAGGAGAGAATAAGGTTTAAGTTAATTAACTTGAATAAGGTACATGGGTGTTTTTGTTTCATTTTATTCAGTTGGATGAAGCATAACTACATCAAGGGCAGGTTGAACATGGATGGTATTATTCTGAGGATTGAATATTTTTGTCAAAGGCCAGGTTGAAATCCAGGCAGAATTCAAATCTGCCTAGGCGAGATTGAAAAGGCGGATTTAAATTGTGACAGGATTTCAGTATTACCTGTGACACAATTAATTATTTATGTATGGCTGATGCATATATGTATGGCTATATAGTGACAAATGACATGCAGCTATGCAGTTTTCATTGCTGTAACCATGCACTCGACATATTATATGCTTATTCTTGCTGTACCGTGGTGCAAGCATGGATGTGCCATACAGTTCATAAATAGCTTTGTTTTTATGTGGTCTGTAATAGTTCTCTTTTAACTGTTGTCTCTTGTAACTGATTTGATTTTGAAGCACTGATACCAAATTATAGAAAGATAACCATAGAAATGGTGTATTGGTCACATAGAAGTATGTGTAGTGTATTTTGGATTGAAAGCATTCAATATATGAAGTAATAAAATGGCTGCATATAAAATTCTCATGGAACATAGTGATATTCATAGTTTAAAAGTTTATGAATATTATAATATAGTGACTTCTGTGACTTAACAGTACTTACTGACCCTGACAGGTAGGTTTAGAACTCATGAATACCCTCATATTATATATTTTATAAGCATATTTTTTTTCATTATGCCTCACAATTACTCATCCTTGCACTATTACTTATCTTGATATTCAGATTTTGATCAGGGGTGTACATTTCATTTTAAAAGGTCTGACATGCTTGTCGGTTATGTATCTTGATATGTACATAGGTGATTGGAATTTTAATAATATTCTAGAGACTAAAGTACTGGGTGCTATCTTGTAAAACTTAGAATTTCCTTTGGAAGTAGTTTTTGTAGTGATTTGCACAAAAGAAAGCATTATTAGTTTTAAGTTTCTTGATAATTATCACTGTAAAAGGATTGCTCATCCCTGAGCTTTGAGTAAGCCATCAAAACTACTATTGATGAGGCATCTTTAGCTGGAAGAAGACTTATTTTCTAAATTGACTTATCACTGATATTAACTAGGATTTTTTAAAGTAAAATCAAATGGGTTTCTTTTCATGTCGCATATTTCTATTCTATTTGTCTTATTATGCAACAGAAAAGTACAGCGCAAAAATTGTGAAAAAAATCAGACTCAATGCTTTGTGAGTTACATTTTCCTGGTCTGTCTGTCTGCATGTCATGTCACAAAATACAATTAAATAAAACAGAATTACAATCAAGTTATAGGTGGGAAGTCTTAAACATTCCAGTAGCAAAATTTTCTAATATTTTCTAATATTAAAAAACAATATTTAAGACACTTCTTATCATATTTATTGTCAATCACTCAAAGAATGTTAAATGTTTGTGATATCTTTTTGTAGCTGAAATGTCAGTTATACATTTGTGTAGTGTAAATCACCCAAAGGATACTAATGTTTACTGTATGTGGTACCTTTATGTAGCAGAAGTGTCAATTATGCAGTTATTTCATGTAAATCACCCATAGAAATTAGAATGTTAGTGTTAATGTGTGTGATACCTGTCTGCAATAGAAATTGTAATTATTCAAGTGTCACAAGTTAAAAACACAAATGGCAGCTACATGTGCTTTATATGTACTCTCTCCTGATTGTACAATATCAACAACAATCTACTGGTACTTTCAACTTTTTATTGTGTGTTCCCATCACTCATCTTTGAGCTATTTTTGTCTTTGCTGTCTGGGTACCAAATATGTCATGAATTTGTAATGATTTTTTTGACAGTCTTTTTTAACATGATTTTTTGTCCATGTTCCCCTTTAGTAGACTGATGGAGTGGGATATTAAGCTAGATTTATGATAAAGGTTATACAAGTTCCTTAATAACTTGTTTTTGTCTTGGGCAAAAATCTTTCTAAGTAATGCTTATTCATGCAACTATTTATTGTGGTTCAAGCAAAGTACTGTAACCAGTATCACCTGACAGGATCTGGTACTACTGTGGTATTACTTATATATATATATATATATATATATATATATATATATATATATATATATATATATATATATATATATATATATATATATATATAATTATTATTATCTGTATATAACTTGCTACTCTTTGCATTCTGGGCTTACTCCCAGCTTTAGACAAATCAAATATTTTTAAAAGTCAAATCACTAATGGATTGGCCAAAATTATTATTTTCTGATTTAAAACTTTTACTCTTGATTTAGGGGAATTATTATAGGTACAACTTTAGCTTTCTTAAGCATGTGCTACTTGATTTATAATGATGTATTGCCAGGGGGCACTTTACTTCTATTATATGCCATATATGATACTGAATGTAATGCACATAACATATTTGAATGGGTAATGTTATCCTATTTTGGGTGCATATGTAAATTGTGGTTCTGGTATTTTAAGTAGTAGAATTTTTTTATGTAAAACAACGATATAGGTATGCATGGTTTGGTTTTATGATTTTTTTCTTTGGTTAGATTTCTTTTTTGGTATAAAGATTACACCATAGGTGATATATGTGCACTTAATTTGATATTTTATGTTTTAAATTTCACAGGTTCATTTTCCTTTAAAGGCTAAATAATGTTTCTTATCTGTACATTATTCTATAAACCCTTTATTTCTTTTTTAAAGGAAAGATAGTCATGTAGTTTTTTTAAACATGCAACAATAACACCTATTCTCACTTATATAAATAAAATTGTGATAAAACAGCAATTAAATTTAACCATCGAATTTATATTTTCATAGATTGTACAACTCTAGTTATGTTAAGGATAAGGAGAACAACGAAGGTTACCTTCAGTGAATATGATAGGGTCATTGATATGATATGTGATGTTGAAATAAGATTTATTTAAGGGCTATAAGCATTTGCAGCAGGGAACTTGAAAGATATAACACCTGGCCTTAACTCGGGGGTCCTTTTCACGCTGAGTGGTATTATACTGAAGTGATACAGTCTGTATTGGTACATTATGAGGGATTGACAACTTAACTGGGGCCATATTCTCAAAAGGTTGTAACTTTTGGATTCTTTTAACTTTTCACTTAAGTCCAATTGTTCATATAAGTTGGTATTCTCGAGGGTTTTTGTAAATTCTAGCCCTTTTTATTTTTTCATGTAAATTAACAACTGCTTCCGCCCTGCCATTATTTGGTGCAAATAGTTGTGCACTATTTCGAATGAGACTTCTAAGTGGAGCTACCATACTATACATGGGCATTTAATAAGCCCAAAGTAGTGAACTTATGACATGTTTGAAGCATTCATTGTATTGGTACAGACTATTAATAAAGTATACTGTTCAGTGTGAAAAGGGCTTTATTCGAATTTGACAGAAAATTGTTCATAGCTGAAGCAACTACAAACTATACTCTCCTTTATTTTAAAAGTGTCCTTTTCTTTCCATTTTTTTATGCTGAGGGTCTTCAGTCTGTGGTAGTCTATCAAAGGGCTTTACTCATTATATAAATAAAGAAAAAAGTCTCATTAAATTACCTCTTGAGTCAATAAAATTTCTGAAAATGTAAATTTTGTTTGTTTATTTATTCATTCTCATTTCTAATACAGATATCCTGGTAATTGCTGTAATGGCAAGAATCAATGAACTAATTAATAATTTTATAGTTTCTTGAATCTGTGTATGAAAAATGAGCAATAAATAAATGGATGTTACTAATACTTTTTGTCTTATAGTGAGATCTAACATGATTTTTGGCAAACTATTATATTTATCCAAAACCCCGACCTGATATACAAAAAGAAGATGCAGTATGATCTTATGCAAATAACATGACAGCATATTAACAAAGAGGAGGTCCCTTTTAATTGTACACCCAATTTTTAACCAAGAGGTGATTGATAATAGTAGATTGAGTTGTATGTTGAAATTGTGTCCATAATCAATTGTAATGATATGGAAATGTAATGTAATGAAATTTTCATATACCATATTATAGATTGGCTGCTCTCTTCTCGACCAAGGATACATATATAACTGAAATAGACAGTATCTTTGCTCACCTTTGTATTTTTCAGTTGCTTATAGTAATAGACTTTGGCTAAAGAAGTTAAAAATATACAATGTTTTGCACAGTTTATCCCTTTCTTGGCTATGTTGCAGATTGCTTTAAATTTTCATATATTCCTTTTAACCCCAAAAGAATACAATCATATTTGTGATGAATATTTCATATCTATTAGCTAACTCAATTGTCTTTGCAAGTTTAGAATACAATCTGTTAAGCGTACAAATAAGAATAAGAACACCTTGTTTATTTTAAGTCATTTATTGATACTGCTGAACAGTGATCAGTAAATACATAACAATAATACCAGTATTTGATATACACCATGGCATATCAATGAGCACTTCAATTCATTAACTTTACAGTTAGTTTACAGGGCACTTGAGTGTAGTTATTGCTACAGAAAGTGAGGAAAAAACATTCCACGTATTGTGAAAAGTACTTGGCATGGTATGCAAACTACGAGTTTGGCATTCATAAAATAATACTATTTTAATTATCTTACCAACAAACTATTTTGTGATCAGTCATTTAGAAGTTTTTAGAGAACATTGCTTTAAAGTTACAATGACAAAATCCTTCAAATCCAGCTACAATAATAATTGCCCAAAGGATCTTAAAGTGCAATTCATTTCAGAATCTCATAACGTCTTTCACTTTAATACTGGTACAAAGCAAAATATCACTTGATAGTTATCACTGTTAACTTATTCAACAAATTACTCGTGTTGGCATCAACATTTAAAGTGGATGTAAATACAATTTGTAACCTCCGTAGCCTTTTCAAAACTACTAACATTTGCTACAGTCAAAATAGAGAATTATTGCAAATAGAAAATACAACAACATTAATATTTATGATACAAAAAGGATCAGTCTCAACATGACCTCTTTCAAGTAAAAAAATTAATACACATTTCTCTGAGGCACAATGGAAGAGGTGGTTGGTGCAATAAATACATTTTTTTCTGATTCTTTCCAATAAAATTATGCCTCTTTGGAATCAATGATGAATAACTCTGATATCCAGTGTTCTGGTCAGAGTTTCCACCATTAATTTTGTGATCACTAAGATCAGTGACCATTTGTTAGCTGCAGTTAAAAACCAACATTGTCAGAGCAGTCTCGAGTTTTATCGTGTTGACGTGTTAAACTGCATAAAATACGAAGCTGTGGGTGGATTTGTGTAAACTTCCTTGTATAAATAGTCCTTGCTTGCCTTCTGCTCTGAGGCAAGGCGACGGTTTTCTTCTGCTTGCTGTTTCAAAATTTCCTTCTTTTGCCTATCTAGTTCCCGCTCAATAAGCATGCCTGCACGTGCATGCGCTACACGATGAGCATCCCATTCTTTGTTTCTGAGATCTTCCTCTTGTCTCAAACGCTGAAAAAATAATGCAATGTAAATTACGCATTGTTCTTTATATCTTTTGACTTGAATTCCTCAGATCACTCTCTACTGTCAATTAAATATCAAAATTTATACAGGAAAGTCATGACTTAAATTTATTACAGTCTCTACTTAACATCTTATGATCAAGTTGTAATGTAAAACTCAAACTTCATGCACAATTTTAGTTTTGATGACTAGATTTTACATAAATAACACACTCTATCCTTTCCATTTTTTTGGAAAATGTATAGAAGTAACACAAGGCTAACAAGTAATACTACTATGATTTCAACTCTTCATCCCTAAATTATCACCACTGTGGCATTTACCTCATTCTCTTTCCTCTGTCTATCTTGTGTTTTCTTTATGTCATCTAACTGCTTTGGACTCATCCCCTTCCAGCGGTCAGTGATGACCCTGTGAGGACCCCAGGCACTCTGAGCCACTGCGGGATTTTCCGTCAGGACATCGCCATAGATGTGATTGGCTAATTCTGTGGCGTTGTCGTCTTCTTCCTGCTGCTTGTTCAAGCGACGTTTCTCTGCTTGCTCTGCAGCCTAGAATTAAAAAAAAAAGGACAATTAGTAAAATTTTTACAATATCACAGGAAATGTAAACATCATTAATGCAGGGCTTGACACTAACTTTTATCGATACTGGCCCGAGATATCGGTAAATATTGCAAGGGTTATTTTGCACATGGCATTTTATTTGCTCTTTGGGCCAGTGACCCCAGTGATTCAATGGCCCTAGGTTGGTTTTCAGTGGCCCAGGGCCAGTGGGCCACCCTTAATGTCAAGCCCTGTAATGGTGCAATTTTTTAATAAAAGGGTGTATTTCAACTTTCTAGAATTGCCACTATTTTCTAGATTTTACATGTATATATTTGTTCCTTGTTAAAGGAAATAACTAACAGAATAATCTCTAATATCTTGCTATGACTACTTTTTAATTTCAGCTAAACAAATATAAATTGAATTTTACAATTATATCTGCTTACCAGTGCATGGTTAAAGTCTTTCTGTGCATGGTTGATGGCTCTCCTGCAGGCTTCCTCTGCCTTCTGCAGCTCCATAGCTCTTTCATCTAACTCCCTCATCTTCAGTTCATACAACCTATCTGCCTTTCTCTGGTTCTCCTCTGCCTGTTCTCTCTCCTTCTTCTGCCTCTCGGACCATTCCCTCAGCTGCTCTTGTTGGTATTTAGTACGGGCCTTGTTATTCAGGTCCTCCCCATCAAATTTCTGTAAGCCGGAGATGCCGCAGCGAGGGTCGTCGTCTGATACTCTTGCTGGCTTGTCTTTTTTCAGTGAATCGGGGTCATATAAATCCCACTCCCTGCGATTGGAAGGCTGTTGGTGGAGTTGGCGGAATTCATTTAGGGCGTGGTTTAGCTGGCGGATATCATGCTCCTGTCTCTTGGTGAGAAGTTCAGCAATCCTGTCACATCTGACTGCATCAGCAGCTGTAAAGCAGATAAGGATTATAGTGGAAATATTCAGTTTACGAAATCAAACAAGGATATTTTAAAATAAATTTTGTATTAAGGTTAATAAATACATTATTATTATTAATGATAATAATAATTCACACAAATTGATTGGAATATCAATCGTTTTCCTCCAAATTTGTACTCAATAGAATGTGCAAACAAGAAGTACGGAATAAACTTTGCTACCTGTATTTTAACCATTCTGATGCTAATATTATATTACTAGTAAAAAAGTAAAAGAAAGTTTTCAAATAACCACTTGTATTTATTCGGAAGAATTACATACCAAAGGCTTCGTGACGCCTCCTTTCCATTTCCTCCATCTCTTTCCTGTCTCTTACTTGCTGTTCTACAGCCTGGCGATCTATGCCGATAAGGCGAACTTTGGCGTTAAAAATTCGCGATTTTCTCTCCTCCTCCATATTTCGTCGCCTCTCGATGGAGGCTGCCTCCTTCAAGTCGATCGGTAGATCCAATTTATAAGCCATTTTAGAGGCTATCTGTGCTGTTCTTTGCCTTTAAATGAACCCTCTCAGGTAATATCTTACAGTTATCACTTCTAACACACCGATTATATCGCGAAACTCTGGAGACTGTTTGTTGGAGACCGGCTATTGTACATGCCCTTTTTGTTGCTACATCAACATTTTAGAAACCAAGGGATATTGTCTATCCAAGGTTCTCATTGGTTGAACTGGGTGCTAGTGCTCTCAAGAAAAAGTATCCGAAATCTTTTTAAATTTGCCAGACATTTTCAAAAAGACATATGCATACATTGTAAATTTATTTCAATTGCTAGTTTTCTTCAGTTTTTTTGCAGACAATGTACAAATAATCAGTCCAAATTTGCCCAAGAGTACAAGAATAGGTTGGGAAGTAATCCAATCAAATTGCCCTTTGCAAACACTTTTAGGCTACATTCCCTTTTTGACGAAAGAGGTCGTTCAAAGTGAAGAAAATAAGCAATAAAGTTGACCGTTGTAAGACAGATAATAAAGAAACATTTAATGAAATATTTGGTAAACACCTCCCTATTATATAATTCCTGACTGCTTGAATTGGATGATTTATCGATGAAAATGTGTTGTGACATTATTCGTTATTGTATTTTTATTTCTTGTACAGCGCCATCTATCAATGACACGAGAACTTACTGACACTTTGTTCCCGCGAAATGTAGGTCGCCGCAAATCAAGGGAATTTATTGTTTTGTTTGTATCTATAAGTGGAAATCGATCGCAGTCATTTAGCTGTTGCAGGAAGCTGGCAATATCTCCAAGATGCCAGGCTTCCTAAAATACATAGAGCTGGACAATTTCAAGTCCTACAAAGGAAAACAGACGATCGGCCCCTTCCACCAGTTCACAGCGACAATCGGTCCAAATGGGTCAGGTAAATCAAACAACTTTCCAATATTTTTAAAAATATGCAGTCTGGTTCCGTGGTCCTTAAATTTAAGCTATAAATTTAAGCTAATAATTATAAGCCAAAAGTGGCTTGTTTCTAAGAATAACTGAAATAGATTTATAAATGCAGGCCGCAGCCGCCGCATGCAGCACTGACTAGTCTACCGTGTCACTGAACTGTGAACAGGTGTAAATTAATAGATGACATTAATTCAAAATGAAACCTAGTTGCATGTCACTTTGGTTAAGTAATGAATTTTAGGTCATTATTGTATGATGGCATATTGCACTTTTCAGCTTGATAATGAATTGATGTATGATTAAATAAGAAGGAGACAATATGCTAAAATTTGGTAGTTCATGTATTCTTAGTGAACCCTAAATAAATGGGGAAATCATGAAGTCTTCCAAATTGATTGTAAGATGCAACATTTGACATTGTTTTCAGGAGTATAAAATTTGTCCTTAGAATCGGATTGATTATGTGCTTATAATTATTACTGTTCTATATTTAGGCAAGTCCAATTTGATGGATGCCATCAGTTTTGTACTGGGTGAGAAGACCAGCAATCTGAGAGTGAAGAAACTGAGCGTGAGTATCATGATAGTTTTCAATTTCCGCATGCTTCCTCTGTTCTCTGCTAACTCCTATTAAATAAAATACATGAAAAAAGAAATGTGAATAAAAAATCAAAACTAATAAATAGTGCATGACTATTTTGCCACTCCCAACACTGTGTCATCACTGTGTTCTCTTGCAGGATCTGATCCATGGTGCTCCTATAGGACAACCAGCTGCTCACCGCGCCACCGTCACTGCTGTGTACTGTGAGGAAGATGGTACAGAGACACACTTCTCTAGAATCATTGTGGGGAGCTCCTCTGAGTACAAGATTAATGGGAAGGTGATGAGAATTTTTGAGTAGAATTTTTTTTATAACCTAGGTGATGTTGAGGTGTGCAAAAAAGTCAGTTATTGAAATTAGGGAGAAAGTGTCTTAGTTACAAAGCAGGAATGGTAGAAATTAAAGAAAAGCAAATATTGTTTTCAGCTTTTTTGTTAATTTGATCATATTTATGTAATGCTTTTCCACAGTCATTTTCACAGCTATTTTTATATTAAAACTGCATCTGACCCTCATTAGTTTTATTATTATTATTATTATTATTATTATTATTATTATTATTATTATTATTATTATTATTATTATTATTATTATTATTATTATATCATCCAGGCAGTCTCAGCTACCCAGTACAGTGGAGAGTTGGAGAAGATAGGAATCCTGATGAAGCAGAAGAATTTTCTGGTGTTCCAAGGCACAGTGGAGTCCATTGCCATGAAGAATGCCAAGGAAAGAACACAGATGTTTGAGGAAATGAGCAGGTATGTGGTGATATTGGTTAAAATATAAAAAATTTCACTTTGCAAAATTTTGTTGTTTTTGTTTTTATTTTTTTCCATTCTTGGACTGGTCACATTAATAACTCGTTAAAGTTAATTAATACTGCAGCTTTTTCAAATTTTTGGTCGTAAATTGACCTACTTATCTGACGTACCCGTCTGCCCAGGTTATATACAGCACAGAATGTAAGGAAAAAATATCTGTTCAAATATCATTTTTGCAGTAAATTTGAAACATTGTTCTATGGTATTTTTCTAAGTTATACTTTTAAATAGAATTCAAATTTTGAAACACTATGGTGGCATAAGGTCGGCTTTTGTGGCAAAGATTTGACTTTAGATGCATCTTAAAGGTCTGGGGAGCTGAAGGAAGAGTATGACAGATGTAAAGCTGAGATGATGAAGGCAGAAGAGGACACCCAGTTCAACTACCAGAAAAAGAAAGGCATCGCGGCAGAGAAGAAGGAGGCCAAGATGGAGAAAGAAGAGGCCCAGAGGTACCAGAAACTACAAGAACAACTGGTGAGTTCTCAGACTACTGGATCAAGTAGAAGAAAATAAAAGATAAAAGCAACTTGTTGATCCTTGGAGATGTTGAGTTTCTTGTGTCTTAGGGGTATTTGCAGGTGTTGCAGGGTTCTCCCCAGGCCTTTATAGCGTATCGGCCCCGATACGCTATTTTTTTTGCCGATACGCTACTTTTTTTGCCGATACGCTTCTTTGAACTCCGATACCCTTTAAGAGTGTGTGTGTGACCAATGCCTTTAATGCCTTTATTCCTGACAGTCGCGACGTAAACCGTAAAATAAAAACGACTGTGTACGTACTTGGATCTCTTGTGTGCGCGTTAAGTTGTTTATTTTTATTCTGCCTGGCGCAGTAATACAAATATAACATCTTATGTTGAGGGCGCGGGACCTGCGTACTGACAAGTTTCGAATATCAACATCCGCTTATTAGTTTCGTCATCAATGTAATTCTGTGAGATTTGTTTGCTTTATCTATATTTTTGGAGAAATATAATAAATAGTCAATCCTTCATGTTATTTTGACTGAAGAATAGTAGCAGTCGTGATCATTTGTAAATAAATGTATCCATGCGGCAAGAGAAAATGTCAGAAAAGATGCAACACTATTTAATACATTAGCGCCTGTCCGGGACAGGTAAAAATTCAGCTCGGACATGTGAAGTTGCAGGGTTGGCTGTCCGACAGACAGGTCATGGTTTATGAGAAATTTGGAGCAAAAATCTTTTAAAAAATCATTTTTAATGCATACTAACGTCTTTTTGTCTCTTCCTACACGGTACTGAAAAGAATGACCTACTTTTGGCACAAAACACATGCAGTCACAAAACGAAGTCTGAGCAAACTTACCACCAAGTTATGAAAGTGAACACCCTCCAGAACTTCATCAGACAAAATTTATTCACATAACAGGCTCACTACTGAATATTTATTTGGTTTAAAATCTACGTGCTCTAGAGAGAAAGACCGTTACAGAAACAACACAAGTACTATGCTGGTTACAAAGCCAGATTGAACTAGATGAACTGGCTATATCTAGTTCGTTGTCCAGGCAACATACTGCCTGTCAATCAAATACGTTGTATGCTATCTACTCACTACAGAACGTGAAATCTTTGGGACTGAAGATCTTGTTGAAATATTGTTTATTTGCCAAAATATAACCTGAAATTTTGTATGATGTTTTCTTTAATGACTTTATCATCACCTATATTATTTACAGTTAAAAATTTAGTGCTGGAATATGATAAATTAACATTGCTGTCATATACCAGTGTGGTATTGATGTAAGGAAGAAATTAGTAATAACAAATATGAGAATTTAAATAAAAAGGGGAACTTTTTTAAACTGATTTTATTTAACTCATATATTTAAGAAAATCAAACACAAGATAACCCCTAAAAAGTTAAATTGTTAACATAAATATAAGTAAAGTATTATAAGATGAATATTCTTTAATTTTTCATTGAACTTTTGAATATTTTAATAAAATTAATCTAACAGTACCCCGGCCCTCCCCACCTGCCACTCAGGGTACATTTTGCTTTGGTTAAACTTCATGTGAATTTGTTATCAAATTGCAGATTTACAATTAGCAGACCCTGTACCCAAAATCCTAGGAGAAGCCCTGATTGAAACTTTATAATGTTAAATCAGACTTATATGCAAGATTAAACCTTCAGGAGTTCACAAGTATGAAAAAACAACTTTTTATCTGAAAATAAATCCACTTTAAGGTGCATTTTCCAGCTCATTTAATTTAATGTCTTGGCAATAATTGCATTAAATGTATGACTACACATATTTATTTACAAAGTTCAATGGTATGAATAGAAAAAATATTAGTTTTGTTGGACAGGTTGGATTGAAATTTGGACAGGTACTCATAAAAGTTAGTGTCTAGCCCTGATTTTCCCGCAAAATTTGGTCCTGCAAGTGACCATGTCGTAACGATTTAATGACAGCTTCAGATTGCATGGGATTGCACCCTTTTTGCATGAAATAATGAAAGTTTTTCCTCCGGAGGGCACATCCCTGGACTCCCCCCCCCCCCCCCCCCCCCCCCCCCCCCCCTTTGTGCCTCGCTTCGCGAGCTTCGGTACTCTCGCGTAAAAAAAAAATAAGGGCTATTTTCAAATCCTGGGGAGAACCCTGTGTTGGATAGCAATGATGTTTTAGATTATTATTAAAGAGAGGCAAGCATAAGGCTCAGTCTTTGTGGTGAGGCCTGCCTAGATTAACAGTGTTCTCACTGATTTTGTATAAGGTTTTCATGTAAGTTATTTAATGGTCAAAAAAAATTTAATATTAGATTTTAAGATATCTTTTAAAGAGAGCCTCCGACCTGTATTAAGGCAGGACACTACCAGTTAAAATGTTTGTGCTCAACAAACTGAATCCATAATTGTTTCACTTTTTATCTGATAATATTGTTATGTGTATGATTTGTTTTCTCCAGGTTGAAAAGCAACTGGAAATGCATTTGTTCAAGCTGTATTATAATGAGAGAGACATCGATGGTCTCAATGAGGAGATGTCCCATAAGAACGCCATCCTGGAGAAGAGTCAGAGGAAGCGGGAGAGGATAGAGGAGGAGATGAGAGAGAAGAAGAAAGAACAAGGCAAACTCGGCCGAGAGCTGCAGAAGATTGAGCAGAAGATAAAAGAGTCGGTGAGTTGAACTAAAATTTGTTGTTTTTCTGAATGGAAATTTTTATGAAAGTTGTGTCATGGATATGTGTTCATGATAATTGGATTAGATAGCTGACACTTTTAATAACATCATATTAAACACTATTCATTTTTTTTTCTCTGTAAAAGATACAATATAAAAAGTGTATCTCAATAATTCCATATTCATTATAAGGATATTTAATTACCAAGTCAGTCTGCTATATTCTTAACGGTTTTTTTTTTTTTTTTCACCAACCAGGAGGTAGAACTTAACAAAAAGAAACCCCTGTATATAAAAGCTAAGGAGAAGACGGCACATATGATAAAGAAACTTGAAAGTGCTAGGTAAGGCTCTTTTAATATTGGGAATTGATTCTTGCATGATGATGATGTATTTCAGCCGATTTTATAAACAGAAGGCCACTTTAACTGCCACTAAATTATCTGGTTAATTAGTATGCCATATTGTCACTTCATTAAATGTCATCCCACTTAAAAAAAGGATATCATATATTTTGATTTGACAAGGCTCACTAAAGAAGGACTTTTTTCCTGCTAAACCAGAATTGCAATCTTAATAATTGTGGCAAAAACTGCTGAAACCTGGGCATAACCAGATAAAAAATAGTATTTAAAAAAATCCAACAACTTTCAAAGTTCAGCACAAATCATTCTGTGTATGTTTTTTTGCATTCTCCAGAAAATCCCTGAAGCAAGCAGCCAAGTCCCACGACAGCCATGAACACGAGATCAAGGTGCTGGAAGATGAGCTGGAGGAGGTGGAGAGAAAGAGACAGGAGTACGAGGAAAGCTTGGAGGAGGAATCTCAGTCCCAGGGCAGAGACTTACAGCTAGAGGAGTCACAGGTACTGGGATATTAATGGGAAATTAAGGCCGAGGGAGTAGAATATTGTAGAATTTAGAAAATGTTTACTGTAGGGGAAAGTAAAACATGGAATTGTAGTGTGCATAGTGATCAAAGTGTAAGAGTGAAAACCCCCACAAATGTTTTCAACAGTTATTAATATGACACTGACAACCAAAATTTCTAACCTGATTACAAAAAAGGTAGAAAACAAGTTGATTGTAGTTACACTGATATTGCTATGAAAAGAAGATGGATGCTGCTTCCAGGTGAAAAGATCTGTATGGAATATAGAAAGCAATAATTGGGAAATTAGTCTTAAATGGTCAACAAGCATGTCATTTTTACTTATTAATACATATTCTAGGTAAAAGAATACAACCGTTTGAAAGAGGAGGCAGGGAAACGAGCAGCTGCCCATCTTCAGGAGTTAGAATCGGTCAACCGTGAGCAGAAACTTGACCAGGACAAACTGGACAATGAGAACAGAAAGAGAAATGAGCTGATGGCCAAAGTGAAACAGAAAGAAAATGAGGTGGAGGAGAACAAAAAGAGGGTGGACAAACTGACAGAATATATCAAGTATGTGGGGCATTTGTTGCAGCTATTTTTTATTTGTATTTCTATTAATTTATTTATTTAGTAATAAGTAACATTAGCCTTGTCTTATGTGCATATTATACGATCAGGGCTCACTTTAAAACACATTACAGTATGGGCATGTAGGATTCTGGTATGACTTTTTGTTTTAGATAACTTTAGAACCTAATGAAATATTTGTTCTTTAAGATTTTTCAAATTCCGCCCAAGCTGTTAACTCTTAGACCTCAAAGGTCATCACACCATTTATTATTGAGGATTGATAAAACTGGGTGGGATTACGGAATATGAAACTTGCGAAGTTTCATAAGATTTCTTTTAGTAATCTCCCTCTCCCACAGAATGGCTGTATTATAGACTATGCCAAGATTACACACCATGCTCTGACTTTTAATTTCAGGACCAGTAACAGTTCCATTGCTGAACAGAAGAAGATAGAGGATGAACTGTCTGGAGAGGTGGAGACAGCCAACGCCAGGGTAGCCGAGATCAATAAAGAATTAGAGTCTGTCATTGAACAGCTGGGAGAGGCTAGGGTGAGTCTGGGCACATAGATGAGATGTTGGTGTCTAAATTTGCTGTAACTATTTTTCTCCATATCTTCACTGAATGCCATTGTGCATTTTATATGTACAAAACTGCACAGTTTGATTTGATATCCATTCTTTTGAATTACGGACTGAGGGGTGCAGTTCCTTATTACTTAATGAAGCACAATTGGATATTAAAATTGCAATGCAGGTCATTACCATATTACTACCACTGCTGCTGCTGCTACAACTGCTGTAGTTGTTTTTGAGGATTATAGTCAAGCCTTAAGCCTTTATTATTTTCTCCACAGGTGGATAGACATGAATCCTCAAGGCAAACAAGAAGAGCTGAACTCCTGGAAAATTTGAAGAGACTGTTCCCTGGAGTGGTGAGTTTAAGTCATAATAAAATGTACTATTGTGAAATATTGAATAAAGTAGAAGTGAAAATTATCAAGTCACCGTTACAAGTGATAAAGGCTGTGTGTTAAATGTACTAGTGCTGATCAGAATAAAAGATAATATGATAATGATAATTGAGGATGACTCATATTACTGTTTTAAGAAGAATTTAAAAACTTTTTTATTTAAAGAATACTTTAATTTATAGCATCTTTTTAGTTTTTAAAATTTTTAAGTATTCTGTTTTTAGTCTATACTGGCTTTAATTTATCTGTGGAGTTTTAATTTTTTATGTAAACAGCGCTGAGACGCATGTGTAGCGCGGTTTTAAAGAAGTGTTTTATTATTATAATAATAATAATAATAATAATAATAATAATAATAATAATAATAATAATAGATTTAATTTAAAGAGGGAAAAATGTTATGTAAAAATATAATCCACTTGATCCTTAGAATACAGTGTGTTACTGCTATATTTAATTTAATTATTATCTCCTCCATAGCATGGGCGCCTCATAGACCTGTGTGAGCCCAGTCATAAGAGGTACCAGATCGCCATCACTAAGGTGCTGGGCAAATACATGGACGCCATAGTGTGTGACAGCGAGAAGACAGCCAAAGACAGCATTCAGTACATGAAGGAGCAGAGGATTGAGCCAGAGACATTCCTTCCACTGGATTATATTGAAGTTAGGCCAGTCAATGAGAAGTTGAGGTAGGGGAGTGATCAGTAAATGAGATGTTATTTTATTTTTTTTTTAAAGGTTAACAGATGTTATAAAAACGGATAGCCTGAAAATAGACAACTGAAAAATAACCTCTTTTTTTATGTACTTTGAAAGAAAGCAACAAGTTTTTATTTTTAAACAGTTAATGGATTGAAGTGTCTTGATGTTTTTCTCTAACATTATATGCAAATTTACCAGTTTTAGAAGCCCATGTAAAGCTAGCTTTTTATTATATTTAATATATTAAATGATCAAAATATCGTAAAGGTAATGTTTGATGATTCACTAATTCCAGAGAGATCCGAGAGCCCCGTAATGTGAAGCTGGTCCTGGATGTCATCCGCTATGAGATCCCCAGTATTAAGAAGGCGTTGCTGTTTGCATGTGGCAGTGCCCTAGTGTGTGAGACCATAGAGGATGCCAGGAGGGTCGCTTTTGGGGGACAGGAGAGACATAAGGTAGGCAGACATTTGATATCTATAAAAATCGGTTTATTTCAGTATTAATTTAAATCTGACGCTTTTTCAGGAACAATTTAAATGGTTAACTCCCCCCCCTCCTCCAATTAATTATTTGAGTAAAACCTTGAAAACCTTGTGCTCAATTTTAGCTTGAAACCTGCATATATTTTGAGACAAAATTGAAAGGTTGAATTTTGTGAGGTTATTTTCTTTCACTTCTCAATGAGCTGGCAAGTGAAGAAAAAGTGTTTTTCTTTGTTGTTTTTTTCTTTTCCTTTTTTTAGTGCAAATAGTGTTATCTAATTCACATGTCACCTAGAATATTTTGATCACTGCTCCCTTAAGATTTTGGTAGATATTACTCCTTGGTTAAATATTAATGTTTTTTCTATTTAGACAGTAGCACTGGATGGTACACTGTTTCAGAAGTCAGGTGTCATTTCTGGAGGTGCTAGGTAAGCTGTGCCTGTTAAAGTAATTCACTGATAATATACCACTATTTAATACTTGTGTTCTGTTTGATAGTAGCAGGATATAAACAGAATCTGTTAGAGGAAAAAAAGATGCCAGCTTTATTGGATAGAGTTGGACAGTGGCATGAATTAAGAGGTTGCATCTTGGTGAAGTAGTTAACTTAAAAAATTAAGCCATGAAAAAATTGTAAAATTGAAGAGTTTATCATTTTTAATAAATAATTTAATTATGTTAGTAAATTGGCTGACCAGTCCATTCAGATCATTCATTACCTTGTGAAATGTCTCATGTTGAGACTACAATGTCGGTCGTTTGCTAATGTAAGGAATATAAAGAATAATAAGGAATACCCTGATATGCTGTCATCAAAACTATAAAACTTATATCTGACAATTTCCAGTGACCTGAAGGCCCGTGCCAGGAGATGGGACGAGAAGCAGCTGAGCCAACTGAAGGCAAGGAAGGACAAGTTGACTGACGAGCTCAAGGAACAGATGAAGAAGAAGAGGAAGGAGTCGGAACTGAACAATGCCAAGTCACAGATCAAAGGACTGGAGACGCGTCTCAAGTATTCCGCCACTGATAGGGATAACACTGTAAGTTATGACACAGATAACACAATGAGTAATCAAATGCAACACTGAAAGTTGTATCACTGACTTAACGTCATGTTCCTAATCATAAATGTGTTAGTGTGTGAGTGTATATGTGTCTGTGTGTACCAGGAACAAATATTTTAATTGCCAATGTTGTGAATTTCTTTACTTATTTTTTATTAGCACATTTAATCTAATAGAATGAGGTTTAAACTTTCCAGGACCATAATTGGCTCAGTTTACTGTTTTCAATATTTAGACATTTTGGCTAAAATTCAATGATCCATTGGACTTTTATTAATTCATTTATTTCTTCCCTGCATTTTTTCACACGCACGGTCTTCCCTCTTACTGAATACTGCCACTGGTATATATTTATATTTGTGTTTGACAGGATCGGCAGATGAGGAAGAACCAAGAAGATATCATCAACTACACACAGCAGTATGAGACCTTTGAGGTAAGACATCTAGCACTTAGCATTCCTAACTGAGTTCTCTCTTCAAATGTCTTTATTCAACCAATAACATTGTGTCACTGGAGAGGTCAGTTACTGAAATGATTAAGCATTTCGAAGCTGAGCACACAATGGCTCAAAACCATTAACTCCCAAATTTGATGAAAAAAAAAAATGCTGATTTTGTACTCTCTGACAGTGAATGATGAAAATGAGAATAAAATAAAAATTACTAATGCTATTAATTTATTTCTTTCTTTATTTATTTATTAAAATAATTTATATTATTTATATTATTTATTATAGCCCAGAATCCTGGAGATAGAGGCTCGTATGAACCAGCGTGCAGAGGAAATCCGCCACATCAAGGACAAGATGAATAGAGTGGAGGATGTCGTGTTCAGAGATTTCTGTGCTCAGATTGGAGTGGACAATATTAGGTGGGTATGACAGAGGTCTGGAAAAAGAAATCTTTAGAGGAGTTTGAAAATATTTTAAGAAGAAAAGAGATCAGGTTGTAACTTGTTAGGTTTTTGATGCATTGGATAAAAGATCGCCAGATGTTGGAATAAATGTGGAATAAATATTAATTTGCACAAAACTTATTGGAAACGGTTCAATTATGCACTTAACTATCAAATTTTATATTGCAGGCAATATGAGGAAAGAGAGCTACGAGCACAACAAGAGCGCTACAAGAAGAGGCTGGAATTTGATGACCAGAAGTCCCGTCTGCAAAATCAGCTGGAATACGAGAGGTCGCGGGACTCCCTGGCCAGTGTGAAGAAGTGGGAACGTCTCATCAAGGAAGATGAAAATGAATTGGAAAAGTTGAAGAAGGATGAAGCTAGGCAGATGAAGGTGTGGAATGAGTTTATTTTTCATTGTTTCTGGTTATTTTCTATTGTTTGAAATTCTGTACATACTGACATAATTGTTTTACTGACATTAAATGTACCATAGTTTAACAAATAGCTGGTCTTGAATTATGTGAAAGGAATGATATCCATTTTATGTTAGTTGCTCTTTTTCACAATTTGTTGTAGATTCAGAGATACAAATTTGGATCTTAAATAGTTTAATTTTTTTGTTTTTAATATTTGTAATGAGGGGTGTCGGTATTTTAAACTTTGGTCAAGCAAAGAAAAAAGTAATATCTGTTCATTCCTCCCTTATAGGTCATAGATGAAGAAATGCAGAACGCGGAACAGATGAAGCAGTCAAAGATCACGGCCAAGTCCCAGTTTGATGACATGGAGACGGAGATTGCGGAGGTCAGAAAGCAGCTGTCCTCGCAGCAGAAGGAGATTGCCGCCATACAGAAGACCATTACCTCACTAGAGACCAAGCTGGAACAGAAGAAAGCAGACAGGCATAGCTTACTGAAGACTTGCAAAGTAAGTTTCCACTACATATGCAGCCAGCTAAAAATATCATGGCACTTATATGTGTTAATATTTTTATTTACTGCCTACTGTAACATTTCTTAATAAGTTTATTCTGGTATCATGTAACAGCTCTAAGATCTAAATGATTCTTTTAAGAATAATCTAAAGAAGGTGTACTGCAACTTGAGCATGGGTGAAAGTTTTCAGGATTACGACTGATTTTGGGATTTTCAGTCTGCAATTTGATCGTTTTTTCATATGGTTTAAATGCGATGAAAAATTGCAAGCTACAGGATTTTTAGTTTTTACAGCTTTTACCCATGAACTTAAGGAAATGCAAACCTAACATAAACAATCCATGCACTTCCAGATGGAGGACATCAAACTCCCGTTAAAGCAGGGCACGATGGATGACATCACCCAGGACGCGGACACGTCCAGTCAGGCAGAACCAGGAGAGAGCACCACTTACGACAGCATGAGCAGCCAGGGTGCCAAGGCCATCTACGAGAAGGAGGCTAAAATCCTGGTCAACTACGATATGCTGGACGAGGACCTGCTGGATGTAAGGATTGCTTTATGAAGGGTCAAAGCTTTGAAAAATTTTTTTTTTCTTTTTCATTAGGTTGATTTCCCAAATATTTTATGAATCTGAAGTGAAGAGACTTTTTCCAATGGAATTCTTACATGTGTGACCATTGCTCAAGGCCAAAATGTAATGTTATTCTGTTGAAAGTACTTTTTTTAGCCTTAATGAAGTGAAAACATACATTAACATTTTTAGACAATTTCTAAGATAAGGGTATTAGAGACAATTCATTTTAATTGTTCACATGAAAATTGCTTTCCATTATAACTAATTGAGTGTCTAATATTTCAAAATCCTGTTCTCCTTTGTGTTGTTTTTTGTCTTAACTGATGTCACAAGTGACTAATATTTTAAATCCCTGTTCTCCTGTGTGTTCAGCTGGTGCAGTCTGATGAGATCAAGAAGAAGCATGACTCTATGGTGAAAGCAGTGGCAGATATGCAGAACACCATTCAGAGGATCAATGCTCCCAATATGAAGGCTATGGAGAAGTAAGGATTATTATATTACTAAAGGAAAATTTACAGAAATTGCTTAATGCTTATTTAATTGATATTGGTGCAGTTGAAATCAATATTTTCGGTTGACAGTTAGAAGTAAGTCAATTTCGAAGAAGAAATTTACGAAACAGTACAATTGTTTGAATTTTATGGAACCTTTTATATCTGAAATTAAGATTATTTTTGTTTTATTCTGTGCTTTACATGGTATAAAGATACTGATATTTAAAACTTAAGTAAATACATAATGTTTTAAAATGTTTTTATAAGTAAGATAACTCTTTACACTGTATTTTTCAGACTTGATGGTGTAAAGGAAAGGCTCCATGAGACTTCAGAAGATTTTGAACAGGCCCGTCGCCGAGCAAAGAAAGCCAAACAAGCCTTTGAGAAAGTCCGCAAGGAGAGATATGATCGCTTCATGGCATGCTTCGAACATGTGTCCAACAGGATTGATGAAATTTACAAGGTAAATTCATTAATAAGAAGATATTTCATAATAAGAAATTCATTAATAAGAAGATATTTCATAACTTGAAAAAAGAAAATGTGAACATTTCACATTTCAAAACATTTTATCTAGACCAAGGTTAAAGGGTGATTGTTATTTATAATATTTTTATGTAATACTATATAATACTCATTTCATTGTGACAGAGGAAAATGCAGCAACTTCAGCCCCCATCTAGAAAAGAATTATAAAGTTTTGACTGTTACTTTAAGTTGTTTAACATTCCTACATGCCTCAAACTTGGTTTTTCCACGAAATAAATCTTTCTTACTTAATTCAGCTTTTATGAAAAAAAAAAAAAAATAACAACAACAACTAAAAATGACAAGTTTCTCTGCACTTGTTCCCATTGCTCCAGGCTTAGTCCAAGAACCAGAGTGCTGAGGCATTACCTAAAAACATTTTGTAGAATTTTTGCTGCACTAGCTGTTTAATGTGTTTAATAATCCCATTTTCTCCAGGCACTATCAAAGAACCAGAGTGCCCAGGCATTCCTTGGTCCAGAAAACCCCGAGGAGCCATACCTGGACGGCACCAACTATAACTGTGTGGCGCCAGGGAAGAGGTTCCGTCCCATGGACAACCTGTCTGGCGGAGAGAAGACAGTGGCAGCCCTGGCGCTGTTGTTTGCCATCCACAGTTTTCAACCAGCACCATTCTTTGTGCTTGACGAGATTGATGCTGCTTTGGATAATACTAATATTGGCAAAGTAAGGGGGAGAGTGAATATATTTCAGATTAATAAGTTTTTTGTAATATAACCTTCAAAAAGGGGAAAAAAACTTGTCTTTTGCAAGGTTTCTGTTGCATTCTTGTTAAACCTTCATTAAGATTGCAACCTCTTGTTCCATTTCATAGGAAGATTACCAAACTGCAATGTAATAATACAGCCCAATATTTATGATGTTGTTAAATGAAAACACATGCGCTCTTTCACACATAATCAGATTTGTAATGGTGAAGAAAATCGGTCAGATTCAGCCATCCCTGTTAAGGGTTTAATAGTTTAACAATATGTTCCCATATTTCTCCTCAGGTTGCCCAGTACATCAAGGACCAGTCAGAGGGCAGCTTCCAGTGTATAGTGATCTCCCTGAAGGAGGAGTTCTATAACAAGGCTGATGCCTTGGTGGGAATCTACCCAGAGGTATGGGGACTGGAAATGTTTACTGTCATCAGTGTAATTTGGCAAAGGCTGAAAACATTATGGAGAACTTCTGTGGCGCTAGTTGTAGAATGAATGTTGAGTGATGGATATTGTATGAGATCACTGAATGAAATCACTGTCTTCTTCAAACAGAAGGAGAGAGAAAATTCATCCATAAATTTTCTCGGGTTTTTGTAAAAGGGTAGTTTGAAAAATTAATATCTTTGTTGTATATCTTAAATTGTAATTTTTACCATGATAACTTTTCTCTTTTTGGTAAGTAAATATACAGAAATCATTATTAAAGTGCAAATTTTTTAGTAATTTGTTACCATTTTTCCTTTTCCAGCAAGGGGAGTGTATAGTAAGCAAAGTGTTGACACTGGATCTCACAGATTATGCCATGGAAGCTGAATAGGTGGAGCCACTTGTCACATTGCAGACAATATAGGGGGAGCTGCTAGCAGATATTGCAGTGTAGGATTTGTGAGTGAAGAGCACAAAATGTGGTCACAATGTGTTCCATATGATAATAAAAGAAGAGAAAATGGACATTTTGCAATAACTTGCTATGCTTTGGGCATTCCTTTGGATCTAAAATTAAAGTGGGAGGAGATTTTGAAAAGAATGCATGTGTATTTTATTTGTTAAAAACAGATGGAAGCATTTTCTTTTTTAAAGTGTAAAGATTTATGAACCCAGGATTGAAAATGTTAATGTGTTAAATGTTTAAGTTGATGTTTGTTTGATATAATGTCAGCAAAGTAAGTCGATTCTTTTACAGTTTTTAAGATTTACAAGTTAGTCTTGTAGATCCATGTCAAAGTTTATTATGGCATTATGTATGATGTCAGATGGAGCTTCTTTGGTCTAAAATGAGAAATTATGTAGGTATTTTAAGACTTTTAGGATGCCTCTGGACATAACGTTAGAAAGTCTTTTATTCAAGTTGACAAATCGAAAATATTGGTACAAAATGGATTGTCAAAATTGTAGTTCTTCAGAATCACTTGTGAAATGAAGGAACATTTTTTTTCAATTTAAATGCTTTTTTGTAACTGTAAACATGTTGTTTAAAAGTCTAGATTTTTAGCTTAATATAATAAACATTTATATCACTTGTGTGTATTCTTCTTTAGGTCATTTCTATTCATGTCAAGGGAAACCAGATTGCACACATAGTTGTTGTTCACTTTGTTTAAACAAACTAATTGTTTTGAGCGCCACATTTGAATCCTCAATTCAAGAAAATTAATGAACATGTCATGACGCATTTTACTGAAAATATGGCTTTATTCATGTATTACAGCCTTATCTACAAGAGAAGACATTTTCCTTTTGCCATATAGCTTTGGCATTTTGTACAATCTACGACCACTTCGACAAAAACAAGTTTGATGTGAAAAACACGTACTCAGCACAGACTGTGAGAGCTCAGAGCTATCAAATTATTTTCACAACCATTCATTCTAAGAAACAATAAGGCACAGTGAATGCTGCATATTGAAAATATTCACAATTTCATCCTCTTTAACAAAACCCTATTCAAGGCATAATAATAATAACTTAAGTTGCCTCTTATATAAAAAAAAGTTCCCAGGAATGTTCTGAATATGAGCAACACCAATCTATCAAATGTCCCCAAATGCTAAGATACGTCAGGTTTTCATAATTCAGCTAAATTTAATTATTTTGTTTCTAAAAAAAAGACAAAACATTTAAACTTGAAATAAAAATGTGAGTTTAAATCAGAATAAAGCAAAATATTATTGAAAGATGAATGCTTCAACATCTCATTCCCCCAACTTAATTTACGAAATACTTAATGTAAAGATCACTTTTTCACATAGAGAGTAAGATCATATGTAATTTTAAAAAAATCATAATACAAGAATTCTGAATTCTGATAGAATACTATGTCCTGGGGAGGGGTGCATACAGAAGATCTACCTTGTACTTAATGCAACACAATTTATCTTTGGTACTACAAACTGACTCTGTTTGCCTTTGTACCCGCTTGATGATTGTCATGGGTTTACCTGAATATATTACTAGAAAAGCTAAAAAAAAAAAAAAAAAAAAAAAAAAACTACAAATATAGTGTAAAATCTGACTCTTGGTAGCACTACATATAAGTGTAGCTAAATGATTTGTTCAACTGACTATTGGAAAATGTGAAAGGGTACTTTTTAAACTGACTATGTGCAAAATCCACAAAAAATAAAATTATTTGATTTGTCAATTAATTAATGTGACAGTACAAAAAGATATGTGACTAACTGTAACAAATTAACACTGATTGCCTAAATGTAAATGAACACTGAATCCAATGACAAGTACGGAACACCCTAGTGAAATGAGGAGCACTACCTCAAATGTCATTTGTTATATACATTAAAAATTCGTCAAAAATGTGTTTGATAACTGTATAGCTTTTACCTTGCATTTTCCAACATCAAAAGTTTCACTTTAAAAACACCAACAAATTGAGCAGATATGCGAGCAACAGCTGACAGTTTGAATTACAAAATATTATATAAAAAGTAACAAAAAATGCATATGCACATCTACTTATAATAAATTATGATTATCATAATACCTTGTGGGTCTGAATAATAGGACGGGTAAATAGCATCACAGTCAGAATATGGTGGTATATCTTTTAAAATCTCTTTATATACAAAGTCTATCTATATACATACACAATGTCCATATAAATTTACATGCTGATAAAAATATACTAAAAAACCTCTAATAGAAAATATACAAATTCCATTGTAAAGAAATGCTCACGTTTTACGGTTATCAAGAAAAATAATACATACACATTTCAATGCTGCATTTCACATTAATAAAAAAATATTTCTCTCTTCTACTGCCCTAGTGAAGTTTTTATGAGGACCCTGTGGGTTAACCTCTTACTTAATCAAAGAGGACAGCCTTTAAGTTTTTAAAGTTCCATATAGTACAATTTATTAATATTGCTCTTAACCTCCTTTGTTTCCTAGCAGTTAGTAGTTGTTCTGGGAGACAACAGGTACCCTCTACCCAACTTTTCCCTCTAATTAATCATCCAGCTGGCAGAGTAGTGCCACGCCCCTGTTAATCCAGTGGTTCTCTGTACTGTCAATGGGCAGCTGGATGGACAGGACGTAGTTTGTGGAGTGACCAGTGGTGGACAGTGTCCCTCTTCTGGCACTGGTCTTGTACACTGGACAAAACAGATATCATACAGAATATTAGGAGATTTTACTGAAACTGAACAATATGATTAATCTTCTGTTCTTATTTTTTTAAATAATCAAAGACGATTACATAGAACTAAAAACAGTTTGACACAAATTAAATAAAAAAAAATTATTTACATATTTATTTGCAAGATGTATCCTGCACATTCAATTCATAATTAAAACAAACAATATACTCTCATTCCACCTATTAAAAATGTCAAAGAGAAAGATGCTGTGATAAATAAATGATTCCTTTTTTTACCTGGACAGGTGTACGATAAGCTTTCCTGAAACTTGGACTTCTCTCCTGGCTTCAACCATATCTGTTGGTGAGGTCAAGGTCATAAAGCAGATGGGGTTATGCTACATATATTGTGCCTCCATACTGGGAGTTTTGATCACATTATTACATATTTTAGACACAAGTATGTGGTTAATATTTTTTACTGATAATTTATTCAAATTTATACTAAACCTCTGCTGACTTATTTTCTTCATACGGTAGATTATTGCAGACTATATGGCAGAGGTTGACTTAGGGTTAAATGTCTGAAAAGAAAAATTGAACCATATCAGAAGGGTGGTTCCTGGGGAAAAAAAATCTGAATTTTGCCAAATTTCTTCCATGAAATTCAAAAGTGCAATATTCAATTTTAATAAATCACTGTGTGTTCAAGGATACCACAGGCATAGTGTCATAGAGGATCTTAGGGAAGGACTCTGCTATCGTCTTGGTCTTCCTCTCCCACCTGGCACCCTCTAGGAACAGGCCTCGCACATAGGCACCATTACTCTGCAAAACAGAGAGATATTTCTTCCACCGTAACTACACTCCAAATATTCTATAAAGATCCTCATATATGAAGACAAAACTAAGCAACACTGTCATAGATAAACCCAGGTTCTCTGACAGCTGTCAAGAATAACCCTATAATGACCTTTTTAAGGCGAGAAGTTGACTGCAAGGAACCATGGTTGTAATGACGTACTGAGATTTGTTCCCAAGGACTCTCACTGGACAAAATTGAAAGGGAATCCATTTTTGAGCTGTGCCCGCCCCCTATATTTGATTCTCACAGACATTTGCTCTAAGGGTGTGTCCACAACGAAACTAATGTACAAGGTAGTTTGAACAAGATTAAAAGATTGACACACCTAATGAGTAGAATACAGACAAGCTGGTGATTACAGGAGCATATTAGAAAAAAGAAAACCATGAGGTACTCACAGGTTTGCTCTTCATGGTGTGCTCCTCATCCAACACCTCAAACTGGAAGCCCAGGTGGTCGATGGGAATCTGGTACTTCCTGGCATAGTTCTGAGTCACTCCAGTCAGGAAAGACTGGGTGAAGTAAAAACCAGACAGCCAGAACACAGCAGGAGGACCACTGTAGATCCAGTCCTGGAGATATGATGAATAAATTTAACTGTTTTTGAATTCAATTTACTTATTCAATTACTTATAAGTCTTTCATCCATTCAATAATTGATAAAATAAGTGGCCACTACTGCAAATAGCACATTCATATTGAAAGTCATTCCCTCAGATACGAAATTTTCCAAGTATATTCTTTAAATCAAAATACAGTTTATTTTTGTAGAACTTTCTCCATCAAAGCCACCACACTACACATTTTCTTATATTCATTCTTTTTTTCTTTCTTGTAAAAGAAGTGAGTTAAAGTTAATTGAATTCAAAGGTAAGTAAAAACAAAGGTGCACGTGCCTTAACCATCACAACCTCAATGCCAACCTATTTAGTTCATACCTTGAAAAACTGCAGCCTGGTTATCAAGTCCGCCACATAGCTCCCAAGAGGTTTGAGAGACGGATACGACTTGGCCGCCCACATCGCAGGCTGCTTTCCGACCATCATGGAGTCAAATACGTCCTCCAGTTCTGCTGACATCACAACCAGGCCCTTGATGGCTTTCTGGATGTCGATCAGGCTCTGTCGGACCACAGAGGTGAGACGGTTGAAGCGGATCAGTTCCTGTAGCAATACTGTGTTGATGGATTCTTCATATTTCACTGGGTACTTGGCCTGGGGATTTAGAAGTTTGAGCATTAAAACCAATTGCTATAGATAATTAAATTATAATTTTTTAAAATAAATGTTGTTCAAGCTCAATTTTACTACAGCCTCATATTTGTTAAAAAGATTGTAGAAAAATTTGACCTACATGTATGTTTTCCTTATACAGCAGTAAATTATGAGCTGAATTTATTTAGTATTGAAGTACAGAACCATTTTACTGAGGTGACAATAATGACAAATGTAAAAAATAACAGTATTAAACATGTTATAATATCAGGGTACTGCATAGCACCTCACCTGTACTTCTTCCAGCTTAAAGTCAGGAGGGATCTTAGACAAGATGTCACTGGCCAGCTCTTCTATGATCTCCTGAGATGTCTTCCCACCTCCAGAACTCTGTGGAACAAGTACAAGCAGTTCCAATTAACGCAAATACACACAGTTCCAATTTACACCAAGGAGAATTTCTGTAAGATTTGCAAGTGTGAGTGCAAACATTCTTCATTCAAATGTTCCCTTTCAGTCTAATACTAATGGCCATGCAAAGCAACAACTTCAAAGTTCAAGATATGCATTACGACACCAACACCAATGAGCCCCAACTCTTTATATGTCCAATACACTTCTACGTACTGCTGAATACTAAAGTATATGTACCATAAAGCAAGTTGTTTTCCCATCACCATTTTACAGCTTTAAAAATATGCGTATATTCAAGCTTAGAAAAGTATTTTAATTCAAAATAAGATTTTATTTAGTGGTAAATTTTACAAAAATCAAAACGCAAAATATTAGTAATTTGCAAATGAGTTTTGGATTAATGGTTAAATGTTAAATAACTAAACTAGCAATTGCAGTGTAAAGAATGAAAAATGTGTTCAAACAATTAGTGACCAACACCTTTTCAATCCAGTTCATTTTCTCAAGTAAAAATATCTGAAATGATTAGTATGGTGCACCAAGATTTCTTTTTTTTTTTTCAAAATACGAAAATTTAATTATTTGCACCCTTCATTTCTCAGGAAAATTGCTTCAGGAAAGAAAGGATCAAATTGAAAAAGAAATTATGAAAAAAATGTTAATAAGTTAATAATAAACAACATGTGAGTCAGTGATATTATCGTGGATATACTGAATACATATGGCGTTCTATGTCAATCACCTGCTATCAAATAAGAAGTTACAAGTGCTCAACAGGAAGTCAAGTGCCATATAAACATTAAGGGTACACCACATAAGAAAATACAATCTTTGGATACTAGAAGTTAAGAAGGTGCTTTAAATCAGAGATTAGAGTTGTCAAATTATTTAGTTCTTGACAAAAATGTTAATTCTGTCCACTTGGAGAATACATAAAAAATAGATGGAAAAGAGAAATATGCGATATTCAGGGTAGTTTGGCTAGAAATAAACACATAAACAAAATGACCATTACTTCAGAAAAAATATCATACAAAAGTTAGAAAAAATTGATATGTGACTATGTGAATGACTTTTAAAAAAATGATTTTCATGAACAACTTCAAAAGCAAATCTTTCCAATTCAATACCCCCCACCTTTCAAAAATTTTCTTAAAAATGTAGGATTTTTATAAATGAACTATGAACAACTTAGAAAACAGCATCTTTTCATTCCCTTGCCAAACTTTTAAAACTTTTATAACGAAAACTCCCTGGCCTGGCAATTATTATACAAATTAGAATATAAATGATATAACTAGTATTTCAGTCACACAGACATCAAAAGTGCAATAGTTTAGTCTGAGAGCACACAATGATACCACTTTCACACAATATGCACAGAATGTCTAACCTGGTCCTGAAACGCAATTGGAATACAGGGGAATTATCAACAGAGGTAGTTGAAAAATAATATGAAAATTTGTAAAACAAAGAATATGGAAACTGGGGTCAACTGAAAGTACAGTGAACTTAAAAAATTTAAGATTAAACAAAACATTTAAAAATGATGAAATCTGGAAAAAGAAAATTTAAAACACCAATAGGTAATAACATTAAAATAAAGTAAAAAAATATGAATATAAAAGATAAATTGATTAAGACAACTTAAAAAAATAGATATACTACAAACTATATGATAATATGGCAGTGTCTTAAAAAGGCATAAAAACAAAATTGACAGCGGAAAAAAATTCATTTCATCCCACCCACTAGTAACATAACCAGCCAATCACATCTCTCATTTCAAATGAAAGCCACACCTCTCTGTCATTCTTACCTGTCTTGGCAACGTCAACAGGATCCCATCAAATAGCTGCTGCGTTTCCTGTTGGTCCTTGGAAATGTCTGCATTTTCATGAAGACCAAACACCTTGAGGAAAAAAAGCCATCTATCAGTCAGAACACAACTTCTTAATCTTTTAAGCATGTATGTTTTCTGCCAATTATCCCAATCAAACTTTTAGATCATCGCAATAAACCAGTATATAAATATTCTGACATTTCATGGGAGCATGACACCATTTAACTCTTTAGATACTTTTGTCAACACTACTGCCCCCTACAGTTTATAACGATCAGCCCTCTACAGTGCAAACTAACCTCTGGATGTGGAAGCAATGGCAGGCTCCTTATGTATTCCAGGTAACTCTCATAATTTCCCTGCTTTGGTGCATAGTATAGACTGCTCTCTGAGAACTTGTAATTGTCATCAAATATCATGTCCTTGCAGTAGAAGATCTGAAGCAGACTCTTGATGAGGCGACGATCCCTGTCGTCTGTGACACGGCCGCCATAGTTGCATTCTCCGGTGAGATAGATGAGCGCCTCCAGTGGTGGCTCTTCATACTCATTGATGAACATCTGGGATGAGGAAAATTACAATTTAATTAAATTTGCAAAATTTCATAAAAATGACAAAGGATTAAATACAATTTACTTTTTATGTGATTTAAAAATGAATATTTGAAACAAAAACAATATTTTATGTAACTCAACATGTTTAAGAATGTTGCGTTTTTTTCTTGTCATTTATGTCAAAATGGCTGTGAATAGACAAGCTTTTAAAATTTTAGATTCTTTGTGACACTAGAATTTTACATTCTTTGTGAAACACTCATAGTTGGCTACAGTGTAGTCGGCTGTGGTAAGTCAACTTGCTAAGTATAGTCAACTAAGCTTTTTAGGTTTTTTGTGAAACAATGGCCATGAGTCATGTTTTTACGGCAAATCTCAATCACTTCTGCTAACTGCTCTATTGTATAAAATACAAGGTTTGCTTACCACAAGTTGTCTAACACTGATTCTGAGATCAGACTCATTGAACTCATAGGGTATGTTCCACCCCAGGGGTCCAAACTTCCTCCTCTCCTGTACTATGCCATGGAAGAAACACAGACCAAACAGCAGCTTCTGGAAGACCTAGGGAAACAAAATTGATCATTGTTAAGCCCTTACTCTACATATTTTTATCCAACTACAACACAATCTTAAGTCTACAGAAGAACACTTCTGAAACTCACAATATATTTGGTATTTTTTCTGCATGTTTCAAGAAAACAGCATGTAGAACTCATTAGATTTCTAGTACAGACGCTAATAAAGAATATTTTTTAAAAAGTCAGGAAACTGGATATGTGAGATGTTCAAATTTTGCAAAATATGCAAATAAATTTTTGGGCATCAAATGCCATTAACTCTGAACTGTCAGCAATAACAGAATGAAATTTAGCAATTATGTACTGTCAAACCAAGAATAAAAATATCATCAAATGACAGTCTTTGTGCCGTCACAGCTAATACAATAATTTACAATCCCTGTGATCTCATCCCTAACACATTGCCATAATGACTTGTCATAATCTGCACTGTCACATCTAACACAATCAAGCCCAGCTATCACACTCAACCTTATTTACCTTTGGTTTGTTGCAGCTGTTAAAGAACTGTGGGTCAGAGATGGGGTCATTGAGGTATGACCGGAGGAGGTTGGCCCTCAGTCCCTTGGGCGGCTCATTGGTCATCTTGACCCCGTTCTGTAGCACAGAGACAGGGAAGTCCTGAGACGGGTAACTGGTCAGCCAAAGCCGGAAACTGGGCTTGGTCTTGCTGCTGTCTGTTATCACCTGGTTGAGAAGAAATAACAAAATGAAAATTTCATAATGAAGATGGGTAGGGAAGGAAAACAAAATAAGTCTAAGAAAACTTCAGGAGACCCTTGTTTTGTATGAGAATGTTAAAGTCTGAGTCCGTCATATTTTAAGCAAGAAGATATCTATACTCACAGTTTCACAAATCCTCTGCATTTCTCCCAGCCAGGAGGCCGCCAGGTGGCAGTTCTGTAGCACCACCCATGTTCCTGCTTCCACCGCCTGGCATAGAGAAATAACCATAGATCAGTATTGCAGTTGTAGATTTATTGCTAACTGTTAGTTAACAAATGATTGCAGAAACAACAATTAACAGAGCAATTGACACAACATGCATTGCCCCTGGAAAAAAATTGTGTCAAAAGCAAATTTTGCCTTGAAATGAATGCTATATATAACATATGTTACATTTTTGCACACTCATGAGCTATGGCACTTTACTACCACACTCACAATTCCCCTACCTGCAGTATCATCTTCTCAGCTATAGGACCTTGACCTTGACCTAGAGAGATTGTCTGAAGCTTACTGCCACCCATACCTGTAATAATACCACATGACATAGGTGATAAATACGTTTGTGTAATACAGCAATCCCCTGGTCTTTGCTATCATATATCCAAACCATGGACTGATTGCTGGGTATATCAACATGTTTATATATACAATATGTATAAAATTTCTCAAAGAGACACCATCATTATAAAGGCCATTACTTGTGATCGTGTATTACAATCACCAAAGACACAGTTTACAATGAATGAAGAAGAATGTTATCAAAGCACATGACTTAAGCTTTTAATTTCTAATATATTATTATAGTTATTCATAGCCCACAAAGATCAATAAAAGTTTATTTCTATATTACTGATATATCAAAACACAAAAACTTCTAAACAAACTATAGCATGAAAGTGTTTCAGGAAAAACATTCACTTTGGCATAGTTGACAAAACACATTAAACCATTTTGACAACATTTTTCATATATATATAAACCTGTAAATAATACATAAAAATAAATAAAATACATAAAAATTACTATAACATGCACTACTCTATTCTAGACTAATAAAATCTAATAACATATGACCTGGTGCTTCTACCGAGTGCGACATTATTTGGCAAATATAGTGCTGGATATGTACAGGCATCTCTAATACACCTCTTAGTATATGGACCAGAAAATACTGAACATGCAAAAGTGAATTAGTTTCTCGTATGGTACATGAAGTGCATTTTCCTTTACTGTACACATGTAATTCATCAAATGATATTAAAAAAAGATGGAATTTAGGGTTATGAAGTATGCTCCCCTCCCCTAAAAGAAAACTCATTTTGATCTTTTTTTTTTTTTTTTTAATATTCAATGCCAAAAAATTATTTATTTATTTATTTTTTTTTTGTGGATATTTGCAACCTCATTAACCACGTCGGAGAAAACAAAATGAAATAGATACATATAAAGTTATGCAGTTATATACTAAGCAAGATATTACGTTAGTATGTATTAACAATAGCCTGCATATAGATAATCATGCAAAGAAGCAATGATGAGCAGCAAGTATTTAAATGAGACAAGAAAGCTACTTTTTTCCTCATAAGAAGACATACTACTGCAGGGGCCCCATTTCACAAAGCCTGAATTGGTTGACTGTTTTCATCCCAGCCTGCTAAGACTTTCAGCAGCTGAGCTGCAATGTTCAGGTACATGTAACATATGGGACAACTACCTCCATTTCCCCAAAAAGATCAAATTCTTTAACTAACTGTATCGTCACTGATCTCAATGGTGAAAAGATGCTAAATTGTGATGATCACAGTTTAGCAGGTTTAGGTGGGATTACAGTCATATGATTACTTTGTGAAATTGATTCCAGTTGCAAGCCAGATATGCAGATATGTTACATAAATATTAGATATAAGTATATAGAAAATGGAAAAACCTCTTTATGAAAGAAGTTTAATGAAGTGAAAAATTGAGTTTGAATGGGAAGAAGAAAGGATGGGGTTGAATCGTTGACATGTTATATTGTTTATTTCATTGAGTACATCAACTGGACTAAAATTGAAAAAAATATTAATGAATAATGAAAACCCCATAACCACATAATAAGCCTCGATAAGCTTTGGTTGTAATAATAATAAAATATGGGAACGACCTTCGTCAAACTGCTGAGAATGTTCAGGAATCAACCCAAGCTAAAATTACTGGCAAAACAAAATGTGTTTGAACTTACAACTTTTCAGTTATTCCATAAGCAGTGGAAATAATGATTCCCCTGTTTATATCTAAAATATTTATGGAGATTTTTATTCCAAATAATTATCTCCATACATCTCTGATATTTAAAAAAAAAATTTTTCCTTAAAAGCTATTCCCAGCAGTCTCACGCACAAGTGCCTCCCTCTAGTGTGTCATATTATACGTGGAACATACGACTAAGGTGAGCCTGGACCTCAGACTCATGCCCCAGGGCCATAGACAGTTTACGAAAACTTTTTTCCCAGGTCTTGTGGCCTGAGCTTTCAGCTCGTGGGGTTTCAGCCTCTGTAGGATTCGGCAGCGGAGGGACAATTCCTGTACGTGAGAGACATAACATGCCATTGTTAGTAAATAGCACGGCACTGAGATAATTTTATCATGCTTAGCTGGCATTCTTATGTAAGGTTTCCATGGAGTTTTTCTAATTCTTTCAGGATTTTAGTTTTATTTTTTAAAATCTTCTCTTTTTTGTTTCATTGCCTTAAATTATTGCTGTTATATTCTTAAAGAATGAATATCTTTAACATAATACCTTTTTTCACTGGCAAGTGACATAATAACATAATGCTACATAAAAATTTCCCATTAACCCAAAATTATAATAATATAAAAGTGGCAATTTATACAGTTTTCCAAAAAGAAGAGAAGTGATTACTTAAATTTGCATAAATAAAAATAGCATCGATCCCCCTGGAAACCTGTTGCTATTGGCTGCATTATATTTAGCAGACAGAGCACAATGCTTGATAAATTACCATTTGCACACAGATATAAACAGACTTCAAGGTAAAGATAATTAATCAATAGTAAACACATAAATAAAAAAAAAACAGTTAATAAAACACAGCAAAAAAAAGTTCAGTAATATGTGTATAAAGTATTCAAATTAAAGACAAAAGTATTCAAAATGAAATGAGTTCAAAAGATACAGGTGTACGTTGAAATACAGTGAAATGCACTGAATGAACAGGTGTTACATAACAAATAATAAAACATACATTTTAGATTTTAGTCATAATGCAGATTTGTGATATAAATGTAGTAATAGACACAGCACCAACAGTTAAAAGTCAGTCATAAAATTACTGAAAAGTTACAAAGAAATGCAACACAGGTTAAACCCCAAATGATCAATACAGTTATAGTTGAAAGTATTTGGAACTTTGGGGGGGGGGGGGGGGGGGGGTCAGGCCAGTGAGTAATATAACAAAAAGTAAAATTTTTGCATGCTTCTCATGATATATACTGGAATATATGGTTATCATTTCTTAATAATGCAATAATTTAAGAAACAATTTAATCAACTGTAGTAAAAAATAGGTACTTTTGCATTTATGTTTGGGTACATAAGTCTTCACCTAGTCATTCATTTGACAATAATGTTATCAGTATCTGTGAAATATCAGATAAAATAGTCAATTTTCAAAGTCCTGTGTTAGTTTCAGCAGTGAATCTCAGTGATAAATACTCTGGAAGACTGTTATATACAGAGATAATATTGTGCAGACATACACTCCACATTTGCTGCCCATGTTACACTTTCATAAGTGCATTCCCACTAATATCAGAGAATTGTGATGTTAAAATTCAAAATAAAATCAACATCTAAACATTTTCACTCTGAGAGGTGTGTTCCTGTGATGTTAAAATAATAATATTCTAATTTTAAAATGGTGCTGTGCAGTTCTAAGAAATTGTGAAACATTTCTAACAAAAATCACCTTCTGCAATTGGCCCCATCATTCCTGAGAAAAGGAAATCATTTTCATTCATTCTCTTATTTTAAAGATTTAATTCCATTAAAATACAACCTGGGCTAATATATATTTTTGCAAACTCCTTTTTCAAATAATTCATTCTTGGAACAAATACTAACAAAAATGAGTACAATATTAACTTATATGTTAAAAAATAAAATTTTGTTCAATTTTTAACCCATAAATAACTGGAAAACAAAAAATCACAAATTAAATTAAACAAGCAAGTTGGCCATTTCCATATTTAAGTCCTCACTTTCAGTGGACATCACCCTCTAAGCTTATCCACTGTAATAACCCAGTTTTAAAAAAGTTATTGATATATAAAAACATGATAAGGTTGGACTGGTTGCTACTATAACCGACTTCTAGCATTCACAACAATCTAGCATGCTAAATCCCATGCAGCATAAAAACCTTAATGTGGATTATTGGAAAACAAACATGCTCAAAACACATGGTAATCTGGACAAATTATTTTTACCCCAATTACATGATTATCATGCAATAAGAAATGAAAGACTTGATGATTAATATATAATTTTTTTCACCTTTGAAATAAATGCCACATTACTGATAATAATTTCTAATTGAAAAAAAAAACTTTCAATTTTGGAAACACTATTAGAAATGGTTTCACTCACCTTTTTCCTCGGCAAATTTATACAAGACAGCCATGGGGTCCGCGCCAGGTGAGAGAATGAAGATGAGGGGCGAGGAACTGTTAGAGTCAACGTAACTCTTGGAGAGATCAAATGTTGGAGGTTCTATGTACTGGTGACCCATACGGTCCACTATGAAGTTACTGACAGCTGGGACCATCTGCAATAAAATTTCTATTTTATTAAAGAACAAGTTAAATGCAGTAAATATAAATAAATAAAAATAATTATAATAAATAAATAAATAAATAAATAAATAAATAAATAAATAAATAAATAAATAAATAAAAAAGATGGTAGAAGTCACATAAATAAATCAAAATATCAATAAATCAAAATCAAATAAATAAATAAAAAACAAACGCAAAAATAATTATTAAAATTAGAATTTCTTTACATTCAGCCTTCTTTTTTAAGAAACAGACCCAATGGCTTCAGTTGAGAAGACCAGTACAGCCCAATACTATCACAGCCTGAACCCCCTATCCTGGCCCCCAACCCCACCCCTGATTGAGCCCCACTTTACCCACCTTGTCAGGTCTCAAACACCTGAGGACAATCAGAGTCTGTAGCTTGGTCAGTTTATCTAGAGGCTCTGGAAGGGTTTCAGACTGAGGGGTGGCAGAGTCATAAAATTTCTTCCATTCTGTAACCTAGGGAGGATAGAAAATGTCATTGAAAATGATAGCTTTAAATATATTCTGACTTAAATTAACATTGTCCCCCTTGGGATATTTCTATACATAGGATTTTTAAAATGTTACTTTAAAAATTTAATGTATTATCTGTATTTTTTTGTAATTTTTTCTGTCATGCAGAATGCAATTAAAATAAGATATAAAGAAATGTATATACTGAAATATTTTCTGCTTAATGAAAAGTTCCTCTAGGTCTTACATTTTTCTTGAAATGATCCATAAATCCATTTAGACCTGGTATATCAGATGCCCTGACTACCTCTGCCCATGCCTTGTCAGTCAACCAGGCAGAGGCAGGGTTTGGGAAGGGATTCTCCAAGGCCACACCCCCTGTCAGCAGGAACCGCCACTCACGGTCATCAATTGCACCCCTGAAATAGACATTCTCTGTCTTTGAATCCAAATAGAGGAAATGAAAGTAAGACACCCCACATTTGAGCCATAGAAAGAGACACCCACTTATGTGCTCTTTCTTAATTATTAGTAACTTTGTCTAATGATTAAACTGTTAATGAGCGTGACATAAAAAATTAAGCTCTATGCTAAGAACTACTATTAACCATTGCATTACTATTTTTTGGTTATTACTTTAATCTACTACAATTAGTCATCCCAGATGTTATAAATCAGCAAAATGTTTAAATGTGACTTTCTTCATAGATAAACCTCAAAAAATAGGCAGGCAGCTTTTACAGGCCACTCACTTAAAATGAACAATATGAGAGACTTTGAGATACACACTCCTTTAAAACCAGAACTGCTACCACTGCACCAGAATATTCAGGCCTGTAACCCCGGGGGAGGGGGGGGGGGGTTCGAAAGAACCACCTTTTTGTTAGAAAAAGGTCCATTTTGGGTAAAATTTGATCTATGTACACAAAAGTTTCCTTGTAAAAGGTCCACTTTTTCAGGAAAAGAACCCCCCCCCCCCCCCTTCTGAAATTGCTGGCTACGGGCCTGATATTCCACTCAGTTAATTAATAACACAAACCAGAGAGATCTACACAAGAATGTGCTGCATAACACCATGATGTTCTTTTCATTATATATAATTATTTTAAACATAATTAGTCCCCTGGTGAGTTACTGAAGAGAAATTGTGATGTTTAAAAGCAATGTCAAGTCAAATAAAATTCATGTTTTGGTCATATAATAATTTGACATTGTTCCCTTGGGATATGCTCAAAGTATAAAGTGCAAGCAAGCTCTATAAGACAAGCAGGAGACCACAAGCAAATAAGGATTCCACAAATAAACATTGTAGACAGGAATATTGATGGACAGTTAAGAAGGGCAGTAACAAGTCTAAGATATCCTTTTTTTCAAATTGTCAAATAATATGTGTATTCCTTTTTATGAACTACACACACACACAAATAAAGAAATTTCAGTTCCAATGCAAACAACCAATAAACAGAATATCACAGATGATCACCAACAATATCCAAACACTTACTGTCCTTCCACCACTATGCTATAGCAATAAATAATTACAGTAAGGTAAAAAGATGCATGGGCATTCATACATTTCGGCTTCAAATATAAGGAACTGTCATGACAATTATCTAGCACATATTTGCAATATATCTGCATCCCTGTGAATAGTTTTTTTGGTAATGTAAGTCTGGTAACAAGTTGAAATAATTTAGGCTATACAGCAATGCAACTGAATTAAATCTGAAAACAAAGATTGATCTCATTTATATTCTTACATATTTCTGTCTGAACAATATGATATTTGGGACTAAATTAATATGCATAAGTTGAAAAGTCAGCATGAGACCACTGAATTTCATAGGTGAATTTTAGCTGCATTATCAAATCTATCACGCTGCACTGAATACTTACTCTCCCTTGGCTATTCCTATACACAGCAGGAAGGAGAACAGTAGCTTGTCCTTCTCAAACAGGGAGCGACAGACGTTCTGGTAGATGCTGTAGGTGAAGTGATCACAGAGGTTGGTTATTCTCTCTTCCAGGTTCTCTGAGGGGGTACTGTTGTGAATTGACTGGAAAAGAATAAAATAACTTCCTGTATCTCCTCATATTTTCATAAGTTACTGAATCTTTTGGTTTCAAATATCAAAAATAAAGTCTTTTCTTCACAATTCTGTCTCAAGGAAAATAAGAAAGGGAGACATTTGCTTTTATACACAATTGTATGCATTTGCAAAGGCTTTCAGTGATAAAAAATTACAAAAAGATATTAAACTATTGATGAATCATTATCCAGTATCCATTAATACCTTCTTACCTGTAGATAGAGGTTGATGAACCAGGTAAGTGAGTACTGGTACATGGGATCTATGTAGGCCAAGTCTGAGATTGTGAAGAATAGAATGCTGCCATGTTTTGCCACCTGAAAGATAAAATTGTTACAACGTATTATCTGTGGTCAACTCTCTAAATTGGGTTAAATTGTTATATTTACTGAAATTACTGGATGGAACTGATGATAAATGATGAAGATTGTAATACTGTTTTTTCAGTTTTAATAGTGTTAACCTAATAATCACCACCAGTACAAATATCTGACAATTACTGCATGCTCAAAGCACGAATGCAACAAAGTCATGCACTTACTGCTAAGTCAATTCAGTTTTACAAGATAAAGATCAACTATGTGCTTACTGGTTTATATCCATTCCTAACATCATCTATCTCTTTCTCCGTCTTGGTGGCTGCTTCCTGTTTAATGGAGATCTCCTCAGAGAGCACCTTGCTAGAGGACAGAACCTCGATGGCCGTCTCATCCTCCAGAATGTTACCCTGGTGGAAGATATCATTGAAATATTATAAACAAGATGATCTTTGTGGATTTTAACATCTAAGAATATCATTAACAACTGGTCAGCAGCTAGGAACATAATAATAATAATGGTAATTTTAAGAGATAATTTTTAACCAAACTGTAAATCATTTGGTGACATTCATATATACTGTAATTCAATTGTCCTGTTTGATTTACCCCTCAAACAAGCCACTAGCCATATCTCTTTAAGTAGGCATTTGGTTAAGGAAATATCACAGCATCAGATATTTTTCATACAGATTATCAAACACACCAAAAATGGTACAAATTCAATGACCCCAGCCAATGCTACATTTTCCCCATTTGGGCTGGTTTTTCCCATGGACATGCAATTAAGTTTTTAAAAAAGGTCCCACAAACCTCAGAAGTTGACAAAATCTCCAAAATCTTGTCTTCGATCTCTTTGAGCTGCCTCTTGTTGTGAGCACTCTCCAAAATCAGCTGGTTCTTCTTCTCCTCCAGCTCTGGCTTCTCCTTGGCGGCCACGATCCCCAACAGCTGGTCCTCTAGACCCATGGGGGTGATCATGAAGTTCAGGAGGGTCACCTGGTGTGGAGAAAATACTGATTTAATAACTGTGACTTTCTGTTTTGATATAAAAAGTTTACAAATTAACAATGATAGCATGGTTTTGTCTATTATGGATTTTAAATGGTGGGGTCACATTTTCATTTTCTTACAAATTAAAATGATCTCAAAACGTATTAATTAATAGAATAGCTGTGATGTTTGACATTGCAAAGTAAAAATAGAATATATCTTCAGGAGTATAGCCCTGTTACAGTAATAAAATAATACGGAACATCATATTCTCACACCAACCATAAACTGGTATTTACCTTGACAGATACTTCAGGCAGATAATGGGGATTCCTCATTCTTGTTGTCATGTAGAACTTGAAATCTTTGCTGTACTCCACCACATGGTCTCCAAGGCGGATGTAGTCCACTCCATTCTGGAAATGAATTGACATGACATTAGGAATCAGGTTTATAGCCAGGAAGTTTACCCTTGCAAAATATAACATCATACCCTTATAGAGGACCACTTATTTCAACTGAAAAAGGGAAATTCCAAATGAAAATTGAAAGAAAGCAACTACAACAAAACTTGCTTAGATCAGGGGCGGATCCAGAGCTATATACTGACAGTCTTCCAAATTATCTTTGTTGATTCATCCTCCAATTTTGACCGTCTTCCAACATTAAAAATTGGATACCCGTCAATGTAAACTTGAAAATCTGACCGTCTTCTGGAAGACCCAGAAGACGGCCTAAATCCGCCCCTGTAGATACCTTTCCTATTGCATTGAGCTCTTTCTGAAATTTTATTTCCTCAATCAAAATCAAGTCATAATTCTTACATATATTACTCCAAGTTACCTGTTTAAAAGTCTGTTTCAGAAGCACACTCTCTAAGACAGGGTCCAGTTCCTCTCCTATATTCTCCATGAGACAGGGGTTGCCAAACTGGATTTAAAAGGAAAAATACTTAATGATAATATGGCAAGATAATCATATCATTAATATAAAATGTGTTTGCAAAACTGGCATATATCAAAGACAAACAGGGCACCAGAGAAATTTTAGATGATGTATTGTGAATAAACTGTTACATATAATAATAAGAGACTAGCACTTTCTGTAGTTTACATACATGTACGCAAATCCAATTCATTTAATCAAGTCAAATCAAGGAGTCTGTTGGAACTCTTTGGTCAAATAAAGTACTTAAAACCACTATTTTCATCAAATACATAAAGACATACACATTTACATGCAAACAATAAAAAATATCACTATTCATTTATGTAAGGATTAGGGTTGCATTCAACAAATACCTGTAAGCAGTTCTCTATGGTCCTGATATAGTTAGGATTGGACAGCTTCACAATGGCTATCTTGTTGGCTTTCTCCATGTTCTTGACCCACTTGTTGGCCTGACCCTGGGGGTCAATCATCAGTGGCCAGCGGTTGGCATTCATCACGATGATGGCATTGTCCACTGAGAAACTAAGGGAGAGACAGAGTGGGCTTGTTAAAATCTACATTTTTTTCTTTTCAATAATCATTATCATCTAACTCAAATTGTTAATTTTATTTTGAGCAACAGAACTCATAATGTTCTGATAAGTGAAGTTTACTAAAATGTTCATAGGCAGATAAATTCATGCATTCATAAAATATTTGATTTTATTCAATATCTTTAATAAAAGATTATTTTTGTTAATCCATTAATTCTAATAATGAACTTAATTTATTTCTATTTTTGTTGAAACATAATTTTCAGCATCTTTTTAGTGAGCCACACAGACATTGTTTCAAAATGTACTTATACCAAAATCAATAAATTAATGTAATTTATAAAACAGATAAACATTTTGCTCAGTATACCTGTCCACTGGCAGTCCAGCGATATTCCAGTCTCGTATCTTGACCGGCTCCCCTAGGGTACTGGACAGAGAGAAGTTGTCATTGAGAGGGATACCTTTAGCCTTACACATACTGTACCATTCCTTGAGACAACTCTGAGGGAATAAGGAAGATATTTGTGTCATAATCATTTTATATTTTCAATCTTTTTGATACTGAACACCGAAATTAAAGTTAACAACTACAAAAAAAGTAATAATAATAATAATAATAAATTTTTAAAAAAACATAGCAATTCTCCAACTATCAGGAATGGACACAGAAAATAACATAGGCAGAGAAAATTCCTCCATCCACTGAATATCCCCACTAACCAATATCTTAAACAAAATTCATTGAATCACAAACCATCTGAACTCAATATTTCACACAAAAGGACAGAAATCTGCCATAAAGGGCAAAAATTCCCTCTATACCCTACCTGTCTGTAAGACAGCACAAAGGGTCCCAGGTAAGCCACCACACTAGCAGAGAGCAACACATCCCCCACAATGTTATCATAGGTGTCCGAGAGGTTGGCCACATTGTGTGTCCAGCGGTCCTTCTCCCCTCCCAGTCCACTGATTAACTTCTCTGCTCTGATGATCTTTACTTTACACAGCTCTATGTTGTTCTCCAGGTTCTGGGAAAGATGAGAAGAAGAAGCATTTATTTATTTGTTGTGTATGATGAGTGTAGCTGTGAGCTTTAGTGAGCAAAACTTGGGATGGCGTAGTCCGAAATTGCTGACTAACTTTACTGGAGAGCCACTCTAAGGCTGTATTCCCAGAGCTTTTAGATCGATCTATCCACGCGGGGAGTCTCACTAGATTACTGTCAGATAATCCGGCTTAAATATCTGTCCCGCCTACTACAAGCTGTAAGGGGGTAATTAACTTTCGTGTCCGCTCGGCTGACAGCTATTTAGCGTAAACCCCCAGGGAGTTAGGTCGATCTAAGGTAGATCGATCTAATCTCTGGAAATGGGGTCTAAATTACAGATTTACATGTAGAAGGAATGTTGCAAATAAGATAAAGATTTTAACAAGGCCTGCAGAACATGGCAATACTTGACCACTTAACACTTCCGAAGGATATATGACCACTAAGAAAACTCATATTAGTATAAAAATATCAATATTGGCATTAACTTTTATTTAATGAATTGGTCAAGAATTTCCTTCAGCAATCGCCAAAAACCTCTCACCTGCTTCTCCTCCATCTTTGTGTCCAAGTTTTCATTGAGCTTGTCCAGTTTATCTGTGACCTCCTTTAACTCTGCCTGCTTCTGTCTTAACTGTGACATTTGATCATCATACACAGCAAGGGCAGCCTCTAAACTCTTCCTCTTGGGGGCAACAACCTACAAAATGATATGTATTATAATAAATACACCTTTTTTACTTAAATTGACAATATTCAAAATTCATATAAAGATATGACTATTGTGGATCTTAAAAATTAATCCGTGTGAATACCCTCTGCCTTATACAGATTTTTATAAAAATAAATACTTCTTTCAATATATTGCGCATGGTTGAAACAAGATGGACACAATGGACATCTACTTCAATTTTTTACAGTGTCTCATCAACTTGTAATAATCGATTATCAAAATGTATTTTCTAATTATGATTGTCACAGAGATTTAATATTTTTCACAACTTACATTCTTCGATGAAAAAAATACCCTTTGCCATGAAAAAAACCCCCTAAAACATCAAACATGAAAAAGCTGCAATCATACCTTTGCCACCTGGTCATATGTATCCAGAGCCCGGACCCATTTGCACAGACCTTCACAAGCAGATGACACCTTCTTGATGATCTCAGGGTCAAACTCTGGATTATTCATGTAGTCCTTCCTGATTTTCTTCATGGTGGCCTCTGGTATATTGTCCTTGTCATAAACTTTGAGAGACTCCAGGAATTTCAGGTCTCCCAGAAGTTTTTTGGCAACTGGCCAGTAATCTTCCACAGTCTTTCCACTGGGGTCTCGCGTTTTGTCTGGTTTTTGACCCTAGAAATTAAGACATTTTAGTTTAGACAAATTATCAAAGTAATGACAGATTTAAAGACAACAGCAGACTCCTGTCTTGTTTATATTGTCTTGAGTGTCACTTTTTAATGATATTTCCTAATGCATATATTTACCAGTAAATTTATTTCATATCTGTAGTCAGGCCATACCATGTTGTGGTTTATACAACACCCAATAAGTGGCGCATGTATATTTCCTTTCCTTGAATTGATAAACTATGACTTGTAATATTTGCTGTAAGATTGCAAGAAATTAACTATTATTATAACAGCTCAGTCATTATAAAATTAATGTCACTGCAGCTAACCTTCATAATGCAGACGGCCTCCATCACCAACCTCACTCCAGCCGGGGGGTTGGTCATGGACTTGACGATGGTGATGTCATTCTGCTTCAGAGTGTCCAGTGCGGCTATGGCAGCATTCATGGCAGGCATGGCCTCCGCCAACTTGGCCTCGCACTCATCCTATAATATTCGAAGGTAGAGGGTAAAAATAGTGTAAATATCAAAAGTCCACATTTTAATTGTAATTAGAAGTTTTGGGGGTCCAATTCATTTGACCAATTATTAAACTTTCATATTTCATTACATAAAAAATACCTTTGTATTAAATTTAATTTCTCCCCTCATAACTACATTCACTCAATATAGATACAATTCATTTCACTGAGATATCATATACTAGACCTGTACAATACCACCACACAAAAGCTACATGTATCATATACTTAATATTTGTTACAGATATCCTTTCAATGTTTGTTTAATGCACTTCTACAAAATGTCTTTGAACACTGTTTTTGTATGCATTTACGCATGTGTGTGAATTATATATTCCAAACATACTAAATGACTTGCTCCATACCTTGATGGCTTGTGACTCTGATGCAGCTTTGTTGGCCACAGCTTCGTCAGCAGCGACCACAGACTTAATGGCTTCTACCTCCACTGTCTCCGTCTCTATGACCTTGATAAGGTCATCTGTCTCGGCACTGGTCTTAATCAACATGGGTTGTAGTTCCTGAAGTTCTTGCTTCATTACATTGATCTGGAGATTGATGGTAGAAAGTTAATGTATTGACTTATAACATTATACTATTCTTACAGTGAAAGAGAGCAATTGTGGGTGGCTTTGTTGGAGTAAAAAGACAATCATAAATTTATCAATAGTTACTGCACAAAGTAAAACAAAGATAAGTTAGTATGATGAGCATATGAAGATGATTGGAAAACTTAAAACACTTAAAGAATTAAAAATAAGATATAATTTAGAAATGAAATGACTTCAAATTTTAATTATGAGGACAATATTGTAAATTATATTAAGTATAAGCAGCTGAACTATGAGATCCAGTAACCCCTGACATTTCATTCCACATACTTGGCTTTCAGAAAATTCCAGTTTTTCCAATCCAATCACATAGCGCTGTTTGAGAGTGAGCAACTCCATCCTCTTCTTGTTCAGTAAGGTTTTGAACGTCTTGATCAACTCCAAGTAAGAGGTTGGGGTGACGTAGTTTCTTCTCTGCATAGTCTCATAATACCTGAAGTAGACGTATTAATTTTTAAATGTAAAAAAAAATTCATAATTATGCTAATTTAAAAGGCGCTAAATTTTTATTGGAGCACAATGTGTAAAAGTCACCAACCAGTTCTAAAATAGACCCAACTGTAAATTATTAATAAAAAGAGGAACAGAAAAAAAAAAATAGAACAGGTCAGGCAATACATTCTGTACACTGAAATAAGATATTTCTCTTCTGATATTTTTGTGCTAATTATATTTCTTATGAACAATACAATAATGATAATAATAAAACTACTGTAAAACTACATAACAAATCCTTACTTCTCAGACAATGCCCGCACACTCTGGTGGAAGTGTTTACACATGACTACTGCCTCCTCGCGCACTGCCTGCGACATCTCCACATCCTCCAGGAACTGATTGGCTACCAACTCCAGGGCGTCCTCAGGCCAGGCCTGAAATTAAATATTTTATTTTTTTAATATAAAAGTGGGCTTTTTTATCCAGTTTTCCTCAAAAGCTGAGAAAAGTTTTACGTAAAATGTATATTCAGAACTGACAAAGAAACTAATCTGTTTTGTTCCTTTTTTTCATTTGGCATTGGGCTAGAAAATATATTTTCATATATGACAGTATGGCAATTATAATTATGTACATCAATTAACAACAAAACTTGGTTTGTGTAAAACTAGCAAAATAAGATTCAAGATATGTTCTATCAAAATCCCCCACCCATCCCAAATAATTTTTTAATTGAAAATTTAAAAAAAACATCAACAACATCAACTCACAGTGAACCAATCAATAGTACAGCAGTTGATGAGAGATGGGAACATCCTGAGCCGGCTGCGGAACGCCTCCCCAATGGGGCTGAATGTGATCACCACGTGGAGATTGCGGCGAATGCGCTCTACAAACTTGTTATACATGTTCAGTGGCGTGATCTCAGACATGGCATTCTCCTGCAGGGCCAACTGCTGCATCTGAAAGACACAGGAAACATATTATGCATATTAAAACATGTTCCATAAAGCTCTTCTGAAAGAGAACAGTCAAGTAATTTGTTATTGACACTTTGTAAAGTAACTTCCAAAAATCCAATATTTTTTTTCAAAAACTGTATTTGTTGACATTTTGTTCTTAAAAAATGGATTTCTCACATTTAGAGATTACAACTAAGCAAATGGCTTGCACAAAGTATAGCTGCTCCAGTTAACAAATAATTTCTTTATCAAATATTTGCTTAATCCTCCAGATTTATTACTTTTTCAATGATCTCCAGCCTCTCTTCATTCTCATACAGGTTAGGAATGTCTGCAGTGTTCAGAATCATATTCACATCTTCCAGGAAAGAGATGTCCTAAAATGGCATCAAAGAACAATCAACAGAATTCAACAGAATTTTATCTTGCGACACATATCAATTGCAAATACAAATGTCCAGAATAATTGATAAGGACCAAAGCTCAGAAGTTAATGAAAGAAAAACATCCAATCTCAGTTTGTTTTATTCTGATTTATCCATTTTACTCCAACTTTACAGCTATAATTCCATCAAAAATTTTTAAAAATTGAAAATCAGAGATTAATATCACATCACTTCTCCCTTGCAGTACCTTGATTTGGTGATCTCCAAAAAGGAAGACGATCCCAATCCCTTCCACGCCAGCTTTGGTCATCAGTTTACGCACGTCTTCTCGCCACTCATTGACAGTGTAGTTCTTAGAGATCTCAATCTGGAACAGCTCGTAGTCTGCCATGAAGGAGGAGAGTTTCGTAGCACTGGCGCGTCCACTGCCTCCAATACCTGGAGACAAGACAAAAGACTTATGTACATATGACAATGTATGCTTATTTTAAAGCATGTAAATTGTTAATGCAGACTAAATTTGTCTTTACTAAATCTAATTATTTTAAAAACTCTTGTTGCATAAAAGCTTGTAGTTGACAAACAAAAAAGTCTAGTTCTGCTATTTCATGCAGCTAAATAGCTCATTTCTAAATACAAGAAATATCGATAAAAGTGCCAATAGTACATGTATTTACTCATTGTATTGGTCGGCTGTTCAATTACAAAACAACTATTTAACAATACTATCTTAAAATGTTCTAATCTTTAACAACAACTTCACAGAAGACATCAGATTTATTTCTTATCTCTGACATACCTAAGATCTAATAAACGGATATATATATATTAGATCTTAGGACATACTAAGGTACATGTACAGTTCCTTACCCACTAGCAGGCAGTGTCCATTGGGTTGTTTGAGCACCCTGCTGATCCTGGAGATGTGTTCTATGGCAAATCTGAACATGACCAGGTCCATGGGGGCCTTACTCATCAGGTTGTACTCATCCAGGCATTTCTCTATAGTCTACATAGGCAAAAATAAAAGGTACTTGACATATGTTTATTTTATTGATCACAAAATTTACAGTCAGTGGTGCTAGTAAAAGGTCTCCTTATTGAATGCATTTAAAGTCTGTCTGTAACAATGAAGCAGTGAGCAACACAACACAAATTGCTGTTCTTCCATTTTTGTACAGGGAGAAAAAAAGAAGGAAATAGGACACTGGCCATGCCACATTATATCTGATTCGTCAGACCTCTTCCCTTACTTTCTAACTTCCAAAAGTTAAACATTGAAATGAAAGAAACAATCAATTACTGACCTCTCTGACAGACTCCAGGTCCTGTATTTCAGTATACAACCTCTCATCCTCTTTCTCAGCCATGTAGTCCCCGAACATGAGACTACGGAGGTCGTCGTCACACACCTGTTTTCCTGGCACACACAGGTGACTGAACAGGTTGTTGAACTTTTCCTTGAACTGACTCTCTACTGTGTTCTGTAGAAAACATGACAATTTACATTTACACCCCATTCTCATAGATTAGATCGACCTACATTGGATCGACCTAACTCCCTGGGGGTTCACGCTAAATAGCTGTCAGCCGGGCGGACACGAAAGTTAATTACCCCTTAAAGCTTGTAGTAGGCGGGGACGGACACTTAAGGGGGATTATCTGACAGTAATCTAGTGAGACTCCCCGCAGTGATAGATCGATCTAAAAGTTGTGAGAACAGAGCCTTAGACAAGGTAAATAAACTTAATATTCAAGTTGCTCAATATACTCATATATCACTATATTACATTATGAAAGCAATAAAATAATAATGACTTGTTTTATATAAGTTTTTAAAAGATTTTTTAAAATTGTGTTAAGGAAAGATAGGTGCATCTTTAGATAACACTTTAACCTTGTGCTAATGACTAAGGGTGTATTCTCAGAGATTAAGATCGATCCAGAGATTAAGATTTAGATCGACCTAACTCCCTGGGGGTTCATGCTAAATTGCAGTCAGCCAAGTGCGCACCATAGTTAATTACCCCCTTACAGCTTTCAGTAGGCGGGACAGACGCTTAAGCCGGCTAAGCTGACAGTAATCTAGTGAGACTCCCCACAGGGATAGATCGATCTAAAATCTATGGAAATGGGGTCTAAAAATTAGGAAAGCTTTTTTCCAGGTGTTTTTTTCTAAATAACCCCTACCCTAAAATACAACATAAAAACCCTTTCATCAATGTGAATAAGTTGACATGCATTATTTTTCATTGAAGATAGTCCAGCTTTTTTTTCGGCACGCATTAAAACAGTGGCTGCAATCTACATTACCATACCTTGACCATCTTAAAGAAGACGTCCCTGTCCTCAGTGTCCACCAGGCGGTCATATATCACCCTGTACGCCTCGTGGACCCACAGTCGGGTCAGTTTCTGGGCCCCCTGGGCACCTTCCGGACACTTCTGGGGTTGGAGGAGGAGAATACCCTGGAATTCAGCAAAAAATTGAAATCAACTTTTGTTTCTTTTTAAATTGATCATTTCACATTTGTCTTTCATCAAGAATTTAAATAGAATAATACTTAATTTTAATAACATTCAAATCTTAAAAAATACAGATCATATGATACAAATGTATCAGAAGTAAAAATTACAAAAAAATACTCAAAATAGTAACTTGATTTATTTCCTTCTCATTTTGACCTAGTTATTACTGCCCCGTTGGTTTACCTGTACAACCCTGGCAAAATCCCTGAGGTTGAACAGATAGTGTGACTTAGAGGGTGTGGGCAGGAAGTTGCTGATGGACTGCTTGTAGATGTCCAGGGTGGCTTGGACCATTATCTGAAGGGAGGGGGAGAAATAATGGCATTTTCCAAATGTAACACATACAAAATTTGATGTAGTTTAAGAATCATCTCCTTTTTTCAAGTATCCTATATTCATTCTTTGAGTGAACATTTTCTGTTAATTTATGTGCCATATTAATAATAATAATAATAATAATATATTATTATTATTATTAGACATATTAATATTAACACTCTGTCTTAGGAATAGAAAAAAATACCCAAAGTATAATCATTTTACAAAAAAAAAAAAAAAAAAAAAAAAAAATTTCTGGGTGCATTTACTTTGTAATATAAGAAAATAATAATTTGTTTTCAGCAATTTAAGCTGTACTATTAACATCATTCTTGGTTCCAACTGCTACAACTAAATAAAACTTACCCTTGAAAATCTCCTCAGACTGGTCTCAAATCCTCTGGTAAAATGCCAGTCCAGGATGGGGGCAAATATGTTCATCATGGTTTCGTCATTGAATGACTCAATGCTGATGAGGTTGAAGTGGCGCATGAACCGCGGGGTGATGGTGTTACGACCACCACCAGGGGGACCCATGGCAGCACACATCATGATGTCGACAAGCTCCAGGATGCTTGTGTCTTTTCTGAAAGTTTGAAAAAATGGAATATAGTTAGTGTAGCAGTTATCATCCTGTTCATTATTGTGATAGGAGTTTGAAATCTGGTGGGATATTGCTAAAAACCCAGATACCAGCATTTTTGGATAAACCAAGAGGAAACCCATATTTCCAAAGCAGTGCCATACATACAATGAAGGTCTTTATGCTTCATACTCCAGGTACCTTAAAAGAGCCTTTTTATATTTCATTAATATCAAGCCATGTACAAAACATGATGGTTTTTACTGTCTGTTAGTAGACTTTCAGAAAGACTTTGATTGGGTATGGTGAGTGGATTGATATACATTACTTATATGTATATTAAATTAAAAAAAGAAATACAATGCAATTAAAAATATATTAATCCAATATTTTATAAATTTATAATTTATTCCAATTGGTGAAACCAACACATATCTACACTATATTTTTCATGATTTTCATAATCCTTTACCTGTCAAACCAGTAGCCATGGTCAATCCACTGTCTCAGGATCTCTATAGGAGGCTGGGCACCATACTTCTCCTTGGCTGGCATGTTCAAGTCATCCACAAAAACACACAGTAACTTCCCCACTGCCGGCCCATACTTGCCCTTGCCTCGCCTGAGGAGAGATGGTAACCTCATAATTCTCAATGTTGAAATATTTGCTTTAACTGTTATAAATGTTACAGGCTTTTAGTTGACTCAGTAATTGCTTAGTTACATTTTTACCATTTTCCAACTTACTTTTCAATATCAATTTTTTTTTTTTTTTGTAGTTTCCAATAGAATTTATAAAAATGTAAGAGATGCTAATGTTACGAATAGCCCTTTTATCTTTCCATATATTGAGATATGCATTTAATTTTCAGAAGGACTGCTAATGTTGTTATTATATGTCAAAAAAAGAAAGAAAAAGAAAATGAGTTTTTTTTTTCACATATATAATCATCAAAATGCAACATGACATGAGCATTTCCAAAAAAAAAAAAAATATGGGCAACAATGTACATTGTGTCGCACAGACAACAAAACATAGCAGTTCTCAGACAAGAAAAAGGGTGTGCAAAATAAACCAATCAAAACTCACCTGTCAAGCTTGGAGAAGATGACATCTTGTGTCTGATTGGCCGATGTCTGGGCTGAGAAGACTAGGTTATTGATGATGTATTTGTCCTTGGGTAACTGGAGCAAGAAATTGTTGGTGATGGCACTTTTTCCTGTCCCAGTGGGCCCCACAAATAGCAATGGCTTATTCTGATGAATGAACTTCTGCAGAAAATAGCGCTGCCGCTCTGTGTCCACCGTGTTGATGATCAGCTCATTCACCTAATTTGCCAAAAATGTGGAAAAAGTGAGAGAGGCAACTTCTAATCTGATATTAACAAGCTAAAGCCTGGGGCAGCCTATTTTTCATGGATCTTTGCCTTAACAAAGATTGATATTCTAACCTTTGGCAGTTGAATTTTGAATGGAAATATATATACATATCTGTTTTTGGAAAATTTTCAAAACGGTTCTATACAAAAAAGGGGTATATGTACCAATATGCATCCTGTGCACAAAAATACCGACATCCAATACAACGTCACACCTAACACATTCAGAAAGCACATCTAAGCTGTCACATCCAAGCACAACATCACAATCCAATACACCAATGTCATGAAAATGAATAGCTCAAACAGGCATTTCAATAAAACACCAATGTCATAGTACAAAAGCAATGATGCAACACTGGCACAATAAATCTCCTGTAAAGTACAATCATTATTTGATCATGCATCCATTCCCACTCACTCAACCTTCCAAGTCTTACCATAGTCCTTAGCTTCCAGTCATCCTATGGGTTAATAAAACACAAAACAAAACAGTGAATCAACAAAATTAGTCTACAGAAACAAAATACTCAAACATGGGTGAATTGTAGTTGAGAGTTTGTTTTTCTCTTTTTGTCTTGTTTTCTTGTTTTCTTGTTTTAACTGTAAAGAAATGCCTGGTGGTGCTGTGCTTTTTTTATGTTATAACATTCTATTTTCCAGAATTACAGTTTTTATGATTAATTGACCAACAATGCCACTTAGAGACCAGACAGACAGACCAGAAATTCAAACACCTGAGGCTCTGAAGTGATAATAAAGAGACCCTTAGATATCTGAATGCCTAGTTTACCAGTCCAGTCACCTGAGGACAAGAGCTAATAATATAGTGTTCCCCTGAAAAGATCTTGTGTATGTACACAACAATGTTCCTTGTGGAAATATGTTTGTGTTTGTGAGGAAACCACCTGTTGGAAAGCGCATTGCATTGACAGAGATTTATATACTGTTTATTCAAACTCCACTGCAATTAAGACACCCATGTATGCAAAATATAAAACAACTGGAATCATCTACTACCGCAAGAAATATAATATGTTTACTTTCAAAGTTAAACTCAATTAGTAAAGTTTGAAAAGGAGTTAAAAGTTCCATCTAAATTTCTACAGTGCTTTTCAACATTAAATGATGTATTAACTGAGGAATTGAGCATCTGTACATCATATCTTTCAAAAAAAGGAAATTATTATTAATAATTCTATTTACCTTGATATACTGTGAATTAAAAAACACAGGAAGTATTATGAAAAAGAAACAATGCAAATCATGATATGAATAATTATTAGCTGAGACATTTAAAATTCTAAACTCCAAAATTAATAGAAAAAGCAACCAATAATCATTTAACTACAAAAAGTCAATTATCAATGAAAATATATTTGTAAAATCTAATTTTGTTAATAATAATAAGCAGCTAATTTCTAATAATTAAATGGTCTATGAAACAAATGCATAAGCTTTAAACTTGAGTGGCATCACTTAGCAGTGACATCATATTCAATTGTGACATCACACACATAGGCAGTGACATCACGTTAGTAGTAGTATGACATCATATTAGTAGTGGCATGACATCATAAAATTAGTGGCATCATCTTCTAATGACAACAAAAGATTAATGAATCTGAAAATTAATATCTGATTAGTAAGTCTAGGAAAAGTGATCACATTCCTCCATACAACATCCATACTTCATTCACACAAAAGAGAAAGGGAAAATACACATGCCAATACAAGGTATTTGTCTTATCAGCAGCTTAAATGGTATGCAAGATGCCCACACCATATATCTAGGATGCAAGCATGCAGTATATAATTCCTTCATACCAAGCAATGAGATGGTGTTGCCTTATACAAGGTGTGCATGCAATATACTATAGTACCATGCTACTACAGTGGGAGAGGGGGGAGGGGGAAGGGTAGTAAGAAGGAGGAGGAGGGACGGGGCAGAATCATGCAACAAGAAATTTAAGATCATGTAAATGAAAACTGTGTTGACATTCAAATAATGTCAAATATCCATTATTTACATCATTGGGTATTGTTTTAAGGACAGGTTCACAACATATGTTTGGGTTGTCACACATTGGTTTTAATTTATAAAATTTAATCAAACCATCACTTAATTTTTAGCTGGATATGGATTTCAGGTATTGCAAAAATACAATTAGTTTTATGAACTTACAAATATAAAAAAGCCACTTTGCATTAAGCACAAATCATTACATACTGTGCGCCAAGAAATCAAATAATCTAACAAATTACCCTTGCAAAGCCTCAACAAGAAGCTTCAGTTGCAAAAAATTCCAAATTTGCTAAAAGCCCTGGCAATCTAAACCCATTTTACAGCCCCAGCAGTCTGTGGAAGCAGCAAATATTTCATTTCATTACCTTTTCTGTAATTTGATAAGCCTATAACCTCCTTCATGCAAATGCTCCAATGCCTTTTGCAAATAATCAATGCCTTATGCAAATGCCCCATGCTCTATGCAAATAACCCCATGCCCTATGCAAATGCCAAAATGCCCTATGCAAATGCCCAATGCAAATGCCCAAATGCCCCAACAACTGTAAAAGCAGCCAAAATATCTGAGCAGGTGCCCTTGTCCCACCCCCTTACCTTAGCCTTTTCTGCAATGGCAACATTCTGGATCATAGTGGCCCAACTGTTCCAGGAGCAAATGTGAGTTTTCAGGTACACGTAGTCATACACGGTGTCCCGCTTGGGGAACAGGAGATTTCTGGATACTTTTAACTCTTTGGGTCTGAAAAATAGAATAATTTGAGTTGAGGAGACAAAGTCCTATAGCTGTGTTATGTTTAGGGCACAGATGATTATTGAAATGAATCAATTAAAATATATAATTTGTAATAATATTACAGAAATGATAGCAAAAGTGAGTTAAAAGCGATATTCTTTATTTGAGAAATATCTCTTGAGCTCACCTTGGGTATTTGGCATTCCCTCCTTCCATTTCACAAAGTTCCCTGAAAAACTCATCAAACTTGAGTCTGGACGGACCATCTAAGTTTGCTCCAACTGACCACACGATGGAGAAGAGGAAATGGCAGAAAAGCATATTTGACCTCTCCTCTATCAATTTCTGATCACTGAGAGACTTGTCCTTTCTAGGTGGGAATGCAGCTTCTGCTGGTTCTTCTGAACTTGGGGCAGCAGGGGCGCCATCTTCAGTTGTTTCTTCCTCCTCTTCTTCTATGAAGTCTTCCTCTTCTTCTTCATCTCCAAGTTTTCTAAAATTTGTATAAACAGAATGAAATCATTTCACCTTGCAATTATATAGAGAGCTTGCACTTGTAAGTTTAAAACTTCAATAATGATTGATAACATAAAGTTATATACAACAAGATTTATTGACTCATCTCAATAAATTTAAAATGGATAAGTGTCCTACCTGACATCTTCCATCATGCAACTGTACAATCGTAGCATGCTACTGGTGAGGTGCATCGGGGAGAGCTGGACAAAGTGCTTACAGTGCTTGCTGACAAAACTGAGGCAGGGTGGGAGGAGCCATTCAAATAATAACTGAAAGGGATGAAGGAATTGGTGAGAATGATTTAGATAGTGTTGTACATTCATATTTGAATAATGCAAGACATTTGGTAAAGAAAATAAATAAGTTTTATTTATTTATTTATTTTTATTTTATTTTATTTTTTTTTGTTGTTGTTGTTGATTTGCATACTGTGGTTAAATTGACATGATCTTGGGTGCTAGGTTGTAGTGAGGGTATGTGTTTTATATTTCATGCCATGCCTTTTAATTGTGGTGAATACATTTTTGAAGCAGAGGTGAGATTGCTTTAAACAAACATGGCACTTAATAACAACAATGTGATAAGATCAAATAAAATCTAATTTACAACAAATCAAAGGGACAGATGTCTCATCTTGACACAACTCCCGTTTTGTTTCTACCTTAATGGACTCCTTCTGTTCTTTATTCAGGATGTCCTGTGGCATTTCATACTCCATCCAGGACTTGACCAGAGGGTCGGGACCAAGCTGCATGGGCTCCAGGTAGATCATACCACACCTGGAGGGCAGGTAATATCACAGTTTCACTTAATCTTTTAATTTACCATTCAAAACTGCAAACTCATAACATTGCAAAAAAGTAAGAGGATTGTATTGTTTAATAATTTTCAGTGTGCTTTAATTTGTAGTGCCTGTTTACAAAGAATGTAAAATTATATTCAAGAGAAAAGTCTGCACATTAATGTCTTTGACTTGGACCAGCTGGCACCATGCCTAAAGATGTGACTGCTACGCACAGAATAAAAGGAAAATATGGACAAATTACCTGCTGACAGTGGCAGGTGATGCCTGCTCCAGGTCTTGAGGCTCAAATATCATGTTCTGCTTGTTACTCATCTGGATGATTTCACCACTCATAAGACACAGCTGGAAGGCAAAGGATGACACTGAGATAATTTTCAATATTGTGTTAGGTGAGAAATTATGTGATGAGACAATGTGTTAGGTGTGATAGGTGTGGCAATTTGTTAGATGGTATCACAATAAAAACTAAACTTAACCATATCTCAGGAATAGCTGAAGCATAAGGGGAACAACAGTGAGGTGTTCCAATTTAATACCAAAAATGCACCTAGATCTCATCCAATATCTCTAGCAATTAAGTGTTTATTATAAGTTTAACAACTTCCTCACCAATTTAAAAGTAGAATAATCTTGAAATTTTCTTTAATTTCCTGTTATTTTCACACAGTTATTTAGAATTCTCTTAAAAGTCAATACCACATTTCTACCCCATACCTTCTTGTTGTCATCTAGCACAGTATTCATGTTCTCAATCCACACAGCATCTACTGGTCCATCAAATATAATCCACTTCCTGTCCTCCGTTGTGCTGGACGCATGTTCTCGGAATGTGTTGGCCAGGACACCATCTGACCACTCGTGTGATATGGGGTCAAAGCGGCCGTACAACTGGCCCATGGTGATGGCCTTGGGGTTGATGATTCTGAATGTGACCTTTAATGGAGAAAATGAAAGATTTTGATAATACAGATTAAGAATTATTCATTTTTATTTGTTTTGTAAGAGCCTGCAAAGAATCAAAAACAGCACCTAGTTGTTGATTCTTAATTTATACACATCATTACAAAATAATAACAATAACTGCCAAAAGATGACAGCACTTACTGCATGCTCCTCCATCAGTTTCTTCTTCTCCATGTCTGCCAATGACATACTGATGGCTTTGAAAGCAGACGTCTTTCCACCGATAGGATCGCCTACTATCATAAGGCCGTGACGGACTAGAATCATGTCATAAATCTGGAAATGAATTAATGATGAGTATTATTTAAATGTAAAACTACATTTTTTTGTCTTTTTGCTAATATATGACACTGTTATTGAGCAAAACACAAAAATGCTTGCCTGGTCTATTTATCAGAGACAACAACGGATGTTGACATCAAGTCTTAGGGAAAGCTTTGCTATGAATAAAACAGGAAATAAAAATGCTGCTACCACTAACCAATTGTCCCCATATGTAACATGTCTAAACTTAGGAACAGAGTATCAAATATGACATCATAATGATTTTAAATGCTGCTCACATACATGTAACAATGACATTAAAAATCTGGAAACAATCCTTTTTATTAAAAGATTTATCCTGAAATACTGAATGATGCTTATGAACCTGTATAATTTTCTCCAAGAACCAAGGTGTGGGTTGCATTTTCATCTTCTGGATGTTCTCCACTAGCGCCACCTCTAGGTCAGTATAATCTGGTTTCGGCTGCTTCACCTCTGGGAACAGATCCGAGATGATGCCCTCAAATAGGGGGATGTCATGGGACAAAAACTGAAATAATTACATTTTACATCAATTTTCCATGACAACATTTCATAAATTTTCATTTTTATTTTCTCTAAATTTAAATGCTATTATATAGTTGGATTCAGATGTAAATTAAGAAACAGGGTTGAGTTTCCTAAGTTTCAAAGAGAACAAATCAGATTTATTTTTCAAAAGTGAAAATTATCAAACACAAGCTGAAATATTTTTGTACCCTTAGCTTAGATATATTTTTGTTTACAGGTTATAATTACCACAAACACACACAAATAATGACATCATACTAAAAACGGCCTCAGAAATAAAGAAAATCTATTTCTGCCATGGTTATGCTTACCTTGGGTAAGTTAACATCTATGATAGACTTAAGCAGCAGTTCATCTTCTGGGCTCTCAGGGTATTTAAGCTTGAGGTTCCCTGCCGCAGTGAGAACAGACTTCACAGCACGCATGCCGTAGTCGTAGTGGTGCTGGGAGGACAGCTGCAAGGTAACAATGGATGTGACTGTCACAACCAGGGCAAAATGTTGTATTGCTGAGACTGTTAATCCAGGATTCAATTAACTTGCCTCTGGCCTTCTTGAAATTTCTTTTGTTCCAATTTCAACCTCATTTCAACCTTAAGCATTTCAACATATATAAAAAAAACAACTTTTGAACATAGTGAACATAATCACTATCTTGTATTTCTACTGTGACTAAGATCAGATAAGTCTTATGTGTTACTTTATATCATATCATGGTGTCATGTAGTACTTTACCTGTTCTGAACACAGAGTGTATGTGGCTACAATCTTGGTGGCCAGACTGCGGGCATTAATGAACCCCATGGAGTACAGCGAGATCTCCCCAATCATGGCGTAGTCTGGGACCATCATGGCCACTGTGCGGAACAACACCTAAAATGACAATTTTTCACATATAGTTTAAACAATGTTTTTTTATATATATATCACAGTTGAGAGCTTTTCAATTACCATAGTCAAACCAAAATGAAATGAAAAGCTCAATTTTTGGACTTACAATGTTGGTTAATATATGCATAATTACTTGCACCATGACTAAAAAGACACTGTTTTGTGTTTCATCGTTTCAAGACCTTTTGGCTGTTTACAATATTTCATCTGTTGGTTCACCTGAACAATGAAATAACCAGCACAGGATATTGCACAAAGACAAAAATTTACATATAGATTATCTAGACTGGATATCTAATAATATTACCTTGAGGTTATCAGGGAGCTCGGCCCTGCCAGCATAGCCTGGGTTCATGGTGATGAAGAGAGTACAGGTGGGGTCCAGGGACAGCTCAGTGCCCTCAAAGTTGAAGGTCTTCAGGTGCTCTGCTATGGCACGCTGGATACTCTGGACCTGCTGGGCTATCACAGACAACACCTGCAAGGTCACGGTAATAATTCAGGTGAAGATAAATGATTAACATGTATGTGTGTGTGTGTGGGGGGGGGGGGGGGGGGAGGAAGGGGAGAATTGTTAAACAGGATGATTGCAACTTCTTGTTGATATAAATACTGTAGATTCTCCATTACACAAAAGAAAAAAAATTTCTCCGAGATTTTTTCTATATATATAAATGATAATTCAACCTAAAAAGGTGACAAATTTTGCTTTGCTGTCTATTAAATGTAAACATCAACAGATTTGATCTCCTCATAATCCTTACCTCCAGCTCAATTCTGTTGAACTCATCAAAGCAGGCCCAGGCTCCAGACTGTGCCAGTCCCTTGAAGAACTTACTCATAGCTTTGTAGTCCAAGCCATCAGAGCAATTGAACACAACACACTGAAACAGATGGCACATTGTGTTAGGTGTGAATGTGACACTGTGTTAGGTGTGAATATGAGATTGCCTCAAGTTGTTACACTGGGTTCAGACTTGTGGTCCAAGCCAACAAACTACACTGGTAAGGTTAATATCTGGCTTTGATATATACAGAAAAACAAAGCCAACAGTTAAACATTTTCTTTTACAGACGAAGAACTAAACAAGTTAATTCATTACAATTGGGTTCACTTTCATAAAAATTTGATATCTAAAAATTATTCTTTCTTAGTCTGTTTAACATTACAATTTAAAATGTTAATAAAGACCAAACTGGTACCTGTTTAGCTACAGCCTTGGCCAAATCTTTGGAGGTTTCTGTTTTGCCAGTGCCTGCTGGACCCTCAGGGGCACCACCAAGATTTAGTTTTAAAGCACCCATCAAGGTTCTATAATACCAAGAATAATAGTCATCTTATAGGCATAGTTCAATACACAACTCCATAACAGACAATAATAACAAACAACAGCTACCATACTAGCAACAGTAAAAATACAATAACAATGACAATACAGACACAATAAAAATACAGTAGAAATCTAAAAGAAAACAATTACAATACAAAAACAACACCATTACCTGTAACACCTATCCGTGAGAGGCGTGATCACCAACCTCCCAGTGTTCCCCAGGTACTCGTATACAGTAACAATACAACACAATACAATACTATACTAGGATAATACAGAAACAGCACCTTTACCTGTAACATCTATCCGTGAGAGGCGTGATCACCAGTCTCCCAGTGTTCCCCAGGTACTCGTATACAGTAACAATACAATACAATAATATACAAAGATAATACAGAAACAGCACCATTACCTGTAACACCTATCAGTGAGAGGTGTGATCACCAGCCTCCCAGTGTTCCCCAGATACTCATAGGCATAGTCCACAGCCGTGGTGATCATCTTGACTATCACAATGTCCCCTTCCCAGTAGTACCTCAGCTGGCTGATCCAGTTAAAGTCTGTCAGACTGCTCACCTGGACCTCTTTAAGCTTGGCCACAACATCACGGGCTGGGAACAGGACCAGTTTTGTTAATACTACGCATCTTAATTAAAACTATTTTTTTCTTTGACAGTGACATCTATAAAATCTAATTTGAATTGTTTCATTCAAATAAAGATATTTTAATTATTATTAATACAGTAATTATAATTTGGTTCAAATTTCAAATACTGTAATAACAAACATAACTTTGTGTGTATTAGCTGGTAGCCTTTCTGTTTGTTTTCACAGTGGATTCAGTATTATGTTGAACTTCTTATTTTGTGACATTGACACAATCAAGATTTCAACATAAATTGAAGCACCCACCATGGACATCTATGACAATGAGTGCCCCCAAGGTGATTCTGGCCATCTTGGTCAGTTTGCCTCGGACCAAAGTGACCACCTCGTCTATCTGGCGGTTACTTTTGGCCAGGTACTCCGCCATCCCTCCAGGTGTTACAATGGACTAGAGTGAAAAATTAGAAAACGACTTTGTCAATTTTTCTGTTACAGTTATCAAATTCTATCAATAATATGATGTGTATCTACTCTCTCCCTAACATCATTCTTGGTATACCATTAATTCAATCGCATTGTTTCCCTTGAGTGTGGAAAATAAAAATCTTTGTTATGAGGGATCAAACAGAATAATTTCTTGAATATCCCTTCAAAAACTTGAATATTTTTCTTTTAAAAAGTTGACTGAAAACAATTCTCCCAGCCCCATACCTGTTCCACCTCTGAGGTCCAGTGGACTGTTCCAGCTGCCAGTACTATCTGGCCAGGCCAGTGGAGGACCCATTCACTCCTGGGGTTCTCATCATAGGCTGCCACAGCCTTGGCACAACTGTCCTTTAGACTGAGTTTCATAGTGTCTTCAACCTGGTAGTGTTTAGTGGAATTTCTTTACTTAACATTGTTGGTTTAATTAGTTTAAAAATCAGACATAAAAACATGTAGAAACTAACCTAAAGACCGGCTTTTTAAAAAATTGTCAATTTTGTTTATCACTTGAAGACTATCAGATACATTATAAAAATATATTTAAAAAACAGTAAATCAAAAAACAAATCTTTCCAACCAGAGAAGAAAATTTAATAAGCCCCACAACCCCATTGATTCCAAAATGTGACCAGGTTTCATAAAAATTTTTAAGCAACAATATATACAATGTGTTTTTCCACATAATCTAAAACCTAGTAATAATAACCTGAATGAGCCATTTCTCCACCAATCCCCTCGTTTCAGCAGGTACGATGTGACGCGGGAAATCTACTGCCTCTTTTTCAGCCGACTCCATCCCTACGATGACCTTCTCAGGGGTAAAGGTCAACTGCGCAATTCCCTCAAAGCACTTCTTGAGATGAGGCTGTACACGAAGAGGATCTTTGGTTTCTGATAAGATTTCTAGCAGCTCATCATTGGACAAGAAGAAAAACCTGAAAGAACAAGTGACATGTATAATTGTTAATTAGTCTTTCTTCAAAATTTTATTCTGAAATTGCTATATGGGAAATTGCTATATCTGAATATGTGAAAAATTAAATGGTAAAGGCTATGGGACTTTCTTCATCCCAAGTTAGTTACTGAGTAAAACTAATAAAAAAAACTTTCAACATCTTAATATCATATAAATATTGACACAGTTATTTATGATATATTTAATAAAGCTTACCTTGGGAAAAACAAGCGTTTCTTCTCCAGATAGTCATTGAGTCCTTTGTTGATGTCTTCAAGCATAGACTGCAGAATTTAAAGTGACAATATTAAACGTACTACTCCAAAAATTTGTAACAGAAAAAAAATTAATGTTGAGGTATCTTCCACAGGAAGTCTCTACACTGTGGTGAAATAGCTTTCAATAGATGGAGGCTTTCTATAAAGTTTTGACCATAGTCAAATTTGCAGATACGAATACCTTTAGAGCATAAGAACCTTATCACATTCGGTATCACAGAAGTTGGTAAATAAAACCACCTACCTCTGAATACTGTAGTTTCTCCAACATCTGGTCTTGTGATGTGACAACCAGTGCCTTTGTATCTTTTACAGCATTGGACATTATTGTGTGCCTTAAGTGAAAAACAGACATTCATCCAGTTAAAACGTTGAACAAAATTCTCCTTCAGTTAAGCTTTGTTGCATTTAGTTTTAATAAAAAATAGATACTTAACTTTTCACAGAATTCTGTATCAAATATTGAAATAAATAGTGAATTTAAAATATACTTTATCAGTGTAAATGTATTAGCTGTGACAATGTAATTGTGTCTGCGACAATAAAATTGTCCTAGTTGTGGCAACATAATTGTGTTAGTTGTGACAATGTGCCTGGATGTGCTGCACATTGTGTTGTCTGCACTCACCAGTGTTCATCCACCTCCTCAAACATCTTCCCCTCCCTGGGGATCTGGTTCCTGATGTCAGCCGAGCCAAAGATGGGTTCCAGATACAGCCATGCTGCCTGAACCTTCAGCCAGGAATCCAATATGGCCTTCATACGACGCTGAAATATGGGGAACAAGGTAAATAATATACTAGCATTATACATACATGAGATGATTCAATATATATGTCAATAAAACATTGCAACCAAGATATCAATTTTGTATTAAACTAAAATAAATCTTTTCTGACATGGATCATCAGTGTTTATTTTTATTAAAATTCCATACATGTATGTAAATATTTAGATAAAATAAAATAATCAAAATGACCACAAAACTTTGTACTCACCAGTTTAGCATCCCATTCATTCACCTCAGCTTCAAATGGGCCAATAAAAGGAGAGCCTTTCATTGTGGTTGTCTTGACAATGTGATCATCAAGTTGGACCTCAACATCATCAATGGCTGACAGAATGCTGATGTCAGCGTCTTTGTATGGAACAAAGACAAAGTTGACTATCTCCCAGTCACTTTTCATCTTTGAGAGAGCCTGCAGGTACATTGTGGATGAATTTTAAAAATCAAAATTCCATACAAAATTACTTAAATCAGAAAATTAGTAATAATGTTATGTTTGACATAATTTAAAAAATAACTTAAAGTTTGACATGATTTTAAAAAAAACAACTATATAATTATCATTCAAAAAATTGTTCAAATCACTTGCAACACTAATTGCAATAAACACCTCAATCTGAGATTTTTGTCTAGTATTAAATAATCTCCAAAATCTGTGGTTCTTTTTCATTCTGTATGTTTTGTACCTTTTCTAAAGCAAACTCCTTGCTGGCTTGAGAGCTGACTTCTGTGAGTTCATCCAGGAATTTTTCCAGTCCCAGGCCCAGCATTTCCTGGAGGGGGGTCTCCTCAGTGGGCGTGATTTGAAAACCAACCTAGAGCATAAAAATACAGCATTTTATTTATCCATTTTTATTTATTTTTTGTGTCAAAGTTAAGCACATTTTATGTATAATTAAGAAGAGGAAGAGGAAGATGGATAAAATGTGAACAAAATCATTTATAACTAGATAAATTACTTAAAGAAAACATACATAAAAAGAAGGATAATTTACTAGTAATTTGTCCACCACTTTGTCTAATTTTAGGGTTAATGTCACAGTTAACAGAAAATACAGCTCTCTATTATAACTAAAATCCATTCAGCAGCCTACCTTATGGTTCATCATGTTCCAGTGTCTCTGTTTTATCCCAGGGTTACAGAGGGCTGTGATAAGTGGCATGTTAATCTTGAACTTCTCTAGCTTGCCTTTGATACTGGTGGCTGCCCTAAATGGCCCTGCCATACTAGGGTGGGAAAAGATCTTGGTCAGTCTGTATGCTGTTCTCCACAAGTTTTGAACCTGAAATAAGGGGAAAATAAGGTATTAAATCATTGTTTTACATTTGTGAATTAGTAATTTACATTACAGCTTAGGATACTGATTAAATATCTGACTGAGTCTTTGAGACAAATAAAATGATCTGTGTCAGTATGCAATGATACAACTTTTCTATGAAAAAAAAATAAATATATATATAAAAACTTATTTTTGAAATTCTTTCCAATAAATATACTGTTCCTGATTTTACTATCTGAGAGAAACTGCAACAAAGATATATTTAAGTCTGACTTTGAATCCATTTATTGAATACCAATTTATCTTCTCCAGTTTCTCCCCTCACCTCTTCTTCCACCACCTCAGCATTCACTTCCAGTAGTGGACCATTCATCCATTTGTCGTTCTGAGCATAGAACTTGACAGCCGCCTTCCACAATTTCTCATACGGCTCCATGGCACTCTGGATATCCTGGATCTCCACATATGGAGACTGTTGTCCAATACCCAGCAGAGCCTCTTCTTTGTTGATGAGAACTTTCTGTAAAATGGAACAAAAACGTCTGGTTACTATTTTGAAAGTAAATGTTATAGAAATTTTATTTGACAAAGTGCATAATTCAAATACTCTTTTTTAATAATGACTTAAAAAATATTTCTAATGATGTAAAAAGAAACTCAATAAAACTGAAGTCAATTTATCTATAAATTATTAAGTTATATCACACTGAAGAAACTGATAACTATATATCCAGCGCAAGTTTTAAGTCAATGAGAGGAATGTTTCAGTTCTGCAATTTTATTGCAAGAAAAAATATAAAATGTGCAGTAAAAAAATAAAAGATGTACCTCTTTGTTGAATTCTTCCAGATTTTTCTGCATGTCCTCCAACTGTAAGACATAGTGCTCTGCCTCAGACATTCTGTCCTTCTGTGAGAAGTCCTTCACCTTCTTGGCCATGGCATCAAGCTTGGTCTTAAATTTCTTCTTCCACCTCGTCAGGTTCTGGGTAGCAATTTCATGTTCTTTCTGCAGTTTGGTTTCACTAGAGGGACAATTGGGGTTTTATTTGATAATTATCATTATTGTGTATTGCATCATCACTAAACAACTACACAAATAAAATGTCATCATTCCTTTATTAGGTGCTATTATATATGAATTAATTAAATATATTGCAATATTTATTATTATTGTAGACTAATAAAATGACACAAAAAGGTCATCAATGCCAAAAGGTTAAATGTGCATAACATTCTTATTTAATCAAATTTTGCTATTTAGAAATGAAATTTTAGTATACATTTTTTAAAAATGATAAGACAATAAGTGACCAATACATGACCATGCAATAAGTGACCACAGAGTGACCAGTAAGTGACCACTGAGTGACCAGCTGACCTGTTCTTGACCACTGGTAGAATCCTAGTCTTCCAGGAGAAAGTGTTATCATTGAGAACCAAGTCTTGTTTGGGGAGGTACGAATAGTCCATTAAAAACAACAGGTTCTCTGCTGCCACCTCCAGTTTGTCCTACAAGAACAAGAGAGTATGTATAATGGATATGATATTCTTAAACTTCAAATCAAGAAAATATCTAAGAGGTACATGACGATGCATGTTGATGCCTATGGTGTTTTATAAAATTGTATTTATATTAAATTACATTTGACCTCAATCACTTGTAAAACTTAAACATGGTATAACATTTAGGTTCTTTTTGACACATAAAAATAAAGATAATGTTAGGACTAAAATTTTATAGAAAATTTCTCGCAATTTAGTTATTATCATCATTGTCATTAGGGTTTAACCACTGTGACTTGTGACTGGAAGGTCTTAGGTGATATAATGAAAATAAAAACCCTTATATTTCATCAATTTCTTAATTCTTCTAATAAAATTCCCTTAATACTAACATTTAGCTCCAGTAACTGGCCCACTCTCAGCCTCTCCACATAGTCTATCAAAGACACCAGCTCCTCCGTGGTCTCTGCCTGCGTCGTAATCCTCCGCATGATGGTCTCGTACTGCGTGACAATACTACGGTTAAACTTACGACTGATGTTCATGACATTGGTGATCATGATGTCTGCCAGGTTGCGGGCGCGCTGTATCAGCCACTGAAGTAAAGAGGAGGAATGATTTTTTGAAAATAAAGTAGAATTTACAAACTCAAATGTGACTGGAAAATTTGTTCATATTTTGCATAATTCTGAGTAAGGGAAAGTTCATATTAATTTCTGCTAATACCGAATACAAAAAATCTGCTCCATAAGATTTGTGAAAGTTGTATGATATTTCAATAATTTATAATGTGACAAAAGCGAGAGAGAGAGAGAGAGAGAGAGAGAGAGAGAGAGAGAGAGAGAGAGAGAGAGAGAGAACATACCTGGTTAATCCCTGAGCAGTCCAGCAGGAACAGGTGCATGGGAACATAGACAGGAAAGGAGCCAACCTCCCATGCCATCTTTTTCAACTTCTCTATCTCCCTGACATACTCCCGCAGAGCTCGCTCCTTGCTGATGAACTTCTCCACCTGTCTGTCCGCCTCCTTGGACAGCAGATACTTGTACGGCTCGTATACCACCTTGTAGCTGTGGGAAACATGCAAAATGGTAATTAAATTCATTCAGGCTGAGAATGCAACGTCAATCAGTTTCAAAATGTAAGTTGCAGTACACATTTCTAATTCATTTTATAAATTTGTAAAGTAGTCAGGAGCGTTTGTACATAATACAATACAACTGATAAATCTTATAAATATTTGATTTGATTTGTTAAACCGTATGACGTATTTAACAGAATTGATACGAAGGTCAAAATGAAATTTGATAGAAATATTGTTTGTTCCTTACTGTAACCATTTACTGATAGTAAACTGTACATATCCCTTTTATAATATTAAGCATAGAATTTGCAGAATTTGATGTTGAAAGTGCCACGTGAAGTGTATCCATATACAATTATCCCATAAGATGATGCCATCTTGTGTGCTAATTGGGAAAATACTTAGGATATGGTAGGTAAGGAAATAGATGCATATCTTTAAATACAAATATAATAAAATTAGTACTTTGCCATTTAAACTTTGCCCAATGAGAAAAAAAAATGCTGTATGCTTTTCTTATGAAAAGTTGAGAAGTCCCTTAACCAAGAAAAAAAATTAATTAGTGGTTATAAACACTTAAAGTGTAATTGTCTTCCTTTTATCTGACAAAGGGTGCTCTATAGAAAAAGTAGAAGTTAAAGAAAGTGGAATTATTGTAAGATAATGAAGTGACATCTAAAAAATTGACTCTAGATTTAGAAAAATAGTTAAAGACTGAAATAATAATTTACCAAAAAGGCCCAACAAAATATCTATGAAGTTGATATTTATGTGGCCCTGTTTTTTAATGATAGAATAAATGTAGAAACAGCTGTCCAAGAGTATTTGAGATGAAATCTGAAAATTTTACATCTATAGGCCGTAGGGTTAAGAGTATTCATGTAACATCTACCCATAACACATGCAGATATATTGAACCCTTCACCAAAAATCTATCTCCATTGAAAATGAGATATTTTAATAAAAAAAATATTATAATAAAAAGAAAGCAGGTATGGCTGATATAATAAGTTATTGATAAGGTTAGGAAGTTTCACTGGAAAAAATGGTTAGTATAACTACTAGTGCAGTGAACTAATATAGCCTTATACATACCTGAACCTGTGGCGTAAATAAAGAATAAATAAAAAGTGGCAAAATGTTAAGACGGTGCAAGTGAATAAACACACAGTGTGCCGGGATTGTAACGGAGAGCTCACGATGTTTGGGACATTTTTCTCAAACTGATAATTTAAATTCTTTTACTTAATATATGTCTAAAAACGACTGTTCAAGGCTATCCAAAATATCAAAAGTGAAATTTACTTTTAAAACTTTCAAGCTTTTAGTGACAAAAGGGACTCTATAGTTGTCAAAGTTTCATCAACTGACTGAAAACAGTCATGATTCTGACAGTCAATTTTCTTTTCCATTTAGAAAAGAATTTTAAAGGTCTCAAAGGACACCATAGTGAGCTCTTGTATGTAAAACAAGGTAAGACTTTTTAAATTCATTGACAAGATATAAAAAGCCTTTGCAGTGAGGCAAATTGAGGCAAGATTTTAAACCGAATAAACTCAGTAAATATATTCAATGCAAAGCCTTGCACATGCAGAGCAAAACCACTTATTTCATTATTTGTGCAAAATAACCAAAATTAAATTAACTTAATCTATTTAGTGCCACAAAATACAAATGTGCATGCTGATTAAAAAGCCTGTTAATTCTTTATAATTACAACTAAAAACTTTTAATTTGTGCACCTCATATTCATAATTAAAATAAAGTGGTTCATCTTAATTAGCATAATGTTTCATTCAATAAACTTAAATGTTTTATTGTTTCTAATAAGTCACAGCCAACTTTTTCTTTCCCCAAACTAGTGACAGATTTTGAGAAACAAATATGCTAATATGAACCACATCATATGATATGACATATAATTACCAGGCCCGTAGCCAGCAATTCCAAAGGGGGGTTCTTTTTCTGAAAAAGTGGGCCTTTTACCATATAATCCCCATGTACCTAGGTCAAATTTTACCCAGAGTGGACCTTTTCCAGCAAAAAGGGGGGTTCTTTCGAACCCCCCGAACCCCCCCCTGGCTACGGGCCTGATTACACATTATGATATGTACAATACTGATGTACATATATGTACACTGTATTACTTGCAGATCAAGGATATTAAAAAATGAGCATTTAATCTTTCCCTTCCCCCAAATCAATTATTTTGGAAAGACAATACACTGGACATTTTATAATGAAGAGCCTGCATGGGGTTTAATCCCCAATTTTGATTTGGAAAAGTTGAGTGCCTAGGCTTCTATATTACTCTTCTGGACCTGCATTTAATATAAAGTTCTGTACATATTAAATATGGTTACTATTAAGAGCACGTCCATGAGAAAGCCAGACAGATCGGTCAGAAGGTGGCAAGGTGGGGGTCAGCAGATTTTAATAATTTTTGGTGTGGTAAACCATCAACATAAAAGATATTGTGAGCCACTGGCTTTCCTATTTTGGATCATTAGTTTTAGAGATATGGGGGCAGATCTTTTATTGGCAATTTTGCCAAAATATAGCATTTTTTAGCTCTTGAAAAGTTATAATTTTTAATATTCTTTTAAAAAATCATGTACATCATAAGGAATTATTTAGGTAAGCCACATGATAGGTTAAGGAAAGACCTTTAATATCCAGTACAGATTTTTTGAAAAGGCACTGTCATGACCACACAAGGTTGATTCTAATAAGGCATGTTTTCTGTCTGCTTGACCCCCTCCCCTTCTTTAAATGCACACAACTTCTTTTTTGCAGGTTGTATCCATATAATTTTGGTATGTGCTGATAGAAAAGGGTTGAAAAATAAATTTTGTAAAATAAAATCTGTGTTAAACCTTGTAAAACAATAACTATAACAATTTTAAAAAGGGCCTAAAAACGAATATTTTTATACTACTTAAATGCTAAACTGTTTCTTCAGCTAAATTAATAAGTCAAAACCATGTATAGGTTTGTGAAAAGCTCTTAAAATAATTATGTTTGCCTTGTAGACGAACTTATGAAGCTTAAATACATTTTTTAAATTTGTTTATGCTGTAGAAACTAAATGTAAAATAACGATGCTAACTCTGTGACCTATTTTCAACATGGCGGGTACTAGGATTATCACCGGAGCAACTGTGGAGCAAAGCACATCGCCTTCACAGTGTTAAAACATAATACTTTCTTAAATTTATGAAGAACATGCACTAGAGATGCTTGGGTACATCTCAGAAGGATTGGTGTGCACCAGAATATAACAAGAAATGACCATAGCAGCTGGTCGTCCTTAGAATTTGCATTTTTGGTTGAACCACTTTAGACTGTTGTCAGGCTTGGGTTCCTCAATATATCCATCTCATCGATTTAGCTCTGGATGTTTGTTGTAAGGTAAATGATCAGTGGTGGCAAACATATACTAGAATCAGATACACTAAAAACTCAAACCAGTTTAAATAATAAGTTTGAATATTATTCAGTAATATAAAGAATATTAAGCAAATTTAAAAGACGTACTGGTATATTTCAATTCACAGAGTTTTACTTGATTTATGTTTCATGGTAAACATGTATGCTGAAAAGAATTAACTGTGTATCTAACTTATGAAGTATATTTTTGCATTAAATTCTAGGGCTTTGTTACATGTGTTATCATAACACAAACAGTAAAGGACTATACTGAGCTTGAAGACAGCTTCATTAGAAATTTCTTACCCAGAATCAAAGGTATGTAACACAAATTCAGTTTCAAGTTTTGGCATTTTAGGGGATGTTACTTGAGCCATTTTTTTATATTTTAGTTTTATATTCACTATGCAGATTTATGTGTGTTTACAATGAAGTTGAAGTTAACTGCCTAGCTTTATGTGACTTTGTAACACAGTGTGCTTCAATTTTCAAGGCTTACATATTACACAGGACACTTGTAACTAAAGGTACTTTAGTAAAATCAGGAAAACTTTGCGGTCCATTATGTTGTTCATGTTGCTTTGCAAGGGGCGTGCCAGACAATTACAGCTGATTACAACGACTGAGCCTGAGTGTGATACTCCGCTGAGATAGATTGATCCTGCTACGATAGTTTCTATTCTGAACACAGTAAGCTTCTGTTGTTGTAAAGCATACATGTATATTGATGTAATGTTTATTTTTCAGATTTTACATCCTAGGCCTGTATGTGAACCTTGACCTAGACAATCTTACAGACAATAATAGAAAAGTCACCTGAAATTGCACAGGCAAATTCATCAGATTCAGATGTGAGCACCAACTTCGTAATGCCTAGAACACTTCCACGGAGAAGAAAAAAGGTTTACATTTTTTTCATTTGTTTCTTTTTCTATCATGAAATTCTGGTAGCTACAATCATGCATATCTGATTTCCTTTTTTTTTTACTTATGCAATATGTTTGATCAGAATATTATTTAGTAATTGTTCTTATACAGCAATTAACATGATTTTAAAATATGTTTAATACATTTTCTTTTGACAGCCTGTCCTGCCATCTTTAGGTAGACGCAGTAGTGGATATCCTGGCAAACCTCTATTGGACTTAGAGCCACCTTAGGTCAATCCCCCATAACAAATGTGCATCTTAGGCTTGGCAATCTCAATCAGTTTTGTAGGAAAGGAGGATTGGCGCCATTGAATTGACAAATATTGACAATTGACAGTTCAGTCACACTAAACTATAGTGGCATGTTGCTTCAAGTTACCACACTTATTCTAAGATTGCTGAATTATCATTACTGTAGGAGACCCTGGATCTCTCAACCCGAAGAAGAAACTTCGGGATCAATCAGTTATAAGATTAAAATCTGTGGAACACTACCCATCACTGTTGTGTTCAGTATATGGAAAAGATGACCGTGATATTGGAACCTTGGAGATTCATAACTTGATTTCACTCCTGTAAAAAGTAACTGCTTTGTTCTTTTACTGTCCAATTGATAATATGAAAATAAAGTACTCCTCCAGTCATTGTATGTTGCTGACTCTGTTTTAATTTTCTTTATAGAAAAAGAATATAGATATCAAGATATCACATGTATTTACAAAGCCTATGAATCATTTGAAAGGAAAAAGAATGGTTGAAAAATGCAATATAAATCATTTCAAGTGGATTAATTAGTGTTGCACTTGAGAAAACTGATAAAATGAGACAGTCATTCCCTTTTACCTTTACAAAAATCATTTGTAATTTTTTTCTCTATTGCTCCCTGAAAATAAGGTATATACATAATGCTGATGACATTGGATATGCACAGTAATAACTTATTAAATGGGGGGGGGGGGTTGAATAACTTGTCACTAGTAATTAAAATTTATTCAGAAGTTGTATGGCTCTGTTTGAAAAGAATATTATTTGAGCAATCCTGTATTACAGATCTCAAAATAAAAAACCTGCAAAAATGGGCCTCTAGATTATTTTGAGGAATTAGGGTAACTGTAATATGGGACATATTTGATGGCAGCCATTATGTATTTATAAAAATTGGATAGATTTGCCCTTATCAAAGCATAGTTTGAATTCCTGGCTGTGAGTCTTTGATTAAATTTGATTATTGGAAGGTATTATCTCAAAATGTACTGATATCTTGATTCCGGCCGTTTGGTTTTCTGCTAAAATTGCTAAAGTTTGAGGCACTTTTTCAATATCTTCTGTTGTGTTTAACACACTTTTTGAAATTTGTATGATAAAACCAATATATGCTTAAGATCCCTATAAAATTTTATGGCTGTCAAGCCTGCAAAAAGAGAGATATGAATGCTTGAACATTGCTTGGTAGAAAAGTGAGTTTGGGGGGTGGGGTCATAAAAATGGGCGTGGCTTGTTAGTTTGTGGGTTAAACTGAAATTTAGTAACATATTCTCAATGGCCAATGGCTGGTTTAAATAGGTAAATTTTCAATTTATTTTAAAAAGTCGTCAGTTTTGACATATTTGCTTATGAAGTGGCTTTATTGACCGAAGCTGAAAATCAAGCCAAAAATGGCCAAAACATATAATATCATATTATAATTATATCCAATGATTTCTTTTGGGATTGTTGCCTTCAATCTTAATATCTCCTATATATGCAACAATATTATGAATTTGGTTGAAATCTGTTGACCCCCACCTTGCCACCCACTGACTGGTCCTATCATGGACACACACTTAATATCATATCTGCTAGCTGTGCAATCTATGTGATATGCATGTCCTATTTCTCCCCTGTACATATACACTCACCTCTGAGGTCCATGGAAGTTAGCATCCACCACTTTCCTGATCCTGACCTTGGCTTCTTCGACAATCTCTTCATCCTGCTTCACTGTACTTAGATAGTGTGTCTCTAGATCTTCCACAGGCTGGAACAACCTGGAAGATTGATATCAGTATATGCCATACAAATATTACTGGAAAACTTGATTCAAGCACCTCCAATCTTAATTCATGACACACGCAATTACAAAGTTTCAATCATACAGGCAGTCCCCGAGATGTCACCCCAGGCAGTCCTATAGATGTCACCACTTAAAGACAGTCCTAATCAATACCTGTGTTCTATTCTAGGAATGGCCACAACACTTGCTACCATGGTATTGATAATCTCATCAAATGTGGTCTTGACCTGGCTGACCAGTGGTCTGAACTTGGTGGTATTCTGTGCCATGTGCTCTTCCTGGAATGACAGGTCAGAGTTCAAGGTCAAGGTTAAAGGTCAAGGCCAATGTTCAATTAGTTTTATGGATGGCAGTCACACTGTTCAGTGGACATTTTTCATTTCTGTTGTGAGAACAACTGAGCTTTACAGTATATGCATGCAAACAGTTCATTTCATCAGATAATTACTATAATAAAACATATCCCTTACTAATTTATTTTTCTTTTTCTTTGGTGACTTGCACTACCGGTACAGTGTGGGTATAAGAGGTTACCCTTATTTTACAATACTATAAAATTTATGCGAAAGATGGATTTAAAGAATAACACAAACCAAAAATATTGTTATAGGATGAAACTTCTGTGGAAGTCCAAAGCCTGCCATGATGTTATATTCTCCCTCATACGCATTTCCATCTGCATACTGCTCCAAGAGGTCAACAAGGTCAAACATGGACTTCTTGACCACTGACCTCAAGAGGTTGGACATCAGGGAGGCAGCGCTGTTGAAGAAATGGTCCATTTTGTCCATTCTCAGCTCCTGTGGTATGGAAAATATATCAAATTGTACCAGTAGGTATTCTTTGTGTACTACACTGTAGAAAGCATGCATTTTGTCCATAACACCTAAAGACATACATGGCTTTCTACTAGTACTGTAAATACACTATATATCTACAGTAGTAATTATGTATCTTCTGAATCAGTTATTTTTTCTAAAATAATCTTAAATAATATGGCAATTAACTAAAATGACTAATACAGGGTACACACAATATCAAATGATTTAATCAAATAATTTAATCAAGTAATCACCTTATTCTTGAACATACCTAAAACAAAATAAAAACAAGCCAAAAGAAAAAACGGGTTTCCACTTATCGTGTTATCGGTAAAAGTGCACGGCGACGACGGTGACGGCGATGGTGACGACAGACGCAGGTGATGGCTATATGTACAGATACATCTGTGTCTGTACATAAACACAATAAAACTAGCATAAAAATACCAGTAAAATATTAAAACTCACAGCACTGTCTGGCATCCAGGCCTCCACATCATCTCTAAGGTCATCCACAATGGCACAGCACTCATTGATCCACTGGTTCTTTAGCAGGCTAGAACCAGCCTTACATGTGCTCTCCACGTTGGACTTCAGTTTCTCCATGGTGATAGGCATACGCTTCTTCAGTCCTGGCAGGTCTATCAGGCGGAAGTCTGCATAGCTGCAAGAAAAACAGTTGTAATAATTTTACCAACCTGTAGTTATGATAATCTAAAGATGTGGAGATTTCATAATTAAGCTTGAGAAAAATTATCCTTTTCAAACGGGAAGAAGTAACAAAACTAGTCGAGCTGGGATGAGTTTAACAAGAGTAAAGCTTAGATTCTTATATTTCCTGATTCCAGCCAAATTCTGTTCATAACAAGGCAAACCAAACTTCATTCTAACTAATTACTTTTTCTCAAAATGGTAGAGTATTTGGCTCATGACAGGATGTGTCACGTAGAGGTCCCTAGTCATGAACTTCCTCGCCTTCCTTACGGCCCTCTTCCATGGAAAGCCCCATCTGCCAGCAGAGTGGGATGGCTGGAAGAGAAAAAAAATATCTCCAGAGCTTGCCATATGAAGTCTTTCAGTTACATGTAAGTACTATATTATTCATCTATCTACATGTATCTATGCATCTATCAATCTATGAAATATCTATTTATTTTCTTTGCAAAATTCATCAATGATTTTGTAATCTTTTAAATTAACAATTCATACCTTTGGTGGAGGGAAAACTCCTAGTCTCTCTTGCTCTTTTATATCTAATAATATATAGTCCAGAACACATTTTTGTACTGCTGTCCTGTAATCCTCTTCCATTTCCTAGACAAACAAATGAATTTCAGTTAGAGTACGTTTCTGGCTGTAACTTTCATACAAAAATTTTTTTTTTCAACCATGAAATTAAAATGAGGGAAACTAAAAATGTGTCATAAAAAAACTCTAGTTAGGCTTGAAATAAAACATCAAATTTACTCATATCTAACCTGCTGAAACTGTTTCCTGGCCTCTGTGAGATCGCGGAGAGGTTTGGGCACCAGTTTATAGATGCCGTCCAGCCAGACCTTCTGGTGTGGCGCCACCTGGTGAGGCTCCACAGCCCTCTCTATTAAGTGATAATACCTGGAAGTATTATAAACAATTCATTAGCATACAGGAAATTTCAGTATCAATTGGGATAAATTTCTCATTAATTGTCTTTCTCAGTAACAAGAAGGCTTTTAAATAATACTTTAATTTTATGTACCTCCAGAAAATTAATTTGTAAGGAAAAAGTCCCAAATGAAGAAATGGTCTATCAAATGAAATGACTATAGACAGCACTATCTCTGCACATGCTTGATCCTTCCAAAAGCTGCTCATAAACTTGAAAATTTTCTCTAAGAATCGTAAAAACAGCCTTTCTATTGTACCTAGATTTCTCTTTTTCAATCGGCGATGCAGGTCTGGGCAGACCAATGGTGGGATAGTAATACGGTGGGAATACAACTTCAAGACAGGCCTTGCTAAGCTTGTCATGTAGAGGGATGCCATCTTCACCAAAGATGGTGACAATTTCATCATTCTCGTATGGGTCTTCTTCCTCAATGACCTCATTACCTGTGGAAACAATAGTATTTACTTAAGTTTAAGAAGTTTTTAGACACCCAGTCAACACAATGTATGCTCAAATTTTATAAAAAAAAATTTGCTTAGACTTATTTGTCAACAGATGATTGCTAAGAATATGAACATACACTCACAGCTATAGTTATATGGGGTAACTTAGTTGTAGCTATAAGATATCGCAAGATTATACCACAAAACAGGGGCGTAACCAGACCTTTAAAAATTATACGCACAGATTTTTAAAATTCACAGCAAAATGTAGAATAACGCAAGAGATGAAGGACAGCGTAATTACAGCATATGTACCACACATCGCAGCTTAATTTCCATTAATAATAAAATCATCATTAGTCAGAAATATTCTCGCAATTAAAAAAGTTTCAATATTCTTATTACCCAGAACGGTATATTTATTTAAAAGGAGGCTAGCTTCGCATACGTGGAACCCCCTTCGAATAATCCTGGATCCACCTCTGAGTTGAACTAACATACGGTTTCATTCACCTTACATGTGGATGCATGGCTCCCAAAAACAACCTACGACACGACAGAGCTCTGATACATCTAAGTTTAATTATTTGTTTGTAAAAATTGCCCATGTCACCCTGTTTGTTTGGAGGGGTAAGCTGGGTCAAGTCCGTGTCAAAATTCTTTGAAGCTTTGCAGGAAAAATTTTTCCTTTGTTTCTCTAGCTCCTTCTGAAACCTGGTGTCCAGATTTTATCTAGTGCCCCCAGGGTTGCGGGAGCTGCTCTTTGAAAATAACACTCAGGCAGATTTTTACCTGAGATAAATATCGCCATAGAAAGAGGGTACAGAAGAGTTGAGGGCCACTGAACCCTCCAATTAAGAGGTAAAGGCAGTTTCAGTTAGATGGACGATTAAGATAGGACTTGTTAAGGTTACAGGCATTGTTTACCTCAGTTTGCAAGACGGAGGGGGGGGGGGGGGGGTCAGAACAAATGTTCCTATACAATTGATACAGAGGATTTGTACATACAGGTGACTTTAATAAGCAGAGGATTTTCTTTTATATTCCGTGAAAAATACACTAAATTTATATAAATTAATATCATGGTTGGCCAAAAAATTGTACGCACAGTGCATCCGTGCGTATGCCTAGTTACGCCCATGCAAAATATATTTTTTATGAATTGTCAAATGCTTTAATTTCTCATCCGCATTAAAAAAATACCTTCTGCAATAGTGTCTCCCTCTGGTGGTGAAAGCCCTGAAGGGGGTCTTCCACTGTCAACACTTTCTCGGTCCTCTCCCAGAATGATAGACCGTGCACTGGTGGTCCTTGACCTTTTGGGTGACCTTGGGGGTGAGGGGCTCCTCCTGGGACTGAAGGTACTGGCCCTGGACTCCAGACGGGAACCTTGAAATACAACAATTACCTTGACAGACACTCCAATCTTTTTTTGTATGACATGACTTCTATATACGCATATAAACTCTTTTAAATATTTGAAACTCTTTTTTTGGGAGTGGGAGAGTAGGTATTATTATTGTTATTATTATTATTATTATTATTATTTTCTGGAGACTTTGAAGTGAGTATCAATGACTAACTTCCATGCAAGGGAAGATCGGACAACTCAACATACATGAACATTTTTACAAATGTGTAAATAATCTGTCTGTGTTGTTATATGTCCGAGGCAAATAATTTTTTTTTAAATTGGACTCACCTATCACACTGAATATGCAGCACATGCCCCCCCCCCAAAAAAAAAAAAGAAAAAAAGAAAAAAAAAAAAAAAAGAAGAAGAAGAAAAAAAAAAGAAATGAAAGGAAACTTAACAAGATCTGCTCGATACATGTACATGTACCTATAAATTTGTATATGTCACATCCCCACACATTCATACAGCAAACCCAAACATATTGACCAAAACCACCTGTCTGCAGTTCTCAATTAAAAACCAAAGACTCTAACACTTCTTGAAGAAAGCCGTCTCTATGGGACAAAGCAGACAGACAGATCCATAGCCCAATGAATATCACAAAAAATTAGAAGTCAATGTATCGGAAAATCCAATTAACTCTGTACAAGATACACAGGTTATGTTTGCCTCCCTGCCCCACAGGTGTTTGTACATGCTTGTGTATATTCCACTTGATAAAATACACACAATAAGGTCTTATGTTGACAATAATATAAGGACAGGGTCTTTATTAGGTATCCATGTATTTTTAATGTGATGCAACAATTTGATTCTCTCAAGTTATGTATTATGTCGAGAGTAGTGTTACGCTGGGATATAGAACAGGTGGTAAATCGACCAGACAAAAAAGAAAGTTGTGCTGTATGCTTGATTTATGACAAAAGTTTAATCTGTTGGCTAGAGATGGATTTGAATTGAAAAATTGATTTATTTAAAATGTGACAAAGGCCACAAAAAACAGAGAAGCTTAACATGTTTAATTAATTCTATGTAATGTCTAAGGATAAATTATTTGTTGAAAAAGGCTAAGCTGACAAAACCCAGCATATGTGATTGAGAAAGTCAATGACTACATGCATAGATAGTCAAATTCAATAAATTTCCACTGGAAAAGAATCTGAAAATGTTATTAAGCCAGGTAAAATATACTGCGTTTGTGTATCTGTCCTATTTCATTCTTAAGTCCCACATTAGTATTGTGCACACTTTCCTGTCAAACTGTCAATGGTAAAGCATTGCCAAATATCATGAGCCGGCTGATATTTCACTTATTTAAACAGGTGTTTTGGCTGTTAAGGTTACCTGTCTCTTAACAAAGACCTCAGATGACAGGAAAGCTGGTCTGTAAACAGTGGGGAAAGGTCCCTGTCAAGCTGTTGCTAGGAAATCTGATATCAAATATCAACAGCCTGCTCCTCCGAATTTTAAACAGAACATACAAAAGGGGGCTTCCTGTTTTAGTAACATTTATAAAAATGATTCTAAAAAGTTTTTAAAAAATTTTTTTATTGGGTGGAAGACTATTAACATATTGTTTTTAGAAAATCATCAAGAGTGCTATTTAAAAATTGCAAAGTTGCAATGTCTTTCAGAAATAAGCTATTTATTAAATCTAAAATAATACTTATTCAAAAAAAAAAAAAGTTTGGGCACAAAACAAACCAACAGAGGGCCTGAACGTGAATGAAAATCAGCATCTATTTATAGTGTGATGGAATATTGTAACTTATACAACTGCAAAGAAATTCAATAATCAAAAACGGGTAGTTAGACTACAGGTAAATATTATCTTATCGTCTCCTTTCAGATACTTAATGGATTTCTCTCTATTGTTATTTCAAAGAAAACAAGTTGTCAAGTTTTATGAATAAGTAATGAAGTTTCTTTTGGAGTACCAAATGTTAAAGCTCAATCTGTAATGGAAACCACTTGCTGATGATGCTGCTGTATGCTTATTTTCAAAATGAACTGCTTGGGGCTGCATGCTTTTTTCCTATTTTTAGTGAACATTGACAAGTTCAATTTTGCCAGACTACAATAACAACCCTGTAAGTTAATGAAGGACCCTAATATATCTAGTTCAGTTGAAACATTGATTCCATAACAACTAAATGTCTTGCAGTTAAGCATTTTAGATAAGTCTAACTTTGATTATTTGTAATTAACTTTGTAATTTACTTAAAAACTAGCTACTGCACAATGTTACAGCATAGGGACATTCTACATGAAGTTATGCAGGAAAACTGAATTTAACAACTACATATAATATGGTAGTTACATGGTCTTGCTACCTCCTTACACTTCCACTTAGCTAAATCATAAATCATGTCAAACCTCTTTATTAAAGGAAAGGGGAAGCAAGTGCACTTGTGACAGCCCTCAGAGAGAAATGAACCATGTAATAAAGGAGGCTTATTATAATGTTACCACACACCAAGTAATAGGACAACCGGCATGCAATTGAATATTACTAGGGAGGGTAGGTGGGGGGGGGGGGGGGGGTAGTTTTTTCATGAAAACATACTGAAGTCAAAACGATACAAAACAATAATATCTTGTAAGGGGATATTCAATATTTCAATACCTTAATTTTATTCACAATTAAAAGTTTGCACATAGAATGGCTTTAATTGATTGAGAGACCAGATGAAATTGAAACCTTAAAAGAACATGAGAAAGACCAAACAGTGCTAAGTTGCTTATCAAAGTTTTAAAAAATTAAGAAGTTTGCAGCAAATTTGCAACAAATCATCTCAAGGAACTTGCAAGAGTTTGCAATAGCTTGCGCAAAAATGTGCTGTGCAAATCTGCAAGAGCAGATCTGAAATTTGCAAAATGTTTGCAATATAATTTTCAGGTTCTTGCATTTTTGCATGATAAAACTTCTTCTGGCAAATTTGTCACAAGTTTAAAAGAGAGTCGCCACAGGCATAGAACTATGCAATATTTCATACAAGTGCTCTTGAAAACCAAAACCATATTTTTTCATGAAATGGGGCCTTGTCTGCATCAGTGAACGCAATGCCAACAAAGAGGAGCTGTTCAGAAATTATGTCACATTACCCTGCTACTTAAGAAAGAAAACTTATTAAAACTCCCATAAATTTTCTAGAAACACGTAAAGTGTTCGTGGAACGAGAAATACAGCTGTTGCTTTCAAAAACACTGCAATCCCAATGTTTGAATATCAGCAAATAAACTGATAGCACTGATGGGGTCAGGAATTATCTCAATGATAAATTACTTGTAATGAAATGCCAAAGAAGACATTCTCATACCAAGTGGGAGTAACTGACATTTTTTTAATCAGAACTATACAGTCATGCCATTTTTAACAATTTAGTTGTCAATGAAAGCAGCCTTGTATAATTGTAAACCAGTGACCTGGCGATGCAGTTTTAGTTATTTTCAAAAGGCACAGAAAGGGTTTTAATACAAACATGTAGATTGATTTCTAGATTTCTTGATTTCAATCCTTTGTTATATAGGGGTAAAAAATTCATCAGGCAACATTATTTTATATTTTTTTAAAAAACATTTTACTGTGTAAAAATAATCCTTTTATGTTTTAAATTTTTATCTTATTTTCAAAAATTGTACTTGACAAATGCTGCTCTTCATTATTTTCTGAATAACCAGTTTAGAGATGCTAGTCAGTGTACAAAACGGAATACCAGTACTAAGTCATGTGTTTGTCTTTAATTAAATCTGGCGACTCAGTTCACAGCGGGAGGTAAGAAAAAACTCCTTGCAGTAAATCTTGATCTTACAGCCTTACACTAAGTCAACAGTAAACATAGGATTTGTTATATCTTCTGTAAAGCTCATGAGTTGATGTAACATAAAATACCACTTGTAATCTAGAGCATTTATCACCTATCTACATAATGATAATGACATCTACTTTTTTAATCTTCCTGAGCTCAAACTGGTATGTAGCTTACTTTACAAAAGGATACTATAAAGGCAATGCAGCCAGGCTGTAAAAATGGACATCACTTTTTCTATATTTTAAGTTTTGAAAAAACAAACACAGAGCAGTTTTAAATGTGAGTCCCTGTCCTGCTGAAATATTGACTTAATTAAGGTACCACAATCAATCACTTGCTTGAAGTCTGCCAAAAATAGAAACACAGATAAAAAACTCTAAAATTACCTCTACATGTCATTATTTAAACTCCCACATCACAATGCTAACAAATTAACTTAAACCCTTGTAATCATTATATCAGCCGTTGCAGGCAGAAAACATGCAGAAAGGGTTCACACTTTATCGGAACTTTTTGCAGAAAAGTCAACAAGGCCCGTAATTATCAAATCAGGCCGTTATCGGAAATGTCAAAACAGTCCAATCAGAAAGTAGTGTGTAATAATCAATAGTCAGGATTTGTTGACTGTTTGGCAGGAGTTGAGATCACAGATCAATGAGGGTGAAATGGGGTTGCTGTGTTCAGAAAATAATGAGATACCAATAACAGCCCTTAGCAAAATGAAAAGTTTGCAGCAATATTGTTTAAAGTTTGAAGCAACGAGTTAGCAGGGGTTCGCAAGAAAAATTTTCTTGCTGCTAATTTGCAGCCATATTGCAGCAAATTTGCTGCAAATTTGCTGTGAATTTGCAAAAGGCCTGATATTTTGCTAAGGGAGGGTGCTTTTGGCCAAGGCAGGGGATACAGGGGAGGATCCAGAGATATTTTCTGAAAGTCTTCCAAATTACCTTTGTTGATCCATCCTACTTTGTCTTCTGACAGAAAAACTTAGATAACCATCAATGTAAACTTGAAAATCTGGCTGTCTTTTGGGAAACCCAGAAGAGGGCCTAAATCCGCCCCTGCTGGGGATATACAGAAATAGGTTTTTAACGTAGATAAAATGACCAATTCTCCCCAACTTGTTCAATTGAAATGAATTAATGGGGTACTTTTGTAAAGTAGGGTGATCTTGGGATAATGTAGAAATAGGTTTTTAATGTATCCTGAACAGTTCTCCTCCTGTTTTTCAGTGGAGGAATTTAAGAAAGTACTTTTAACATTTCCCTCCTGACTAAAGTGTGTAAGCATGCATATAATAACGAGTTAACAGGGCATTTTTGTCAAGGGGGTGGGAATGAAAATACATGGAAATTGGCATTAAATGTACCATAACCATTTTCCTTCTCTTTACAAAAAAAAGTTTTTCAATTGAGCAATTTTAGTAAAAACATGTACCGGGGTACATGTACTTTAATATTTAATTCCCTCCTGCCTTTAGATGATGGGGTGGGTAAGCATATAAAGAGATTATAGGATACTTTTGTGGAGGGTGGATGATCTGAAGACTACAATTTAAATGATGACATCTGTATTTTTGTTATATTTCAAAAGTTCTTTATCTTTGCTTCTATTGATAGTGAACTTCAACAACCAAATGGTTATTTTGTTACATGTACCACTATGTTAGGAAATTGGCCTCTGATGCACTTTAAACCATTTTCTCCTCACAAAAAAGTTTTTCACGACTGAGCATTTCAAAAAATTACCTATAATATTCTCACCTGACTAAAAATCATAGAGTAAGAATGAATAAGTAACGGGCTGAAGTAATGATGCATACACAATTCAGTCTGACAGTCAGAGAACAATTTCTTTCCTATTCTTGATGATTCTTTAAACCGTAACAATGTGGTTTGACAACTCATTTCTCACAAAATCAACCTACCATTTTAAAATATCACGAAAGATTATAATACCACATGTGAAAAGTTTTTTATGATAAGGTTATAACTTTTACACAAGAACATGCAACCATGCAGGTACATGTATATATTTAATGGTGTGAAAATATATCCAGGCAAAATTCTACTGGCAAAATGGCCAAGAGCAATGAAATAATTCTAAATAGGAACTAATTTTGATGTCACACTAAATTATTGGGCAATTTTTTTTAAAAAGATTTTATTTATAAACATGCATGCATACTGTACTATTCACTGAGTGAATTTTTTTTTTAGTTATTCATTGCTTTTTTCAGATTGTTTTAAAACTTACAATCTCAAATTTAGTAGTAACCAGTTTTTACATTACATCACGTACCAACAAAAAATGTAACAATGTTCATGTAATCAATGTTTACAGCTAGGTCGTCAGGGCAACGCCCCTTTTTTATTTACAAGCTGACACAATTACTGGTAGTACTCAATAAAGTACAGTTAGGACTTTGCACTGCTTAAATCATCAATGAAAGGCAATTCAGCACAATGTCATATCAAAATCACCAACCAAGGGCAGGAAACCAGGACATTAAATCTGAAGGCAAATTGCCCTGATGTACTTTAAATGGTTCCAATTAAATTCAATAAAGCAATGAAAACGTACTCTCGTTATCAAACGTTACACAATTTAACTGCTAGTAGGAGTTTATAAAGGGTAATGAAGAGTGTCTTTAATATTGATAATGGGTAATGATTTAGTCATCTAGCATTTTTAAATCAATTGTCCCCTTTCAAATCAGAGTCTAATTTATATTTTTAATTGCCATACACCACAATAAATAAAATGTTACCATCCCAACCAATCTACGTTGACAAATTTGTCATTTTTATACTTATTTTAAAGTGCCACATCTAACTGCCTATATTCCCTTTATTCTGTAATAAGAAAACAACTGCTGCATATATTACAGCCTGAAAGCAGGACTACAGTGGCTCAAATCCAAGAACATAACCATCATTCCACAATGGCACCAAAAAACCACTAACTGGCACAATAAAGTCAAAGGTGGGTCATCAAATGTGGCACATGCTAGTTTCAGCTATGACATATTAAACTTGTCTGAGCTGAGAAAGATATCACAGACCCAGACTTTTTACAGAAATGTTTCTGGTGAATGATATAAAAACACCCAAGCACAAGTTGAGAAGTCAACCATAAACACGAGTTTAGACATGTTATGTTTGGAAATCGGAAACCAAAATTACTGGTTGGGAAAGGAAAGCAAATTTTACTGCAAAATATAAACTAGTAATTCAAAGTCATTTGATCTTCTAAAATGTATACTATCCTATGTGCAATTATATAACCATTCTTTAAGCTAGTATAAATGTACATTATTTCGAAACAAAATACCAAATTGATTTCCAAGACCTTTGAGTAAAATTTCTAAACTTCCAAATTAAACAGCGATAATGACTGTGTTGCTATCATCATACTTTTCATAGCACCCTTGCATTCATAACTCGCTAAGATCTTCTTCCAAGCAGATCTTTACTTCCAACACACTGACACAGCCCAACACCGCAATGCCATTGATCATTTTCAGTAACGTAAAAATGTCACTAATTGTAAAAATGTCACCAGTCGTCCTGTTTCTTCCAATAAGGTAAAAATGTCACCAATTGTAAAAAATGTCACCAGTCGTCCTGTTTCTGGATCATTGTAAAATGATTACATCCACCAGACCATGTCATACTAGAAGTGGAGAATGAGAGACACCAAAGAGAACACATTGAGGAAGGAAACTCAACACCCAGGTGACCAGAAAATATGGAGAATAATGGGACATAAACAGATGAGTACCATCCTTGGTGACAAATAATGTGATTAACGACAGGGTAGAGTGCCAATTTTTCCAATCACAATAGGGATATTCAGGATGCTGTGGGGAAAACCACAATATGAACCTGTAAGAAGTCTGTACTTGTACGTGCATTTGCTGCTCGTACTGGCTTAATTTGTGGGCTTGTAAACACTCCCAGCATGGGTGCTTTACATGACAGATTTAATTTTACAATTTTTAGAAAACTGCTGTGGTAAGAAAACAAAGGTGCATTCTTCTCACTTGAGGTGATAAGTCTGGGTTACTGCCTGAAGAAAAATTACATATTAAATTTTCCAGTTTTTTTCCCCATTACTTTTTCTAAATTCAGGAAAAAGCTGAATGTGCTTCGTGCATTACTCAGTTTCTTCTACCTGGCCAGGGCATATGCTACACATTGTCTCCAACACGTATCTTTTATCTTTTCAATACTTTTTTCCATTTCGTAACTGCACGCAGAGTACTTCACTTACACAATTCCCCTTTTCTGTGACACAGCCATTAGCCTAACTGCCCTTGTCAATATCCACAGGTATTCAATTAGACACACATTAGACAGGCCTCAAACCACAGTAATGTTCTGGGTAATATTTGATCAACAAGGCTGATACAAGGGGAACCTGTTATTGCGGTTCTACCTGGCAAATAGCCTCTGGATATTACCGGAACATACATTGTAGTTTCCTTAACTTGGTTGGGGTATGGAGTTATGTGGTATTTAAGTCACTGTGGTAGCACACAGGTATGGGTGCAGAGATTGGTATTAATGATAAATTACTTGTTGATCTGTTTTGATTTTTTTTTTCAATTTGTCTAAAGCTATTTAGTCTGTCACCATCATAGTCAAGGCTATGGGCAATGACTGAAAGCTCTCAGAAAAAAAACTTTCACAATTTTAAATGTTAGCATCTAAAATATTTCGTCTGCCATTTCCATTTTTCAACAAATAGTTGAAGACTTTCTATAACCTAACTTATAGACGACCACTACTAGGATTACATGCAGGTGTAACACAGGGCAGTTTAAGCCTTTGCGAATACTCTGCCTTTCAAAGGGTTTATAAGGATTAGAGTGGAGAGGGTGACAGCTATAATCTATGCTGTAGTTATGGACCTTGTTGACACAACAGGTATTAGGCTTCGTTCACATGGAATGTCTATTTTCTAAAAATCTATTTTCTACTCGCGGTATCTTATGATCACAATCTGTGCCCTGAATATCCCGCCGCGTAATTACTGGCAGCGCGAGCCAGTTACTTATAGTAACTTATAGTAACTGGCTCGCGCTGCCAGTAATTACGCCGCGGGATATTCAGGGCACAGACCGTGATCACAAGATATACCGCGAATAGAAAATAGATTTTTAGAAAATAGACTTTCCATGTGAACGAAGCCTTATACAGTGGTTGGGGCACATTCAGCCTCCAAGGAAGCTTTTTTAAAATAAAATAAAAGACCTGGGACTTAATACTGAAAGTTAGGGCTCATTCCCAATGGAACTTTAGTTAAATGTAGAAGGATCTCTTTTTAAAGTATGTTTCACCCTTTTTGCCAAAAGCTGTGAGAGAAAGGAAGAAAAAAAAACACATATGCATATTCACACTAATTTATCCACACAAATAAATGATAAAATAAGATATTTTAACTTACCAGAATATTCGACTTCGCCATTCCCAAAACCATTGATAGGTGGCAGTGTGTTTGGTGAATGATGGCCATTGCTGATCTCTGGCGTTTTGAGCAGGGGATAGCTCTGTGATGTGTGCAGACGGGTCACATCTATTCTCTCATTATTTCTGTAACAGTGGTTTTTAAAAGTTACAAATATAAATATAAATATGAAATTCATGGTAATTCTGTAAATTTACAATTCCCTTTTTACATTGGAATACAGCAACACACCGTTTTACTTTTATTTTACACCATTTTACCTTCTTTAGGTTATATCTTTCACCCCATGCCATTTGTGTTCTATTTAGTACTAAGCACATGTACACACGCACACACACACATATGCACGCACACACACATGCACGTATACACACACACACACACAGAGCAGGGGGCAGAGAGAAGAAAGATAAAATGGATCTCTCTCTCTCTCTCTCTCTCTCTGGTGACAAGACCATTCTTGGTGGTACTGCCATACCTGTATGAATTAGCAGCTGTCTTAGGTCTGAAGGAATCCTGATATGACCTTGGGGATGGAGTTTTCTGTGATCTGGGAGAAAAGTTAAAACCTTCCTCAGCTTGAGGACCTGAAAAGTAGGATGTGCAATAGTACTTCAGTTCAAAATAAATTATTTTTAAATAATAAAAAGAAAGATTCAATAAAAAGCAATTGCACTGGAATTATCATGAGAACATTTATTAATTTTAAAATAACAAGCAAAAAAACTCTCAGCTGTCTGTTTTTGAGTTCAGCATCATTAAATTGTTATTGTAACCAGGTGAAAAAAACGAAGTATTGAAATTTATTCCACATAACACTTTCAATTGCCACAATCACATTACTTTATTGTGTGACCATATTTCACCTCATCAAAACATTTTACATTGCCCTGTTCTTTGCCTTTAACAAATCACAATAAGTCAGATTTAGTTTTCTGATATATAAACAGTTCTAAGATCAGTTTTCTGATTAAAGGCCTTGAATCTGAACTCCTGCTTGTGATTAAAAAAAAAAACATCAGCATCACATTTTACAGTGATATAAGAAATATTGTACCATAAACCCATTGTAAATAAAAATTATATCATCAAAATAAATAATGGACATGACACCAAGCATATATTTCTACAAGTACACAATGTATATTTTGCAACTGATGAGAAGTAGGATTGACGGATTAGGTGTTTAGAAAAAAGTCCTCCTCGTTAAAAAATACCCCCCCCCCCCCCATAAGTGTGATAAAATCATAGCCAAGGCAAACAGAATGCAATTACATGAATCCCTTTAATTATTCACCTGAATGCAGTAAGTAGCCATTGATTCTCGGGGGAGCATTATTACAGCTCTATAACTTCCCGTCTTAATTGGTCTGGGTATTTGTTCAGTGTATTGATTAACGGAACAAGATCGGCCCATAATTACACGGAATGCTTTCTGCTCTGCTAAATTTTCATTCAACTCTTTCCATTTGTGATTTATGACTGTTGGCATTTCTGTAGGGGTTTGTGGTGCTTAGCTAATGTTTCAATGAAATTATAACAGACTCCGTTCATTTAAAGTGAAAGGCTTCTTGTTATTTCACTCTTATAAATAGTTAATGATAAATCACCCCATACGCGTCTATAAAATGAAAAGTAATAAATGAACCCCCCCCCTACAAATTAATCAACTACATATGAAGATGTTTGATGATCAAATGAAGAGGGAGTATTTATTTTAACATGCAACCAGCAGCTTGTATAGATGGAAATTAAGTTGATATATCAGCTAGTCCATAAGTAAAATGGGTACGGGGTGTTAAATGGTCCACTCTGAATCAATATTTTATGCCATTTACAATTTAAATGTACGTTTAACTTTTACAGTAAAAAGTGCCCCTTTCAGGAAATGAACACTCCTTTTTACATTTTGGGACATAAAAATTTTTAATGATCTACAGAAATTCATATAGATATGGATGATTGAGAATGACAAAATTGAAGCTTACTTTGATAATCAATTAAAAATTTTGGAAAACAAAACCAAAATCCACTTTAAAGATCGAAGTATTCATATAAAATAACCCTGCCATGCCTTAAAATTTCATTATCAAAGCTTCTGTAAAGTAACTGATTCAAACTGATCAAAGATATGGTCAGTGTACTTAGAGATATTGACTTGAAAAATATTTGTGCCAGTAAACCAGTAAGTTTGGTAAACAAATTAGGACCACAGTAGCCCATCAGCTGTAGTTACTATATAACTAACACCCTCATGGCATCATCAACTAACAAATATTTAGTCAAACTATTAAAATTTCACAGCCAAACTAAAGGAAACAAGAAGATTTCGGGGAAAGCTTAGTTTAGACCATTACAGCGGACTGAGTAAATTTTATGTGGATTATATGATTTAATGGTAAAAGCATTACACTTTAGATCTACCAGGTGTGCATGTATGCACATGCATGTGCTTTTGTGTGTGCATATACCTGTATTACCTGGGGTAAATTATGTGCCAGTGTATGGGATAGGGGGAAGGGAAGAAAAAATGGGCAGATTCTGAATTTTCACTATAAAATTTTTTGGGTCCAAGAAGGTATGACTGCATGAAAGGGGAGGTACAGTATGCAGCTCTCCCATCCTACAAGATACAAACTTTCGTTTAACTCCAGCGATGCAATTTTATCAATGTCCATGCAAGGAGTTTCAGTACTCCTTGGTCTATTATGTTTATATAGCAGATATAGAATATTACTCATAATTTTAACTTCGGTAATCAGTGAAATTAATCTAACTTACCAAATCTCGTTGACTCATAGATCAAGGAAGTTGTCAGATGGCGAGCCGTGGGACTGTAGTTATTGCCAATGGAGTCACTCACATGACGGACATATTTCTCCTCTTTTATTGGAGCAGCTAGGGTCCACGAGCCTCTTTGGAGTATCTTTGGTTTTTCTGCATAAGCAGGCTGAAAAAGGGGGAGGGGAAATATTTGACTTATAATGATACAATAATTGCCCCAATTATAATGTAGCTACTAGTATATATATAAACCATTTATCATTACAATTTTTTTACCTTCGTAAGTGTATGGCAAATACATGTATTTTGCTGAGCCATCTTATCAAATTTAAAACTGAAATTGCTATTTTGTCTTCAGTTCAATCTTTTGTACTTTTTAAAAATGTATTTCCTTAGTGAAACAGAGAGACCATTGGAAACATTATGGATTGGAAAGAGGAGAAAAAGGTGTGAAAATTATTAGAAGGAGAACATTTATTAATTAAAAACAAGTAAACAGCCCTCAGCTGTCTGTATTTGAGTTCAGCATCATTAAATTGTTATTGTAACCAGGTGAAAAAAATGATGTATTGAAATTTATCCCACATAACACTTTCAATTGCACAATTATATTACTTTATTGTGTGACCATATTTCACCTCATCAAAACACTTAACTTTGCCCTGTTGAGATCAGGCTGATACTATTTATAAGCTGGGGTATGCAACCGATTCATAAATGGAACAAACATGTCTCAATTGTATTGAAAACCAAAGTGATCGGCATTCAAAATAACCCTGATACCGCACACAATTCCCCAGTCGGCACAACAATAACTTGGATTGGTTACTACACAAAATAATCCACCTTTTATTCAACTTCCATTGGGCTGCTGTGTTTTCTAATGTTGGCTGAATGTCGAAGCAAGAGGCATTATAAACCCTTCATTTAACTTCAAAGCAGACTGAATGTGCGGTGACATTCAGGGCTTATGACAGATTTCATCTTGATTTTTCTAAAATATAATGATTTAGGAAGGCGGTGAAACTAAAAAATGCCTTAGCCAACATCAGAAGTATTTCTCCTGAAAACCACTGTCCTTTCCTATATGGATTGGATTAGGAGTACTACATTGTAGTATAGCTAATTTTCACCTGTGCATTCTCTCTCTCTTTCTCTCTCTCTCTCTCCTTGACATCAAGAACAACCTTACTGAGTTTATTATCACATCATTCTCTCCATCCAACCAGAACCAATATTAAACAAGTCACGCAGCAATATTTATTCACAGCAATATTCTCCCTCTCAAGGACAACATGCATTCAACATCCTTGCAATTTTAGGCCTACTTTCCATATTTAAAAACTTTTAAGTTAAACACATTCTATTCTTTTGTGATACTAAATTCACTTATCCTGTCACCATAGTATTTCTCATACCCAGTCCCGTTTTAATGCATTAATTTCATCTGCCAAATTTACACTCCTATACAAGGGGTGTGTGCCCAGTATCTTAAGTCTCCCCTGGTCAAACAGTATCTTTGAATTTTGACACGAAAATTCCTTCAGGTTAGTTGGCTGTGTCAACATGGCAACAGTGCTTGAGTTTTAATAGAAGGTATTATGGGTTCTCCCGTGTCCCAAGTCTGTTTCCTCCAATGCACAGTTGATATATAAAGAACAGCTATTTTAACTGATTTTAATATCCTCCACTCTATGTTGAAAGCAAGGGCTCATTGAAAGAAAAAAACATACAGGATGCTGCATTTATTTCACCGATAAATTCCTATTTTGGGTGGATTTCAATAAACTGAATGAAGGAAACCACCTGCACTTTGTGAAGAGTGCTTGCAGTGCTTGTGGTGAACTTTAACCATGGGGTACAACACAAGATATGCCCAGTAGTAAGCAAATGGGAGAGGCCAAACTTCAACTGTTTTTTTTTTTTTTTTCTTTTTTTTCTTTTTTTTTAGCAAAGACATGATTACTATCGAGAGTAATGTTCTGATTCAAAAACATTCAAATATGGACATCCACTACAGACTTTGTCATATTTTATATTATGGAAGAAATAAATCATAAATGTTGGGCAAAAAATATCGCCAATAAAACACAAACAATACAGGAGCAACCATAAAATATCAAACAAACAATGCCTGTTGATGAAACAGTAATAACGGAGTGAAAAAAAAACAGCAAGAAAAAACACAAAAGATGAACTCAGCAACACCTTCCACAATAATAAAACTTTATCACGGGACATAAAACACTTGACTACACACCAGTCGTGTGTATTTTACCTCCTTTATTCAAAAAGTTACAATAAAACCTAACCTTTGACAAAACCTATATTTGCCCGTCGCTTTTCCTGTCCAGCACTAAATAACAAACCCACGGAGAAATGTTTATCCACCTGTTTTACTTCTATATGCAGTAGCTTTACGAGCAAACCTGGCTTGGAAACTGATTTGATACTTCAATCATATCGATTAAAGGGAAAACTGAGATATGTATATATTTTGTAAATGGATAAATGACTAACTGGTAAAAATCATTGGAGGCATAAAGGCATCTTACTAGTAGTCATTCCAAGTTGTGTACACACCATATGCAAAGATAACATTTTTGGAAAGTAAAGGGTGCTCTGAAAAATGCTGCAAACTGTTTTACCTTCTCAATATTTCAAATATCAAGAATTATTTCTTATAACTCACTTGGACACCATGCACTGGTTTCAAAAAAAGTTGAACTTCAATAATTTTCAAAAAAAAAATAAAAAAAAAAAGTTTATCATCTTCTTTCAATTTTCATTCTCAGTACCCAAATTAGTCACATTCAAGGCAGACCATCTAGTATATGACAGACACACACACTTTTTGAGGTGATATTTTCACCGTCCCTGTGCCTGCACCTGACCAGCCAGTTTATCACCATTGTAGCTATGATCAATTGTGTTTGTTTGCAAACATTCTTATCTCGCGGAGAAGACATATTTGCTAACATTATTGGATCGGAGGTATGAGTACTTCAGTTTACTCAGCATTGTCTGTGTAGAGTTAAAGGGAAAACAGCAGGAAAAATATACCAAATATATCAATATAGAAAGATGTGATGTAATGCTTTAGTTATCTTATGAATTTTAGATGGAGAATTTCCAGTTTTATTTTATACCAATTGGAAAAGTCTTTAAGGAAAAGACAGTCGAGTAAATTCAAAATGGCTAGCTAAATGATAAACTGGACAAAGGTTTACAGGCCAGTGTGTAAAGTGTGACACAGCTTAGTATATCATATAAATACACCAATTAAAATATGTCATTTTTTCATTTCTTCAAAATAAATTTATCAATTATTTTTTAAACAACCAAATACATTTTATTTTTCTAAGGAGGAAAAAGTATTAAGCTGTATATTTCCCCACTCAGCACTAATTCTCAAGCACCTGTGAGTTACCCACCACTGTTGATAAACTGTCACTTAATCTGAAAATCTACAGCCATGAAGTTGCTATAGATTTCTTTTTAATGTGTTGTTTTTGTCTCAGGCATCATCCCGATAAAACATAATAACATAATCAATCCCACCTCTCGGTGATAACACATGTATTATAACCTTTTGAGGTGACTTCTGTTGGAAAATCAATACCATGGTGATACAACTTAATGCAATGTTGTGAAAGGAGCATGATGTTTCATGATAAAAAAACTAAAATGACGGGCAGGCCAAAGTACCATCTGTGTTAATACTGCTTTTATATCTTTTCTCTTGCTATTTTGACCATAGGGTTTCTATCTTAGTAAACTGCTGCATGAGCACTGGATTTATCATGATTCATATAATAACAAAACTGATCAAATAACTATTAAAAGTCTTGTCTACCTAGGATCCATGACATGCTCCAATGATAAAAATGTGCAAAAAAATAAATAAAATAAAATAAAATAATTTTTAAAAAATGGCTGTTCAAAAATGAAAATGGAAGTCAAAAAGACAGCTGGAGAAGTTTCATGGCTAATGCCCTTGCTTGAACAAAATGTCCACACACACCTAACTCCTCTTTTTTCTTCAACAATAGGTTGCAGACAGTCCATTATCAAGGATAAAGACAGACCAGTTCCCGCTAAAAGTCTACCGGAAATAGCCTGTACAGTATGCAACCTTTAACAACCCATCGGAAACAAATCATGGATCAAAGATTTTCCTCAAAGACTGACAGCGCCGTGAACCATTAATCAATGGACTAGAATGGAGACCGCCATGAAAAAAGCTTTTTATGCTCTTTAATGATGCAAACGTAAATCACTGCTGTATTGTTTAAAACTAAATCTATGACATCATCAATACATACATTACAACATATATCACAGTTTGACCAAAATATCAATATTTAATTTACGTCACCCTTTTCAACTGTCAATGGACTCTTCCTGTTACCTTTTATAGAGGGAACACAGTAGTCTATTCAATGTTTCAGGAAGACTTTTCTGTATGGAGAGCTTTATACTTGATATCCAATCGTAATTGCTATTGATTGCCCTATGTGCCAGACAACATACACATAAAAATACTAGTATGTTTTCCTTGTTTTAGAAATGTGAATCCATACACTTGAAAATACTGTATAGATTTTTGCAGCCTAGACTAATGGGTTCACATACGTAAGATGTATATTCCATTAAAAATCAAGGGATTGAAATCTCTACTTGTGAACAACATCTCTATAGATCAGTTTACAAAAAGTCACCAAAGCCACGCGGGGTTATGGGGGGTCATTTTGGAGCTGTGTTGGATTCCTAAGAGCAATCTAAAATGGATTAGAGACTTGTTATATTTCCGAGCGAATAATTAAGTAAATTATAATTAAAATAAAACTTAATAAAACTTTTTTAAAACTTAATTATCATGCACTGAGACCTGCTGATAACATTAAACATTTTTACTTCTTCCTCTTCAAAAAAAAAAAAAAAAAATTAAAATCCTTTAAAAACATAATGGATGGATGTACTCAAAATCATCTAGTAATAATTAAGTGCTGTGGGTACAGGTAGATGAATTAACCTACTTCAGTTCTCTATAAAAATCATGTTCAGTACAGTGAAAACCGAAACACAAGTGGGACTTCCCACACAGTTTCAGTCTAAGTATGTTCTCAAAGTCAACGATAATGTAAAACACTGCCCTTCATATCCCTGGGCTATTCTACACAAACACTGACAGCATTCAGGGCTGTAAGCTAGCTATGGGTATTCTAACGTCTGGGTAAATACAGGGACATGTTACTTGTATACAAAATACATTACCTGTAGAATTCCCAGGACAAGTTCAATAATTTCAATCAACAGTTCTATAACTATGGGGACTCTTCGTGGCATAGACATTAATTTCCCTGATAAAGTTCTTTGTATATCATGATTGCATGACTCGAAAATGTTTGTTGAGAATCAGCTATATTCATCGTTTTAAAAGGAGAGTCATTTACATGATGAGGCAGCTGCCGTCAATATGGGACTATTGTTGAATGAAAATTGAATGTGATGTCTATCACAAATGTTATAGATGACTTAATTTACAGTGCTATTTTGACACCATGGAAAGGTTTCAGGGAACCAAAATTCTCCAGTCCACAAACTGACAGTCTTGGTCCAAGGATCACTAGCAAGCCAATATCAGAGTTGAACTTCAGTATCAGTGGAAGAATGAGGGATCAGCAATAACCAACAACAAGATTTTCTGTTGCCACTGACTTTATTCTATCTCTCTCCCTGTCCCTCTGTCCCTCTGTGAGGATGCAGGGGATTATATACACAGATATCAAAGACATTCCTATGATCAAAGAGATACATTTAAGATAACTGTAAGGGCGACAACATGTCCCTTCAACTTGTGCCCAGCCAGTGTTACGGACCTGTATTTCAAGTTAAATGTTGCCACTGACTTTATTCTATCTCTCTCCCTGTCCCTCTGTCCCTCTGTGAGGATGCAGGGGATTATATACACAGATATCAAAGACATTCCTATGATCAAAGAGATACATTTAAGATAACTGTAAGGGCGACAACATGTCCCTTCAACTTGTGCCCAGCCAGTGTTACGGACCTGTATTTCAAGTTAAATGCTAAATATTTGTCATGGCAGGTCATTTCTGACCCTGCCCTGTAATTATCAAAATGATGCTGGAGATGTGTGTGGTAGGTCATCTCTGACTCTGTGTGCCACGGCAGGTCATTTCTGACCCTGCCCTGTAATTACCAAAATTCACCAAAAATCACTAAATTTAACATGAAACATCTTCCTGGCCCAATAAAATTTGTGCCTCAAATTTTGTTCACAATGTAATGACAAACAGAAATATTGTCTTATAATAGGACTACCATAATCGTAAGATAAACACGAGTGCAAGCTATTATGCTGGCAATTATTATAGCCATAAGCAACAAAGTTTAACATTAGCATGCCTTTTCATAGTTATAATGATAATAATGCTGAAGTTTCCCTATAATAGTCTATGTCTACAAATAATTAATACTATTGAGCATAAAAAGATATTCTTTTAACTACCAGTAAATATGGTACATCTCTTAATTCACTGTAACAATCAAATTTGATTGCCTTAACATTACACAGACAGATACAGTATATAATATATAATCCTGTGTTTACACATTTAAGAGATACATGTGTAGCATTGCTTGACAACCTAAAGTTATCTTTATCCATTACATTATTAATACCCTCCATCATCAAATCAACAATTGTTTTGTTTCATATTTGTCAATTAATTATTATAACTTTTTTCTATGTGGTTACATAATTTCCAGAATCAATTCTGATTTTCTCATTAACATCATATTGAAAGTCATTATTTTATTATATCATGATGGAACATTAATATAATTCATGTATATTGTCAGTACACTCAAATATACATCTTAGAGTTACATGTATAGTTATATTTCACATCATAAATGTTATCATAATCCATTATATTATCAATACCCTCCACCATCAAATCAAAGATTTTTGCTAAATATTGGTCATTGCTACATCAATTAATTATCATAACTTTTTCAATGTGGTTACATAATTTCGATAATCAATACTGATCGTCTCATTAATATCAAATTAAAAATTATTATTTTCTTATATTATGATAGCTCATTAATATAATTCATGTATACTGTCAGTACACGCTCAAGTATACAACACAAATCACTGTGGATCACACATAATCACACTCACACTCCGTAGAAGTGGACTGTTCATTAAATTGTTTTACCCTTTATAGCGTAATAAGGTCAAATTGGTATTCACAGGAGGTACATTAAACGTTCATGATGCAACACTACAAGATGCGCATCAAATGGCTGATCAATTATTGACATGATAGAAAAATATTGCCACCAGGACAAGGGGACACTGGTAGGCAATGGAATGAAGTGGTTCACCTGTCCTTGAGTCACTTTTATTGTTACATCTCCCCATTCAAGCACTAAATTTGGTCTTAATCCCTTTATTACTATCAGGTTAGCAATAATTTGATTTCCCGTTGCTTTGATATCAAATGGACACTGTTTAAGATGACATAGGTGTATCAACATGCTCTTTTCAGCATTGTTTATTTCTAGTGCTAGGCCATTTTGCTGGTGCCTACCTTTACACAAAATAATTACTCCCAGAATGATAAAAAGAAGAAGTATTGCTGAAAAGTAAACTGCAGGAGCAATTTCATGCGTTAAAATTTTATAGATGTCGAATTCAATTTTGGGTGACGGAGATGGTGAGCTATATTGATAGATAAAATTGGGAGCAGTGTTTGCCTTGGCATGGGCCATAGTTAACATTGCAGTGCTTAAAACTTTGATTTTATAAGTAAGTGTGGCTGACAGAGCAATTGCTAGGATTGCAACACTCAAAGCTACATACCCAATTATATCATCCAGAGACAGTCCTCCTGTGGGTAATGTTAAGTCACCAGACAAGAGGGGCTCAGTCAGCGACTGAAATATAGTCTCTCCCTTTTTTGCTGCTGACATTACTTTTCGCAGATTGAGTTTAATGGAGGAATCCTTGGTTAAAAATTGTGAAAAGTTATGATTGTATAGGCGTAACGTGGGGATTGTTACTCTGGGGGGTGTTTGAAAGACAGAATGACCAAAAATATCAGAAAAGCTACCTTCATCAAAAAGTTGCTGTAAAAGTGCTAAATTTATGGGATGAAGAATTTCAGTAGTTTCATTATGTTCACAAATTCGACGGGGAGGAATATATGTGGAGTCCCCTTCTATAGAGCAGGAACATGGCACCTTCAAAACACAAAAATTACAACCAACTTTGGTTACATTGGATGAACACCGCATTGTCAAATTTTGAATTCTGTTAACCAGAACCTGATCTTTCCCAACTGGCGTTAAGGTGGAGGAGATGCTATTGGGTAGGAGTTGGAAATCGCAGAGGTCTTTGATGCTGGTTTTATCATTTAGTAGAAGGGCCTTTAAGCAATGAGGTTTTTTGGATACCTTAGTATTTTCCAGTGCACAAAACATGGGGTTTTGTCCAGTGCAAGATTTCAGAAAATCATAGTTCAGGCTAATGTGGTGGTTCCCAAAACTGGCAAAGTATTCAGGAACATTGTGGAGGAGGGTGGCATGCTTACTTGTCGCATTGAGGGGAACTGGTACTGCTTTAACATGAAACACTGTAAATAAATCGTGGGATGCTATGGGAATTTTGATGGTGATTGCTATTGACTGATTTAAGTTATGTGTGGCAATTTTGCCATAACGGTAGTAATACTGCAAATTTTGGTTGATAAGTAGTCCTGGAAATTGTTTTTGAAGAGAAGCCTTAATTTTCTTTAAAGTGCTGCTTAGCATATGAGGGGGAAATAGAATTGGTGAAAGCTTTCCATGGGAGACATCATTCATACCTATCATTGTATTTTCGATTTCAAAGGTGAGCTTGTTAGTTATGGTACTTACATGCATTAACTTTGTAAATAACCCAAGTGTAAAATCTATTTCATTCTCAATATACTTTAAATCACCTCCTAACATTATGTTTAACTGGTGATTGTCTTCTATCTGTTTAACCATGTTCATCATGCGTTCATTTTGTCCACTTACAATTGACCCATATTGAGAACTAAATTTGGAAAAGGATGTCAGGGCTTTTTGCTGCCTTGATTGCAATGCATTGATGTGATCAATCACCTTATTAAGTTGGTCTTCCGTTGCCACTCCAAAGAGACTATTCGCCACCTTACCTACAAATGGAAGTGCTGATCTTTTTTGTCTATTTTCCTCAACATCATCATTGGTAAATATTTCACTTACTCTATGCCGAAGTGCTCTCAATTCACTTCTTGTTTGACTATACAACTTTCTACCTTCATCTACTGCTCTTTCGATTAATTTACATGTTTTCTTATTTAAACGCCCATCGCAATTATACTCTAAGTTAGGCTCCATCGGAACTTCTGGCAAGTACACCAACATAGTGTGTAGCCAATAGTCGTTTACCACTGCCATCGTCCCTTCATTTCTAAAGAAAACACCGTAGTTTATCCGATTTTCAGCACTGGTAAGGGGCAGAATTGCCACAGCCATCCAGATGACAAGCCATAGACTTATGCAATCGTATTGGGGTCCTGAGGAGAAATATGAGATTATAAGAAGTGGCCTTTACCTATCTTACTTATAGAACCAGCTACAAGAAGATTGCGCATTAGGTACAAAACCGAAGATCAGAAAAGAGTAGGAGAACAGGACTGTACAATAAAAAGGCATAAGGATTAAGCGCTAGACATTTTAGAAAGACTGCCAATTCTATACTGAGGAGTTGCATTACATCTGATCACAATCTATTGACGAGTCACCAGTTTACGCTTTTTCTTCTTTCCTTTCTTCGTCTTATTAGCATGGAATTCCTGAATTAGCAAATCTGGCACTTTATCAGCCCTAACCCAAGTCGATGTTTTTATACCTTTCCACTTTATTCTATATAGCTTTTCTCCTTTGTACCATTCATAACATAATACTTTCTCTACCTCTTTTTCCTGTGGGTTATCTATCTCAACTTCACATGGGACAGGAGTGTCAGGTACATTAGCATCAAATTGTGCTTCTGGTTGGATATTTTCAGTATCATTGATCGGACCATTAACTGGAACATTTTGTGGAGTGATGTCATCAAACTTTGTTCTGATAATGGGGTCTTTGTATGGTTTAAGTCTATTGGCATTAACAGGGGCCTTCACAAGTTTGTTGGTGATACACTCTCTCAATTGGTATGTGGCATTGCCAAGCACTCTCACTATATAGAAAGGCCCTGCAAATTTTGGAACGAGTTTGGATGTCAAACCTTTTGGGGTTCTTTCATTTCTTAATAAAACTTTGTCCATTTCGGCATATTTTGGATTTGTAGCATTTCGGTTATGATATTTGGCATTTTGCCACTGAGATTCCAGTTTTATTTTTGCTGCCACCTGTCTACCCTTGTTTAGAGAATCTAATCTGTCTGATACATATTTTGCCACATTATGGGGTAGGTCCCTCTTTGGTAGTAATTCAACATCTAAAGGTGTGGTCATTTCCTTTCCAAAAAGAATGAAAAATGGACTATAACCCGTCCCTTCTGTGGGAGAACTTCTATAGGCCATTAACACTGATTCTAAATGATCTGCCCAATCTGACTGATCTTCTCGACATAGGGCACGCAGTGATTGCCATATAAAACTGTTGAACCGTTCACACGTGGCATTTGTTTGGGGATGATACGATGCTGTGTAGTGTCTTTCTACATCAAAAATGTCACAAATGGCTTGTACTAACTTTGATCTAAAATTTTGGCCTCTGTCTGTAATAATTTCAGAAGGCGCACCAAATCTTGTAAAAATATGTTTGTATAAGACATTTGCTATTTCAGTAGCCTCTTGTGATTTAAGGGCAAATGCCTCTGGCCAACGTGAAAACGATTCTACAGCTAGCAAGATATACTTGTGTCCGGACTTTGTCGGTGTGATTGGACCTAGTATATCCAAATGCCATGTGCTGAAAACATCTTT